>NW_015666800.1:174044-194903 GCF_001515625.1 Sinocyclocheilus rhinocerous
TTACACACCATCAGCAGGGAGGCTGCGGTAAGAGTTGATTTTTTCCTTAGCTCTTATCAGTTGCTCTTCAAGGTTGCGTAGTTTACCCACGGCTCTGGCACCACCATCGGCCTGTCCGTCAGGTAACCTGGAAGACAGAGAGAGAGAGAGAGAGAGAGAGAGAGAGAGACACGTTAGCATTACCATTGCCTGGGGAATCGACGTGTTCATATGCTGTGCATTAATGCTTGTGAACATTCAAGCTCATGTGAGTGAGAGTGAACGTGTGGCCTACTGGGTCAAGGTGAATTGTGGTTGGCTAATTTCCTAGGGGTCTTTGCTCCTTGCTTCCAGTGCCAATTTAATGCAATGATCAGTTGCTGCACCCAATGCGGGCAATTCATTTGGTGGCAGGGGCTATTCATCACACACAGACACACAAACAATTGACCGAAGCCTGCCCAGCGTGGGCTCCTGACATCCAACACGCACACATTTTCATCTTATAAACTTAATTACCGACGAACATACCAAGACCTGAACCTCCATCATTTCCTGACACTCCTTCAGAGAAATCTAGTTAATTTATGAGATGACTTCCTTTGTTAGACAACAGATCCTGCATATTCTCTTTCTCTCTCTCTCTCTCACACACACACACACACACACACACACACACAATAATAGTTTAGCTATCTAAATACTAGGTAGTGGTCACATTAAGAGACCATAAACCTCACAAGCTGCGATGTGACTCTCAAAAGTAATTGAAATACACATAATATTTAGAAATTTTTAAGAACTATAATTTACAGAAATATTAAGATGTATTTTTTTGACAAAACATAATATTGGTCTCTCTCTCTCTCTTTCACACACACACACACACACACACACACACACACACGTATGTATGTATGTATGTATACACAAACACTCTGGGGGATGGGGGGTGGGACAGCATCGCAGAGCTCAGTTCTCCCCTTTTTCTCATGCACAGCTCTGTGTCCTTGCAGTGGGTTTGTAGTGGAAATCTGAGCTGTATTTGAAATGTGTTTGACGTGAATAGAAAGCATTGTGGAAAAACTGCCTCACCTGAAAGAGAGACAGAGATAGAGAGACGGAGAGCGAGGAAAAATGAGGATAGGGCAGCTGAAGTCTTATCTGAGGAGAGAGGGATGAAAATGCATTTGTAGGAAGGCGTGCGTAGGGTTTTGAAATGGTAAACAATGCATTCCCATTTCACCTGGATGCAAATGGTCATATGGATGTCTGTCAACAGAAGGAGCAGAATGAAAGACAGACAAAAAGAAAAAAAGAAAGATGGGCGAGAATGAGGAGGGATGCTGGAATTGGAGAAAAATTGCAATGTCAAACATTTACGTCATTCTTGGCTGGTCAAGGACGAAATGAGAAGAGTGAGAAAGGAAATGAGCGAGATGGGGTTTGTGTGTGTGACAGAAAGAGAGAGTCTGTGGGCAAAGAAGTGTTGTGTGTGTGAGAAATACAAAGGCCTTGAGTTTAGTTTAAGTTTATGCGGTTTGTCAGGAGAACACTGAGACATACTGCGTTAAAGACAACTTTGTTAAATGAACCCAAATTGCTTTCTTATTGAGGCCAGAAACATGCTCTACTCAAGTACACAAACGCAGACGTTACTGTGGAGCTGACAAACCTCATTTCTGAAAGAGGGGAGATACAGTTACCTTCAAATGTCTGAGCTATTAGAGCAGATACAAAAACTGCAAAAGCATGCAAAAAATTGTTAATCAGTATTTTTGTTTTGCTTTAAAAAAAATTTTTACGCCCTTAAACAAGACAAATTTTGCTTATGTCACTGGCAGTTTTTTTTTAGATTTATGCTTAAAGCAAGCAAAAAAATAAAAAATAAAAAATAAAGAGAAACAAACTTGACAAATAAATTGCTTCCCATGGATATAGATGTTTAGATATTCTAACTGAAAACAGCTAAGATATTTTTATTAAATTTCTGGGTTGCATTCCACTTCAAAGTATTTATACCCTTCTCACGCTAACTTCCCTCCATCTCATAGACTTGGATGTGCATCACTGCCTTATATAGCGTGAGTGTCCACTATAGCGGAACCCGTGTGCAAAGTGGAACACACTTCCAAAACAACTGCAGCGATTCCCCCGGGAGGAAGTGATTAGGGAAGTTCGCAGAATATACGTCTAAAGCTAAATGGAACATAGCCCTGATTTGCCATGACCAAAAGGAGAAAACTGGCCATAGAGGAAGACAATTTATTCTAATGCTCACTGTAACAACTCTTGTGGCAACGCTGTGAATTGCAACATGCACTTGCATTGCATTATAAAACATTTTATTTTAACATTTTCTGATGAATAGAAAGTTCAGAACAGCCTTTATTAGAAGGCTTTTCTAACATTGTGTTTTTTTGATCAATTAAAAGCATTCTTGCTGAATAAAAGTATTAATTTCTCAGTTTTTTCTTTGCAAAACCTTGACCCCCTCTCTAAAACAATGTTTCTGTTGATGTAATCAGTACCCGGTCTACTTTTTACTATTAAAACAAATCCCGATGATAAGACTTTATCGCACTCTAAATTATTTGTCACTAAATATGCAATTTGACTCAAAAATAGGTCACATTTATTACAGTTGTGGGTGCAATTTCATGTTGTCTTTTAGACTGCCACAGCAAACACAGTCCTGCGTACTTTAAAAACACAAAACTCCCAAACTGTCCACAAACTGAGAAACAGTACATGGTCTCCTCTCGAAGCCAGTAACAATAGAAGCTACACTTTTCACTTCAACTCCCTTCTCTGTCTTTCTCTTTTTGTTCTCCTCACACATCACCTGTCCTCAGAAACCTGAGCTTCATCATGTGGCATTACATAACCAGCAATCACCAGCTAATGAGGCCACATCACTCACAGCAGGGGCAGAGAGAAACATTTAGAAACACACCAGGGTTTGGGAACGGCTGTCAGAGAGGTGTGATGGAAATCCCATGAGGCCTCGTGTTTTCTGCTGACGGTGAACTCTTGCGAGATGTTGTAGCAGCCCACAGAGACACTTGTACTGAAGTAGGACACACACACTTACACAAACGCAGACAGGATGAAAATAAGTGTGAAAACTGAAAGCGGAAGATGCAGAAAACTGTCACACTTTGGCGAAAGCACCAGCAGCTTGCTGTGGGCTATGGTTTTAAACTTCTTTGAGAACATTTCAGAGTGACAAGAGCTGCTAGTGAGCTAGCAAGCACTCAGACAGACAGTCAACCTCTTCAGTCATTATTGACGAATTGGACACCGTTTTGTGTGATACTTGGTGTGTAGGTGTGTGCGACACAAATATAGATGTGATGAACACGAACTGGATGATGCCACTACATGACCACTGTTACACTGTGACTGAATGACTGTCAAGTGTAATGAGGTGGTGTGATGTTGCGGCGAAAGCTCAGGGTTTGTATCCGGAAGGTTGCTGGTTTAAACCCTGCAAGCAGTGAGCCGAGAGCCATCGTCATTGTGCTGCTGAGCAAAGCACTTAACCCTAGATGACTCCAGAGGGATTGTCCCTGTAATAAGTTCATGGTGGTGTTCCACGGCACCATTGTGTTAAAGTTGCTGAAACCCATTTGTGTGGTTCTACTTGTGTGGTGAAAGATAAATAAAGATAGATAGATAGATAAACATAGAAAACTTCAGTTGGTTGGCCTACTCTCAAATGTCATTGTGAACATTACTAAAGACCAAAATGCAAGACATGACTTTTGGACAGATTTTTGCCCCAATTTGTAGTCTGGATGAGTTGACGTTAGTTGCCAAAAGTCAAAGCTAGTCTGTAGATTCTGGGCAGTTGAAGTTGACATATTACACAGTAAATCGAACAGTGTATGATCACAAACTCTGATTTTTTAGCTTTAGATTTTGATTCCATCCATTAAGAGGATATCAAACATGTTTGTCATTTTGAGCTGATTTTAAAACACATCGGGTTTTCATTAGTCACGTGTCTACTAGCAAAGTTTGTTGTGTTTTGAAGAAATTGAAAGTCTAGTAGTGTGTGATCCTCAGTTGTAATGTATGGTGCCAAGTTTTTCTCCGTAACCATTGATTCCTAGTATTTTATATCTGTTTCAGATTGCTTCAGAAGTTGTTTATTGATAATGGGGTTGATAATGACATTATGGCACCTTTAAATCCCCCCCCCCCCCCAAAAAAAAAAATTTTTCACCACTTGCATGAAGAGAAAGATACCTCTTTAACGAGTTGGACCTTTACTATTTTTGTATTGTGGCATTATTTTATTTAAAATTAACTACATTTCCCCTTCCCTAATGAAAACGAAAGAGATTTCACCACATGATTCCCTGTTACAAACTTTTGACTTGATGCTTAAAAGGATAGTTCAACCAAAAAATTCTGTCATCAATAATGTCATACATCAACATACAAAACATACATCAATGTTTTGTCTCTATACAATGAAAGTCAATGGGATAAAAAATAACTTTGGACCCTATTGATTTTCATTGTATGGACATGAAAAAGAAACAAACAAACATTGCAACAAATATCTTGTTTTGTGTTCTATACAAGAAGTCATACAGGTTGGGAATGACATGAGCAATTAAGTAAAATGAAATAAATTTTTCATGACTTTTCATTAGCCCTGACATTATACACTGAACTGAGAACAAAAACAGAGAAAACACTGTGCCATGTCATACTTATCCACACAACTCAAACCTTAGAATTAAAAAAAAAAAATCATTGGAATAACTTTGAATCATTTAAAATGTAATATATTATGAGAGTGAGGGAACATAATTTATTAAAGGGGTCATATGCCCCGCCTCTCTCAAACGCTTCGTTTTCTACAAAGTCCCTCCTTCCAACAAGCGCAGTCTGCTCTGATTGGCCAGCTGACCCAGTGCATTGAGATTGGCCGACTTTAGTCTTTGCAACTTCAGGGATCTTATCTATGTACAATCAGCTTGTAACACTCCAAAGAGAAAGGAAAACTTGAAATCGCATCATATGACCCCTTTAAAACAATGGCAGTAGAATTTAAAGTTACTAAATGTGTTTAACATTATTTTCATAACAAATAATACATTTCGTATAAAACAAATGAATGATTTTGCATAGTCTTATTACAAAATAGTCTATTTAAACTATGGATACTAGGCAAGAACTGTGTTAAATTTTCATAAGGGCAAGTACGAAGTGGAATGTAGAGCTTTAAAGGCTGGACCGTCATGAATTATGGAGGAAGCTGTCAGTTTTCCTTGTGTAAAATCTCTTCTGTTCTAATGATCTTTGATTGCAAGAAAAAAAATCACTGCCTTTGTTTGCCTTTAGAAATCTCAACAGGTGACTGTACATCAATAATTAAAGGCCTGATGAAAGGAAAACAATATCTGTTAAGGAGTCCCAACTCGCTGCCAGAATATTTGAACTCAGCCCTATATAAATTAGGTGTTAATTAGTGTCTAATTAATTAACATTGTTACTATACTGTAAGTAAATTTTAAATCAATGCTATACTGTCAAATGTATTTCAGTGGAATAAAATAGGCAATATTATTGGTAATTGTACTTGGTACAATACAATAAAAATATCACTATAATTTAGGTACAATGTCCTGCTAAATCCCCAGTGTGTGTGTTTTTGCAAATGATGTGGTTCTTAAAAGAGCACATTTGTTATACAAATGTGAGCAGGACCTGAAATAAGTGTGTTTTTACTTTTACAAATGACTAGTAGTGGTGTAGAATAGTTTGTTTTGGACATTTGTCAAACCTATATCAGAGCTAATTACAGTCTGATGTTTTTTATTACTGTTGCGCCAAAGAGAGAGGTCAAATAAAAGGCCAAGTCTAAACCCAAGAGTAATTAGTCACATTTAGAGGGGACTAATTGACTGTCACTGAATCAAGAGTTCACAGTCTCTATGGCAATACATTGCGAGGCAAGGATCTCACGCTATGACTGGCTCCTAGATCATGTGTGCATGGCCTATAGGCAGCATTTATTGGCTGGACAGCCAAGTATTAAAATCAAAGCAAAATCTGTAATGAAATCTCTCAATCGTTTTTCCTAGACAGCAATGAGATGAAATGGAGAGCAAATTAAGCAAAGATCCCAAAAATTCTGCAAACAAAAGTTGGAGATATGATTAATATGAAATATATCAAAATCTACTACTTATCTGTGATATGCCATCCATATTCATTTTATACCTATATATATATCAGACATGTTTCTATTTTTATTTCTCCCAAGGAATTTTATGAGAAACATGAGACCTGAATGTGTAACTGGCAATTCCATTAAATCTCCTGAGAGATGAAAGAGCAATAAAACTTTAACTCTGGGCACCATAAAAACACAGACACAAAGTATAAAAGTCTAGATTTGCTGCTGATGAAGAATCAAAATTTGATGCTATTAATCTATCAGAAACATTTTATAATATAATATGGTCTTAAAGGAATAGTTGACCCCAAAATGAAAAGTTTGTCATCATTTACTCACCATCATGTTCCAAATCTGAATTTCATTCTTTTGTTGAACACAAAAGAAGATAAGTTGAAATGTTGGTAACCAAACAGTTGCTGGTAGCCATTGACTTCCATTGTATTTGTTTTTTTTCATTCTACAGAAGCTAATGACTACCAGCAACTGTTTGGTTACAAAAATATCAAAATATCTTCTTCTGTGCTCAACAGAAAAGAGAAATTCGTACAGGTTTGGAACAACTTGAGGGTGAGTAAATGATTACTTTCATTTTGGGTGAACCATCCCTTTAAATGTAGATTCAGACAAACACAGATGGTCTTGCACATGCTGGCACATGTCTTGTTTAGAAGAGTCTGTGTGTCATCATAAAAAAATGTAAATATCCGCTCTTATCATGAAAAAGATCAGGTTTATCAGCCAAAGTCCATCTCCACCCTTATCCTTTCTTGCTATTTTACTATCCCCTGTACACACACACACACACACACACCAAGAGACAGTATAAGAGGAAGGAAATGAATGACTCCCGGAAAATGACCTGGAGTAATCATAACACAAAATATTGCACCCTTCAACCATCAAACATTAAAAGAAAACTACATTCAGTCAAACTTACAGATAAGGATGTTTGTAGTACAACTTTATAATTTGATATTATTTGTTTCAACCAAACTGACTGCTGATTGCACAGGAATTAAAGTCCCGTGTTTCAGTGTTTCTGATAGTGGTATAAGCTCTTTATTTACTCATACTCGTTTAATATGCATGTGCATAAGCTAGACCAGCCTGAAAAATATAGTGTGATTTGAGCAAAAAAAAAAAAAAAAAGCTTAATTTATACCATTATTGTCAGGTATTTTTGCAGACTGAAATAATGTAATCAAAACAATTTGGTGATTTTCCCTTTCAAGTGGATAGTTGTATTTGTATGCCTAGTACACGGAAAAGCGCTGCCTAGGGGCCTTACCAAAATAACTGCCAAATAAACTGACTTGCCTTAAGGTATGGTCACATTAAGGTCAGTTGTGTATTGTAAATAGTGTAGTGATGTATGAAGTACAGCTCACTCAGATTTCTGTCTTCAACTCAGCTATAATGTCAACAAATTACTCCGCTGTAATTTGAATGTCCAAATTGAGCATGTTGCAAAATTCTATACAGCAGGAAAGCAGGCATATTTGGACACATGGTTAGTATATGTGAATGGATGACTGTCATCATTGCAGTGTGGTGGCCCATTTCTACTCTGTACTGCACTACAACTCATCAGCAAAGCTGTCCTAGCACTGCTGTGTGTGTGTGTGTGTGTGTGTGAGTGTGTGTGAGAGATATAAGTGTCTGTCAGTGCTGGAGTCACACACCTTCTCTTCCATCAGGCTCCTCCTTCTGGATCAATCACAGCAGCATCTTTGACCTGCCTTGTCACTCACCCACATATCTGCTGAACAACCCTCTGTGTGTGCGTTATCTGCTTTTTCATTTACACAGGAGTCAATATAAATGTGAGATGAAGCATCAGTGGGCTCTAATGGGGATTCACGGTGTGTGTGTGTGTGTATCAGCTCCTAATAAATTCCCACAGGAAGTGCTTAATGAAAAACTGACAGCACTGATACTGTTCTGTGTCGGAGCGATAGGGGGAGAACTAACTGTTTCAGTTCATTAGGACTGTACATGTTCATATATTGCAAATAACACTTTCTCCATCCCGTCCTACTTTGAGTAGCGAGCACACACACATACACACTCTTTAGAGTCAAACATCTCTATGCAAACCCTTCATCAGAATTCAAAATGAGGAGTTTGCTACACCAGACAGTTCAGAGCTACTGTAAACACATTATTTCTTATAAAAGAAAAGCTCTAAATAGGTTGCTAAAAACTTCTGGGTGGTTGTTAGGAGTGAGAATCTTGACTAATCCATTCACGATTCACTGGTTTTCGATTACTATTAAGAATAATAAAAGCAATATCACAAAAGCAAAAGTTCTGTTGTTCCCGAATGTTGGCAAGATATTCGGAAAAACAGCACAACTGCGAGTGTGATGTTGCTGTTATACAAAAGTTCAACAAGAAGTAAATATTGAGTAATTGTTAGGTACTTTGTCTGTTTTTGCTCCACCAACAAAAATAGTTTCAAACGAAGCCACAGTAATAATCTACCATTGTGCCGAGTGAATGACTCAATGACTCAGTGATTAGGTGCATCTGAAAGAGCACACTGTATGAATATGTACTTTATTTGATGAGAAACAAACTTAGCAAACAATGAAAAAGTATGTTCAATATACTGTAGAACAATTATGTGTAGCATGAATGAAATCTGGACGTACTACATCTGCCATTCATGATTCATTTCCTGTGGCCTCATGGGATGGCGATGTGTCCACTGGATGCACACAGGCCCGGTTCTACGGGGGTGCTAGAGGGTGCTAAGCACCCTCAAACGAAATCAAAAGCACCCTCAGTTAAAGCTGTATTAGCACACTTCAGAACTGTAGGTAATCTTTCTACTTTTCACCTACTGTTTTATGAGTACTACAAATTCTGACATGCTACACATTTCACATACTTTTTTTCGCCTACTATATGGTACAAAAGTCAGCATATTCAGACACTGGGAGTTTTTTCTACCTAAATGAATCAGTGTTATTGAATGAATCAACAATTAGATTCCTCTCTCATAAAGAGAGTCACTTGTCGCCATCTACTGTAACAATGTAACCTGCATAAAGAGTCACAAAAAAAAAAGAAAGGCTTTGGAGATCGATTTCTGTTTCAACGTTTTTGCAGCGTTGAGCAATGTAGCTAATCACAGACATATCTGTTGATTTCTTGAATCAGAGGCGTTTAAGTTAGAATCCACTCACCGCTCAAATCGCAGGAGGTTTTTTTCAGGTATTTTGTTCAGCAGGAATCATCTCATTATAACAAAGTGTTGATGCAATGTAAATAAGAGATTCGTTGTGCAGCGTAGAGAACTTTAATGGTAATAATGTATCTTTGTGAGATGAACTAAGATGAGTGACAGCTTTTTTAACGTTAGTGATTATGAACGGAGCGGTCTTTGCGCCATAGCAACGGACGCCACTAATATATATACAGTATATATATATATATATATATATATATATATATGTAGAGAGAGAGAGAGAGATAAGCATTGACAATGTAAATATAACTTACAGGAGTTTTTTCTACCTAAATGAATCAGTGTTATTGAATGAATCAACAATTAGATTCCTCTCTCATAAAGAGAGTCACTTGTCGCCATCTACTGTAACAATGTAACCTGCATAAAGAGTCACAAAAAAAAAAGAAAGCTCTCTGGAACATATGTTAAGCGTCTCGCTATAACCCCTTTTATATAATACTGACCATATTCCTTTAAATAAATGTTTAAATCAGTCTGTCTGTGATGTCGGTAAAGGCTAGCTACTAGGGACTTTTCATTGGTTTTCATTGCCCATACAGCAGTTGTTTTCAATCATGTATAATTGTCTGGAGCATGAAATGATCAGTAGCTGAGAAATACTTCACTGAAACTGACTGCAAATGGAAAAAAAAGCATTGCTTCAAAGCCTTTAAATAGCCTCTTTTTGAAAAAGCTTTTGAAAATCATACTATAATCAAGTCTGTGTTTATGTTCTGCCAAAAAGCATAAAACAAATTCGTTGTTCCTAGGCTTGTTTACATCCATGCAGGAAGTAGGACATGCTGTTTCCTCTTTTTGTTTATGGGAGGCTGATTTTCATACAATCTTTAGAGGAAGAGTCTAAGTTTATGATGCTGATGTGTCCAAACCCTTTCAGTGTTACCAGTGTTACCAATGTACCAATGTACCAAGGTTTTGGTTACTTTGTAGCATTTGTAACTAGTTCTGAAAGTCTGATTTGATAATGCCATTATAGGTCTCTAAAAGCAGCATCTGACAATGGCATTAAAGGTAAAAGCAAGTTAATATTTAATGACTTGCGTGCAAAAATTATTCAGCTTTTTATTATTATTCGACAAAGTATTATTCTCTTAAAATACAACACTTACATTCAAAGGGAAAAATGACTTTAATGGTTTAAATAAAGAAAAAATACGACAAAAAAAAAAAACTATACATGGCCAAAAGTTTGGAATAATTACAAATGTTTTATGTTTTTGTAAAAAGTCTCTTATGCTCATCAAGGCTGCATTTATTGATCAAAAATACAGTAACATTGTGAGGAAGTGTGTATGTGTGCTGTCAAATATCAGATGATTATGAGGCACATTTGTAGAATAAGTCATTGGGGTCATTTTAATAATTTACAATAACACCGATAACTGAGCTTACAAAATGCATAAGCAGATAGATGACAAGACCACAGCTTAATGAAATACATGGTGCACACAAGTTTGCATACTGCACACACACACACACACACACACACACACACATTTAGATTAAAACAGCAGGCAGGTGAAGTATAAATATATACAGTATAAGGAAGTGTGTTTGCATCTGTCGATTATACAAGATTTCCCCGAGGGTAATGATTATTTAACTAGCAAAGCAGCTCAAATTAAGCCCAGTGGCCTTCAAATGTCACAGTGCGTGACAGCAAGTGACTAGTGCAAGCCTGACCAAGGCCAGCTACTGGCTGACGAGGAAAAATCGTAACCCAGCAAGTGTAAACAGACCAATAGAAATAAACAGTGGACACTGCTAACAGCGAAAGTTTGTCTAAATGTCTTAAAATTTATTGTTGTATATGGTGAATTTGCTACAAATTGGTGATTTATTGTCAGTATGCAACTACTCTGGGAGGATTTGACCGTGCTGAAAGTACTGGTAAGCTGTCAGCAAGCGAAGGCATAGCACCTCATCCTATTTAAAGCATCACAAATCTGCTTGATTGTTTATATCATTGCAGAATGTAAATTATATTATCATCCAGCTCTAATCTGCTAAATGTAAAAGCAATAAGATATTAGGATATTATTATTAACATTAACATAATAATTCATAATCTTGCCCCTTTCTAGAGTAAATTGTAGTGATAAAAAAAGGAAGAACTGAGTGCCATTTTACAAAAATGGCTTATGGTCAGCGCTGTTATTGTTTAACTAAAAACTATTAAAAGTCGTTTTCATTAATTGAAATAAAGCTGAAATGAAATAAAAATGTTAGACAAAAAAAAAAAACTGAAATTAGAAACATTGATTTGGCAACTAACTACATAAGTTTAGGTTAAAGTAATACAATTATTAAAACTAAAATGTAAATAAAAATAAAGCTAAATAGAAATAATTAAAATAAATTTTTTTAAAAGCACATAAAATCAGAAAAAAGTTAAACTAAAATGAAAATGAAAACTAAAAATAAAAGCTCATTTAAAATGAATACTATAATAACATATGATTATTGCTAAATTAACAAAGCTTATGTTTAGATAAATTTTGGATAACAAGCAATAAATCTAGCCTTTTCTGATTTATGGAGGAAGATTATAATCCAGCTAACATATCACATTTTAGACTTCTCAGACCTGTTGGCCTGCAGGCTAACTATTCCAGTAGATGCCCAAATTATCCTGGCAAACCAAGTAACTCACATTTGAAGACAAACCCTAAAGAAAATTGAATAATTTGAAAGAAATAGCTACATTTCTCAACATTTCACCAACCTGAGAGTCTCTGCCATGCGTCTCAGATCTTCATTCTGCTGTTTTAGCCTTTCCAGCTTGGCCAGGATCTTGGAGAGCTCTCTGCTGGACCGTTCCGGATGCTCGCTGTCCCTCACGAGGTGACCCCCGATGTAGAAAAGCAGCGTGCCCCAGGCCAGCAGCACCAGCATAATCCAGCGCCACGAGCCCGTCCACGGACGCATGGCGCCTAGTGCTGCCCAGCGCACACTCTCCTTTCACAACACGGGAGTCTGAGGCATACTCAGCTCAGCGGCAGCGCACCACATCAGGGCTCCTCTAGAGCGGAAGGGGGGCGTCAGGGGTCACTGGGTCTCGCTTGCGTGTGCACTTAGAGACTTGGAGGTTATATCATGGCAGCGGCCCCTCACAGAGAAGGGGCGGAGGGTTTTGAGATCCCTTAAGACTTCGCTTATGAGACTACACTTCAGGGAACCAATGGCTCTGATGAGTTCTTATTCCTCTAGAGACTCTGCAAGGGATTCTGGTCCTGTAAAAACACAGAAGCGTGTGTGATCAGTGAGATGATAGGACATGCTTGCACTAAATGTGAGAGATAAAGGCATAAGTGAGGTCTGAGATTATCTATCCGCTCTGCCTTTTCCTCCACAGAATATAAAACTGGATTGAGTTTAGCTGCTGACAACGCTCCAGTCATACAGCTGTTACTGAGGATTATAGTGAGCGGTGAAAGTTAGTTGTCAAGTCAGCACAAAGTAAAAGTGCAAATAATGAGTTCCTTTAAATTAATCAGTTACAAAAATGTGCAGGGAAGGACAAGAAAGGAAATAACAAGAATGATATGAAAGAAAAGAGAGACCCCAGATCTAAAGAAAATAATACTATTCTTTGTAACACTTTTTAATGTTTTCTATTTATTATGCCATCTTAAGTGAAGTTCCAAATCATACATGAATATAGAAGGGCAATAACAATGACACAGGGAACAACTGTACATCAATGTATCACTTTACAGGACGTAGAGAAGACAATTTCCCCTCGAGTCATTGCACATCACCATTGCAAACCAAAACATTTTTGACTTGTTACAATGGCATGTGTTAAAGTGTAATTTTATGTACATAAATATAATAAAATATACAATAAACATACATGTATATACTGTATGTAGCACAATGCAAAAGGCTTGTTGGCTTTTTTCATTATTTATCACATTAAAAATTTTTTGAGGTTTGAGGTATGACAATAATATATTATGTATATAAATACACAAGTATGTATATGTTTACATTTATATTGTCATTTATATTATGTTTGTATTTATGAACATTATGGATTACATCAAGTCATTCAAAAACTATGACTCAAAGTGTTGTCTGTGTTCGATGACGTCTCCGATTTTATCGAGCTTTCCTGTAGCTCAAAGAGTAGAGAGAGAGAGAGAGAAAAAAGTAAATGTGTACCTTGAATGCAAAGTAAGACGCTTTGGATTAAAGCTTTCAAATGCATAAATGTGAACTTCCAAAGAAATCTCCTGCAATGAATGACATGTAAACTGGAAGTAATATCTATCACAATTTTTACTGACTCCTTTTCTTGACTGCCAAGATAAAATACTTTTTTTTTTGTGTGCATGCAAAATGAAAAGTATGTAATGAGGTCATGTGACAATGTTGCATGTTACTGTTTGAAATGTTTGCATAATGCATTCAGATTCACATCATTTACAAAAATAGCAAGCAATATGTAAGTATACACAGCACTGTATGATGAAACAATGGTCTAGTATTCTATGTACATGGACCACACTTGCCATGCATTAGGGTATGTTCGTTTTCGTGTGCATCTAGCGAAAACTTTATCTCATCGCATTCAGTTCAGTGCAAACTGGTCAAATATAATTTATTTTTACACACACACACTCACACAAACAATCGCTGTGACTCTAGTTCAACTTGTCAATGCTTGTACTTTCATTTATTGACTTAAATGAGAAATAACAGGGAAATTGCACTTGTATCACAATCTCAAGTTAATACACACTGCACACCCACGAGCGGCCACGGTCGTATCTTAAAAGTGAACCATTTACAGAGCTGAAATAATGTGCCACTCACTGTGCATGTAAAACGAGGCTGACGGATGGGGACTATCTGACAGATTGGGGAAAGTAGGCACCGCTTATCCTTCATTATGAATGAGGGTGGAATATAGAGAGTCATTATGGATTTCTGCACAGAGCATATACAATGCATTATAGATTGCGGTGGTGTGTCAAGCCCGGTAATCAAAGGCCGCAGTGCGGGACTGAATCAATAGAGTGACCTTCTGCTAGTGTCTCAGTACAGCAGACCGCCAGCTATTTATGCACATCACTACTGCAGTCAACGGGGTGCGCACACGGGGCACTACTACACAGAAACATAGGATTTACTCACACTCCTGCTGGCTTACACTGAAATCAGCTGTGTCTCATTAAAGATCTTCCTTGCACTATTATAATCTACAAAAACTGCTCATTAACATATTACACATCAATTGTGTTTAAAGTAATTCCAAAAAAAAGAAAAGAAAAAAAAAAATCACCAAATCAAATTGCAAAAATACAACAACACTTTTTATCCCATGTATTCAAGAATAAAGATTTAAAAAATATAATTATAAACTAAAATATTCGTGTGATGGCAAAGCTAAATTATCAGCAGCCATTACTTCAGTCTTCAGTGTCACACGATCCTTCAGAAATTATTCTAATATGTTAATTTGGTGCTCAAGTAACATTTCTTATTATTATCGATGCTGAAAACAGCTTAATATTTTGTAATGCATTCTTTTTCAGGATTCCTTAAATAGAAAGTCCGAAAGAAATCTTTTGTAACAATGTAAAAGTATACTATACTGTCGTTTTTAATCAATTCAATGCATGCTTGCTAAATAAAAGTACTAATTTCTTTAAAAAAATGAAAAATAATTTTAAGCAATATGTGATTTTGATTATGAGAAATTATTATATTAAATAATATAATAATATATAATTGTATATAAATTCATGATGTGTATTTTATACAAGTACATAGATATTGTAATTATTAATTTACACAAGTATATTATATCATACACAGTTCTCTTTTTATACGGTTTACAGTGGTAATAGCTAGTAGCTCCACAGTAAAATCTAATAGGTTAAAAAATCCCACTCCTCATTTTCTAAATGGTTGTAACTGTGTCATGGTTAGGACACTGTGTAACGGTCAGAAATAAGGTAGAAAAGGTTAAAAAAGCTAACTGATTATTTTCAGTGTTATAAATCTTGACTAAAGATTCAAGCAAAAACTAAACTGCTACCAAAGTGTAGAATTGTCAGACTCTGTTCCGTGTTTCCTGTGTGTTTTGCTCCCCCACGTGCTCCAGGTTATGTCCATGCCCATATTTGGTCCTTCCTGTTTCCTGTTCCTATTATGTTTATTGATCCCAGGTGTTTCTCATCTTCCCCTCGTCATGTCTTGTGTATTTAAGGTGTTTCCTGTTTTGAGCTCTCTGTCTAAATCAACCAGAGATGACATTTTAATAGAACTATATACACAGTGTTGTTAAATTTGGAAAGATTGCGAGTAGATATTCAATTTTGTTGGATACCAGCACACATAGGTATAGTAGGTAGTGAAGAAGCTGATAAATTAGCAAAAAAAAAAGCTCTAAATCACAGTGACAAAATAGATATTCCACTTGGAAAAAATTAAGGACAATTTTTAATTAAAAAAAACTTTGACAAACAGTGGCAAAAAAGTTGGGATTCAAGTAATACAGGAAGGGAATACTACAGAATTAAAAAATCAATCTAAGTTAGAACAGTTAATAGTAGAAATAGAAAGGAGGAAATCATATATGCAAGACTACGGTTAGGACATACAAGACTTAGGCCCAATCCCAATTCTATTTTATACCCCTTCCCCCTTGAAACAGATTGTCAAGGGGTAGGGGTGAAAATATTCCCCTAAGAATTGGGACACCACTACTATGCTGTCACACGTCATCATACGTCGTCTAGCTCCTACAATACACACACCTATGCTGGTGAGCATTAGAGCCTTTAATTATCGTTCTATATTAATGCACTGCTTACTGACACATACACACACATCAGAGATCGCGCAGCTCACACATCCAGGAGCAAAGATACTTGTCAACGCTGCCCCACGACTTTTATTAATAACAGTTTAAATACTGAATCGCTAATAAAATTATATTTTCCAGCAACAAGAGGATAAAATCACTGTTTTTGAAGTAAACTCACTCTAAAAAGAGAAACGCACAGACGCGCATTCCTCTAGAGCGGAAGGGGGGCGTCAGGGGTCACTGGGTCTCGCTTGCGTGTGCACTTAGAGACTTGGAGGTTATATCATGGCAGCGGCCCCTCACAGAGAAGGGGCGGAGGGTTTTGAGATCCCTTAAGACTTCGCTTATGAGACTACACTTCAGGGAACCAATGGCTCTGATGAGTTCTTATTCCTCTAGAGACTCTGCAAGGGATTCTGGTCCTGTAAAAACACAGAAGCGTGTGTGATCAGTGAGATGATAGGACATGCTTGCACTAAATGTGAGAGATAAAGGCATAAGTGAGGTCTGAGATTATCTATCCGCTCTGCCTTTTCCTCCACAGAATATAAAACTGGATTGAGTTTAGCTGCTGACAACGCTCCAGTCATACAGCTGTTACTGAGGATTATAGTGAGCGGTGAAAGTTAGTTGTCAAGTCAGCACAAAGTAAAAGTGCAAATAATGAGTTCCTTTAAATTAATCAGTTACAAAAATGTGCAGGGAAGGACAAGAAAGGAAATAACAAGAATGATATGAAAGAAAAGAGAGACCCCAGATCTAAAGAAAATAATACTATTCTTTGTAACACTTTTTAATGTTTTCTATTTATTATGCCATCTTAAGTGAAGTTCCAAATCATACATGAATATAGAAGGGCAATAACAATGACAAAGGGAACAACTGTACATCAATGTATCACTTTACAGGACATAGAGAAGACAATTTCCCCTCGAGTCATTGCACATCACCATTGCAAACCAAAACATTTTTGACTTGTTACAATGGCATGTGTTAAAGTGTAATTTTATGTACATAAATGTAATAAAATATACAATAAACATACATGTATATACTGTATGTAGCACAATGCAAAAGGCTTGTTGGCTTTTTTCATTATTTATCACATTAAAAAAAATTTGAGGTTTGAGGTATGACAATAATATATTATGTATATAAATACACAAGTATGTATATGTTTACATTTATATTGTCATTTATATTATGTTTGTATTTATGAACATTATGGATTACATCAAGTCATTCAAAAACTATGACTCAAAGTGTTGTCTGTGTTCGATGACGTCTCCGATTTTATCGAGCTTTCCTGTAGCTCAAAGAGTAGAGAGAGAGAGAGAGAAAAAAGTAAATGTGTACCTTGAATGCAAAGTAAGACGCTTTGGATTAAAGCTTTCAAATGCATAAATGTGAACTTCCAAAGAAATCTCCTGCAATGAATGACATGTAAACTGGAAGTAATATCTATCACAATTTTTACTGACTCCTTTTCTTGACTGCCAAGATAAAATACTTTTTTTTTTGTGTGCATGCAAAATGAAAAGTATGTAATGAGGTCATGTGACAATGTTGCATGTTACTGTTTGAAATGTTTGCATAATGCATTCAGATTCACATCATTTACAAAAATAGCAAGCAATATGTAAGTATACACAGCACTGTATGATGAAACAATGGTCTAGTATTCTATGTACATGGACCACACTTGCCATGCATTAGGGTATGTTCGTTTTCGTGTGCATCTAGCGAAAACTTTATCTCATCGCATTCAGTTCAGTGCAAACTGGTCAAATATAATTTATTTTTACACACACACACTCACACAAACAATCGCTGTGACTCTAGTTCAACTTGTCAATGCTTGTACTTTCATTTATTGACTTAAATGAGAAATAACAGGGAAATTGCACTTGTATCACAATCTCAAGTTAATACACACTGCACACCCACGAGCGGCCACGGTCGTATCTTAAAAGTGAACCATTTACAGAGCTGAAATAATGTGCCACTCACTGTGCATGTAAAACGAGGCTGACGGATGGGGACTATCTGACAGATTGGGGAAAGTAGGCACCGCTTATCCTTCATTATGAATGAGGGTGGAATATAGAAAGTCATTATGGATTTCTGCACAGAGCATATACAATGCATTATAGATTGCGGTGGTGTGTCAAGCCCGGTAATCAAAGGCCGCAGTGCGGGACTGAATCAATAGAGTGACCTTCTGCTAGTGTCTCAGTACAGCAGACCGCCAGCTATTTATGCACATCACTACTGCAGTCAACGGGGTGCGCACACGGGGCACTACTACACAGAAACATAGGATTTACTCACACTCCTGCTGGCTTACACTGAAATCAGCTGTGTCTCATTAAAGATCTTCCTTGCACTATTATAATCTACAAAAACTGCTCATTAACATATTACACATCAATTGTGTTTAAAGTAATTCCAAAAAAAAGAAAAGAAAAAAAAAAATCACCAAATCAAATTGCAAAAATACAACAACACTTTTTATCCCATGTATTCAAGAATAAAGATTTAAAAAATATAATTATAAACTAAAATATTCGTGTGATGGCAAAGCTAAATTATCAGCAGCCATTACTTCAGTCTTCAGTGTCACACGATCCTTCAGAAATTATTCTAATATGTTAATTTGGTGCTCAAGTAACATTTCTTATTATTATCGATGCTGAAAACAGCTTAATATTTTGTAATGCATTCTTTTTCAGGATTCCTTAAATAGAAAGTCCGAAAGAAATCTTTTGTAACAATGTAAAAGTATACTATACTGTCGTTTTTAATCAATTCAATGCATGCTTGCTAAATAAAAGTACTAATTTCTTTAAAAAAATGAAAAATAATTTTAAGCAATATGTGATTTTGATTATGAGAAATTATTATATTAAATAATATAATAATATATAATTGTATATAAATTCATGATGTGTATTTTATACAAGTACATAGATATTGTAATTATTAATTTACACAAGTATATTATATCATACACAGTTCTCTTTTTATACGGTTTACAGTGGTAATAGCTAGTAGCTCCACAGTAAAATCTAATAGGTTAAAAAATCCCACTCCTCATTTTCTAAATGGTTGTAACTGTGTCATGGTTAGGACACTGTGTAACGGTCAGAAATAAGGTAGAAAAGGTTAAAAAAGCTAACTGATTATTTTCAGTGTTATAAATCTTGACTAAAGATTCAAGCAAAAACTAAACTGCTACCAAAGTGTAGAATTGTCAGACTCTGTTCCGTGTTTCCTGTGTGTTTTGCTCCCCCACGTGCTCCAGGTTATGTCCATGCCCATATTTGGTCCTTCCTGTTTCCTGTTCCTATTATGTTTATTGATCCCAGGTGTTTCTCATCTTCCCCTCGTCATGTCTTGTGTATTTAAGGTGTTTCCTGTTTTGAGCTCTCTGTCTAAATCAACCAGAGATGACATTTTAATAGAACTATATACACAGTGTTGTTAAATTTGGAAAGATTGCGAGTAGATATTCAATTTTGTTGGATACCAGCACACATAGGTATAGTAGGTAGTGAAGAAGCTGATAAATTAGCAAAAAAAAAAGCTCTAAATCACAGTGACAAAATAGATATTCCACTTGGAAAAAATTAAGGACAATTTTTAATTAAAAAAAACTTTGACAAACAGTGGCAAAAAAGTTGGGATTCAAGTAATACAGGAAGGGAATACTACAGAATTAAAAAAATCAATCTAAGTTAGAACAGTTAATAGTAGAAATAGAAAGGAGGAAATCATACATGCAAGACTACGGTTAGGACATACAAGACTTAGGCCCAATCCCAATTCTATTTTATACCCCTTCCCCCTTGGCTTCCCAGTTCCCGAATCCAGCCCAGAGTGGGCTCCTGTTGCCAAGTTTAGCCCACAGAGGGCTCCTGTTCCCGAATTTAGCCTACGGAGGGCTCCTGTTCCCGAGTTTAGCCCACGGAGAGCTCCTGTTCCCGAGTTTAGCCCACGGAGGATTCCAGTCCCCGAGTTTAGCCCAGTGAGGGCTCTTGTCCCCAAGTTTAGCCCAGTGAGGGCTCCTGTCCCCGAGTTTAGCCCAGTGAGGGGGGAAAATTTCCTCACCGTCACAACCCTAGTTCAAATTTGAAATTAAAATAGGCTAATGGTGGCATTAGCCACGGATCATAGCGCACTGAGCACACTAAAGCCTGTGTTATACTTTCCGCGTGCGCACTGTCCGTGTACGTGTCCGGATTGCTCATGTGGAAAGTATAACACAGGCTTAATAAAGCACACTGAGACCGTGCTGCTTCTGCACCGCATAGGCTAAGAACCGCACATGGACTGCACTGCAAACGAACCCTCCCTTAATTTCGTTCACTCTTTGCTCATATAATACAGCACTCAACTGCCATGCATGCACTATAGGGATTTAAGAATCAGTAAAGACATCAACGATTTCGGAGTCGACACCGAGAGTCGATTTCAGTGCTGGAGTCGACTCTGACTCTAGGGCTATTCAGAGTCGAGGAATCGACTCTTTTGGAGTCGACTCCCCATCCCTACTGGGGAGTGTCCGGGCCCGAGCCAGAACCAGCCCGCCGTCAAGCCCGC
>NW_015666800.1:197071-197859 GCF_001515625.1 Sinocyclocheilus rhinocerous
GAGAAGATGGTCGGCTCCAGCCCCAGAGCTCGCTCCAGTGTCTGCTCCAGCCCCTGAGTCCGCTCCAGTGCCAGCTCCTCGTAAGCACTTCTCAGTCCCTGAATCCAGCCTAGAGTGGGCTCCTGTTCCCGAGTTTAGCCCACAGAGGGCTTCTGTTCCCGAATTTATCCCACGGAGGGCTCCAGGTCCCAAATTTAGCCCAGAGAGGGTTCCAGGCCCCAAGCTTAGTTCAGGGAGGGTTCCAGTCCCCGAGTTTAGCCCAGAGAGGGCTCCATTCCCCAAGTTTAGCACAGAGAAGGTTCCAGTCCCCGTGTCTAGCACAGAAAGGGATCCATTTCCCATGTCCAGGCCAAGGAAGGCTCCAGTCCCCAAGTCAAGCCCAGGGAGGGCCACTGTTCCCAAGTTAGGCCTGTGGAGGGCCTCTAAAAACGATATTCTCCTCAAGGATTTTTTTGGGGGAGGGGGGATAGTATGGGTCCATCCGTAGTGGCCGGGCTGAGTGGCGAGTGGCCGACCAGCCATGGCCTTCTGAGTTCCCTGCTCCGCCATGGCCTGTTGAACTGTCTGCTCCGCCATGGCTCCCCGAGCTTCCTGCTCCGCCATGGCCCCTGAGCTCCCTGTGCCGCCATGGCACCTTGGACTGCCAGATCCGCCCTGGAGGTATTCCCCATGTCCCAGTCCTGCACCAGCCTCCAGGGCATCCACCCCCCCTCCCTGGTGGAATTGTTACGGCGTGGGACGTGCCTTCCAGGATGGGGGAGTAATGTCAGACTCTGTTCCGTGTTTTG
>NW_015666800.1:198037-198317 GCF_001515625.1 Sinocyclocheilus rhinocerous
AGCTCGCTCCAGTGTCGGCTCCAGCCCCTGAGTTCGCTTCAGTGCCAGTTCCTCGAAAGCGCTTCCCAGTTCCCGAATCCAGCCCAGAGTGGGCTCCTGTTGCCAAGTTTAGCCCACAGAGGGCTCCTGTTCCCGAATTTAGCCTACGGAGGGCTCCTGTTCCCGAGTTTAGCCCACGGAGAGCTCCTGTTCCCGAGTTTAGCCCACGGAGGATTCCAGTCCCCGAGTTTAGCCCAGTGAGGGCTCTCGTCCCCAAGTTTAGCCCAGTGAGGGCTCCTGG
>NW_015666800.1:199556-200495 GCF_001515625.1 Sinocyclocheilus rhinocerous
TTCTTTTACATCATTGAAAATCCGTAGCCAGTATTCGTTTACAACAGGTTTCTTAAAAACCACATCTCTAAAAAAACAATTCCTGCTCCGCCATGGCCCCTGAGCTCCCTGTGCCGCCATGGCACCTTGGACTGCCAGATCCGCCCTGGAGGTATTCCACATGTCCCAGTCCTGCACCAGCCTCCAGGGCGCCCACCCCCCCTCCCTGGTGGAATTGTTACGGCGCGGGACGTGTCTTCCTTGAGGGGGGAGTAATGTCAGACTCTGTCCCCGAGTTTAACCCAGAGAAGGCTCCAGTCCCCGAGTTTAACCCAGAGAAGGCTCCAGTCCCCGAGTTTAACCCAGAGAAGGCTCCAGTCCCCGAGTTTAACCCAGAGAAGGCTCCAGTCCCCGAGTTTAACCCAGAGAAGGCTCCAGTCCCCGAGTTTAACCCAGAGAAGGCTCCAGTCCCCGAGTTTAACCCAGAGAAGGCTCCAGTCCCCGAGTTTAACCCAGAGAAGGCTCCAGTCCCCGAGTTTAACCCAGAGAAGGCTCCAGTCCCCGAGTTTAACCCAGAGAAGGCTCCAGTCCCCGAGTTTAACCCAGAGAAGGCTCCAGTCCCCGAGTTTAACCCAGAGAAGGCTCCAGTCCCCGAGTTTAACCCAGAGAAGGCTCCAGTCCCCGAGTTTAACCCAGAGAAGGCTCCAGTCCCCGAGTTTAACCCAGAGAAGGCTCCAGTCCCCGAGTTTAGCCCAGAGAAGGCTCCAGTCCCCAAGTGTAGCACAGAAAGGGCTCCAGTTCCCATGTTGAGCCCAAGTCGAGCCCAGGGAGGGCCACAGTTCCCGAGTTAGGCATACGGAGGGCCTCTAAAGATGATATTCTCCCCAAGGATTTTTTTTTGGGGGGTGGCGGGGGGTAGTATGGGTCCGTCCGTAGTGGCCGGGCCGAGTGGCGAGGCCA
>NW_015666800.1:200532-200856 GCF_001515625.1 Sinocyclocheilus rhinocerous
ATGGCACCCTGGACTGCCTGATCCGCCCTGGAGGTATTCCCTGTGTCCCAGTCCTGCACCAGCCTCCAGGGCGCCCACCCCCCCTCCCTGGTGGAATTGTTACGGCGTGGGATGCGCCTTCCGGGAGGGGTGAGTAATGTCAGACTCTGTTCCGTGTTTCGTGTGTGTTTTGCTCCCCCATGTGCTCCAGGTTATGTCCATGCCCATATTTGGTCCTTCCTGTTTCCTGTTCCTATTATGTTTACTGATCCCAGGTGTTTCTCGTCTTCCCCTCGTCATGTCTTGTGTATTTAAGGTGTTTCCTGTTTTGAGTTCTCTGTCCGG
>NW_015666800.1:201093-201274 GCF_001515625.1 Sinocyclocheilus rhinocerous
AGACTGGGGAGCCATGGTGGAGCAGGAAGAGGGGGGGCCATGGCGGAGCAGGCAGAGCGGGAGGCCATGGCGGAACAGGCAGAGCGGGGGGCCATGGCGGAGCAGGCAGAGTGGGGAGCCATGGCGGAGCAGGGAGAACAGGCAGCCATGGCGGTGCAGGCAGATCGGGCCGCCATGGCGG
>NW_015666800.1:201450-209868 GCF_001515625.1 Sinocyclocheilus rhinocerous
GGTTACAACATCAATACACGACAAGGCACAATGGGAACATGAGGGCTATTTGTATCAAACAAAGAGGGTCACATGACATGAACAAACAAATGGGAAACAAGACACATGACCTAGACAACCAATCAGAACATGACACAATGAACAGAGGAACCAATGGCATGAATACATGAGGGCAAGGGAAGCATGACACAAACAGGGACCATGACTAAACTCCAAAATAAAAGACATGAAAACATGAACAAGAAACACAACCCAAAACACCACATTACACCGGGTTTGAACGCTGATCCCCGCGTCCTACGTGTGATTACTGTGATGTCAATAAAGACCTGATTATCCTGAAAATCCTGATTCTCCTGCGTTCTCCTCGTTCCTTACCATAGGCACACCGTGACAAGAATATTGCCAATCTTTATAAAATTCCCTTTATTTGATGTGCGTAAAAGAGTGAATGACACATCATTTCTCCAGGGCGGAAGTGCGCAATGCAGGACGACATATCTCTTTACTGCACTAAATAAAGTGCCTCTTCAGCATGACATTCTACTTATTTAAACTTGTAATTAACTGAGTACACTGGGGTGAAGCTGAGATTCCCAGCTTCATACACAAACGTATATCACAGAGAGTCAGTGTAAGTACACACTCAACATCCTCATTACAGAAATGTCACCACTGACTGCTATTAGTCTTAGTTTTAAATGAGAAATGGGGAGCAAGTCATTAAAATACTGCAATAAAGCGAGCCGGACAATTTGGTGCTGAAAGAGAAATAATCTGTAAACTGCACCGTCCTGCATGAGCGCACCCCCCTTTATTCTGCTCCTACAGCTCATGAATAATTGAGATCTGCATAGTGACACAGTAGCGCACAGACAAGGACAGCAATAAATCCATAATTAATGCCTGCATTTATGAAAGCGTGCAGGGCTGAACAATAGCCTGCTCAGGTTAGGGTGGATTTCAGCAGGGTTTCATGTATCTTTCTTTCTCTTCTTGTTACCAACAGAGGATGAGAGACAAACTCAACTAGACTGAAATGTTTAGTGGCAAGGTTACATTAACAAAAACTATTATGGAAGCAAATAAAAAAAAGTGAGAAAACAGACATGTTTTCTTCTATATTGTGATGTACATCTGAGTCAAAAATCGTTCACAATAACATGCATTTAGAAAATATAATTTTCTAGAATCTATATATATATTATTTGTTCATATTGTAGTGCATGTTTTTTTTTAAGTCACCATAAAGTTAAAATGAAACAAAATTTTATTTTATAGTATTCAAAAAAGAGAACATGCTGTAAATGCTTGACTTCCAACTATCATACAGTGATACATTCATAAACATTAATAATTTCAATACTATATTACATATAATTATATAATATTCTAGAACATTCTATACATTATAGAATTAATTTTATTATTTGTAAGTCAATTTTTCCATATGGCAAGAAATGCATTGACTTACTTGATATCATATCAAGTACGGTTGAGGTGACACAATCCGATATTGATATATCAGACATTATTGCTTCAAAATTTTCATTATTCTATTCATATTATCATTATTTTTTTACCTTTTATATTCTTTAGAAGAAATAAAATCATACAGGTTTGGAACAGCATGAGAACAGCATGAGAGTAAAGAAATTATCACAGATTTTTCATATTTGGGTGAACTACTCCTTTAAAATGCGAAATAACAATCATTTGATACTTATCGATTCAGTGTTGTGATGATAGAGTATCACAACACTACTCTATTGATATTTCCTTTTCTTTTGTTGGTTACTTCCTACATCTTCAGTAGATTTTTTGAAATTAGGTTTTATTGACATTTCTCAGTTAATGCAGCTGTAAATAGAGATGGTCTTTTTCTGCTGTTAAAGATTTATCCTCTTTTTTTTCTTCTCTCTCTCACACACACCACACACAGCAAGGATAATAGACTCTCTAATTTCCTTTCCCATACTGATGTGCAAACTGTCAGCTCTTTTCATTCCAGTAGAGATGCATTGTGGGAGCTCTACATATCTGTGGACCACTCCCACTGACTTCACACTGCATTGTGCAGCCTGACTCCTGTACGGATCCAGTGTCCTGTGAGAATCACTGATTACCTGTAAGCTCTCTATTCAGGTAGAAGATTAATGTTTTAATCAATAAGGAAGATGAAAAACACATGAATGTCATTTTCAGGTGTGGTCTGGATGCACATGCCTCATGTTTTGTACAGTATCTAGAGCAGTATAAGCCAGGGGGCTTGAATGTGAGCAGGTTAAGTAGGCCATCACATACAAATACAAAAATACAAAAGGTGACAAACTGCTCTCATTCTTTTTGTGTTCATATTGGATTAAGGTTACAAGTGAAATGTAAGATGTACGTCTTATATAGTGAGTTTAAAAGAACCAAACCACAAAATCAGGCCTTGATTTATCATATTAGATCCTGAGATTCAGCTCTAGAAATTTGACACTTCATAAATTTCAGAGCCACTCCAAGAATGATGCCGTGGGATGGAACATTTTTTCCCTACTCGAAAATGTCTCTGAGGACATCTGTGCTTCTGCTTAGAACAACCTACAGAATTCATAAACTTAAGGAGTTTTCTAGTATGAACTACTCACAGACAAGATGTACATTTATCCAATTTACAATTTTAATTTATATGAACAAAAAGCATTTGGAGCATTTAACAATCTTAATAACCAGATGTTCCTACATCTCGGCTGCTTGTAAAATGCCAAGCCTAGCTGTTGCTTTTTGCTCTTCCACATTAGTTTCTGTAGACATCTCATGGAGGCACTGAATGAACTTGGTCAGGTCAAATGCCATGCTTGCCCCAAGGTGAACTCTTACTGCAATGCGGGAAGCTGCATTTATCTTGTTTGCATAGTGAAATCCTAATCAATTACATGAAAATGTGGGCTTAAATTTCTGTATGAGTAAACTTACATCTTAAACACTCAAATCCTGTCCAGGCTTCTGTCTAAGCTGCAGGGCTGTGCACTTCTGACAAAAATCTGTGCAGGAGTATGAAATACCACAGTGACCATGCATTATTTTTCAGTCTTGCCCCATTGTTTTGTACAAAACACCTAGACGCAGTGGAATGGAACAGAATGTAATAGTCTTAAGGGGCATTTCTAAACTGAACATAAAAGAAGATATTCTGAGAAACGTCTCAATGTTTTTGTCCATACAAATGGAAGTCAATGGTAACCAAAAAAGACATGAGGTTGAGTAATTGAAGACAGAATTTTCATTTTTGGGTGAATTATCCCTTTACCGTAGCATGTATGCCACGATACATGTTGACAAAGGCCAGTGGAAAGAAAAAACTAAATGAAACACCCTCGAAATGGGATAAATAGCCAAATAAAGAAATGCACTTTTTAGCATTTTGTAAAGATGGTTACGTTTGGTACATGAGGTGCACTGTAAAAAAAAAAATCTGTAGTTTTAAAAAAATAATTTTGGCAGCTGTGGTTGCCAGAATAATTCTTTAAAAAATACAGAAAAACTGTAAAAACATTTACAGAACAAACTGTAATTTACAAACAAGAACATTTGAGTGTAAACAAGTAAATTCAGCAATGCACACTGCTACTAAAATCTGTTTTGTATCTTTAACATAAACTGACAACCATCATAATAATGCAGGTGGTAAAAGAGACAGCAATATGAAGAATCAGTTCATCACAAGTAGCTTTTCCACAAGCTAAAGTATACTAATAAATAGAAGGTGCACAGAGTCATTACACTAAACACCATCATGGTAACACACAACACTTAAATATTGCAATAAACATTCATCAAACAACAGAAGATGTAACATAAACTCAAATGTACATAACTGATAACAAACATGACAAAACTGATTAAGAAACATGATTATTTAAACAAAATACTTTCAAATGTGGAGTGTCACACAGGGAATTCTGGGAATATGAGATAAAAATTTTTTTACTGTAAATTATACATTGATTTGTTATTTTTTACTTCTAAAAATTGTACAATTAACAGCATTTAACTGTAAGGGTGCTTTCACACCTGTGGATCGATTGCTTCTTTCCGAAGCAGGGATTACAATTATTACAATGTTGCTTTTTATTCTTGGTGCGGTTCGCTTTCACACGGCAAAGTTTCTAAATGGACCAAATTTGTTAATACAAGTCACGCGCGAGTAAACTGTTCTCTCATTGGTCGAAGTTCCATGGTTTATTTTCCGGGATTCCACTTAGCTGTCAGGGCTGTCATTCGTCAGGATGGAATGACAACAGTTTTGCGGGCTTATTGTTGGTTTTTTTGTAGTTGTCGTTATATTAATTTATAATTTTGAGCAGGAGTCCAGAATTCATCGGGAAAACATTTTTAAAATGCACATACTAGGAAGAAGAACAATAAGACGGCATTATAAATTGAAAAAGTGCACTTTGATTATGAATGGCGAAGACGTGCTCACCCACAGGTTCATTTTGAGGTATTAGCAAAACAACAAAGCTAATGCTTTTCACAGAACTTACGTAATTACCCATTATACATTGTGATATAGCCTGGTTCGTTGGTCCGTTAGATCGGATTGCTTTCTCACTACAACCGAACCGCTCCAGAGTTCGTTTTCAATCGAGCCGAGACCACCTCGTTCAGGCGATCTCGGACCGATTGTTTTGGTGCGGATCCGGGCGCGATTGCCGTGTTCACATACGCCCAAATGAACCGAGCTAAGGGGGGAAACGCGCCAGGTACCGAAACAACGGGCCAGGTGTGAAAGCACCCTAAAATTACATGAAATGTCTGGTTAGATCTTTTACAGTTTTCCCCTGTATATATAGTATGGGAACCTACTGTTAACCTATTAACTGTTTTTTTTCTGTGGCATTTTTACAATAATTTACAGTTAAAATTACACTCATTTTTTACAGTGTGTTTTAGTTTAGGTGGCTGAATGGAATGCTCAGCAAAAAAATTAGAGGGAAAATTAGTTCTTATGGTGTTGAAAGAACAGTTAACAACTACCATTTGGCCTCAACTGTGGCAGTCCTTGTGTTGGAGTTCTCTATCCTCCAATCATCACCCCCTGGCCCTCTTATTCCCGGCCCAAGTCCAAACTCACAACAGGAGTAGGTGGCCTGAAGGACGGGGCACAGCACTGAAACACCACTGGAAGGGCATGATGAGGCACACCTGATGTGTATTGTGCTTCATTATTGCTGAGATAACTGCAGAACTAAGTCTTCTTTAAAGGGATAATAAAGTGCATCCATCCATCATAAGAAATACTCCACATGGCTCCGGGAGGTTAATAAAGGCCTTGTGAAGCAAATCGATGCATTTGTGTAGGAAAAATATCCACATTTAAAACTTCATGAACTGTAATCTCTAGCTTCCGCTAACTGTCATACGCGCATTCACAGGAGAGTGGCGTTCCAGCGGAAGAAGTAGGATGTAGGCGTAGTGTAAGCTCCAGTGAGAATATGCTAGTCTTGCGAGAACCAAGTCTCCTCTTGGCTTATATTGAAATCCTCAGATATTTCCTTTAGAAATCCTCGTTTTGTACTTCTAATTCATGACCGGTTTTTGTTTTGCTCTCTCCTCTGCGCTTTCGTGTGCGTCACTTCTCACTGGAGATTACTCCTACATCATCTGCTGGAACGCCACTCTCCTGTGAATGAGCATATGACACTTAGCGGAAGCTAGAGATTACAGTTTATAAAGTTTTAAATATGGATATTTTTCCTACACAAATGCATCGATTAGCTTCAGAAGGCCTTTATTAACCTCCCGGAGCCGTGTGGAGTACTTCTTATGATGGATGGATGCACTTTATTTTGCTTCAAAATCTCGACCACCATTCACTGCAATTATAAAGTTTGGACAGGACATTTTTTTATATAACTCCGATTGTATTCATTTGAAAGAAGAATGTCATAAACACCTAGGATGGCTTGAGGGTGAGTAAATCATGGGGTCATTTTCATTTTTGGGTGAACTATCCCTTTAAGGGTGTTCAAGCTTCCCATTTTTTAGTGTCACATGATCCTTCAGAAATAATTTGCTTATGCTGATTTGGTGCTGAAATAACATTGTTTATTTTTAACAGTTGCTGCTCAATATTTTTGTGGAACCGTGATACTTTAGGATTCTTTGATGAATAGAAAAATCCAAAGAACTGCACTTATTTGAAAAAGAAATCTTACATAGCATTATAAATGTCTATTATACTGTCACTTTTGATTGATTTATTGCATCCTTGCTGAATAAATATATAAATGAATAAAAAAATATTTCTGAGGCATGTCATAATGTGGTGAAATGGCTCTCAATAAAACACTGTGCAATCCTACATCTTAAAAACTAGGTTGTGAGCAGTTTGTGTGAGGTTTAGAAATGCCTATAGTGTTAAGATTGTGGCAGAAGTGTGAGAGTTTTGCAAGAAACTGCATTAAACTGAGATACTATGCAAGAGAGTACACAACTCTCAATGTGTGTGTGTGTGTGTGTGTGTGTGTGTGTGTGTGTGAGTGAGACACAATGTAAAAGGTGTGGCTTGCGGCTATCACGGTTCATCAAAGAAAAGGTCACACCTGCTCGGAAAGAACAGACACATTCTCGGAGGGACCTGTGCATGTGTGTATATAAAAAACAATTATGCAAAAGAGTAAGCCTGTTCGAATGGGGGGTGGGAGGGCAATTAGGAGGGAAAAGCTTTGGTTTGTCTCTTTCATCAGTTTTATATTCAGTAAGTGTCACATTAGGCAGGCAACACCTGTTAAGGCAATCTGGTGTTCCCTCTCTATTGGCGCTTTTCCACTGCGTGGTACGACTCGGCACGGTACGGCTCAGTACGGTACGGCACGGCTCGGTTTGCGTTTCCACTCTGGTTTAGTACCGCTTTAGAGTGGGCGGGATTATTCACATGTCGTTATAGTTGCGCCGCCTCTACTACCACGACTCCTAAAAGAACCTTTTTCATTCCGCGTCGCCCCATCAAGCTCTCGCTGGAGCCGCTTCTCTGCTATCAACGAGAGGAACGTCTGTACTTCCTCAACAGACAACGAAACAGTCACTTTTTGGTTGTTAAAAAAAAGGTGTGCTCGTTCAAAACAGTTGCGTTCTATCCTTTGCTGGCTGTGCTGATTTAAATCTAGCGGTTCTTTTGTGTTTGTGTCGCAAGTTCAGTGATGCAGGTAGTGACGATTCTCTCCGGCCAATCCGTGATCAGCAGAGTTTACACGTCACGTTTTGGTAACGGTACGGTACGCTTGGAACCCCAACCGAGGTGGTACTAAAAAAAGTACCAGTTACCAGGTACTGTACCCAGTGGAAAACCCCCCAAAAGTGAACCGTACCGTGCCGTACCATGCAGTGGAAAAGCGCCATAAGTGTATTGCTTGTGTGTATTTGTAGCTGTGTGAACCACACTGAATACTTGAGATATTGTATACTAATATAAAGTATTCTGATCCATTATCTGCCATGTAATGATGTGCATAAGCACTTCTACAATACAATAAAAATTATACAATACACTACATCACTCACACTCACACACACACATCTAAAATATATAAATTCAAAACACAGCACACAATTCCATAACCTACTTAACACACAGGAAATAAGTATAAAATGTGTGTGTGTCTGCTTGAGCAAGGCCTTCAAATACATGAAACCCCCAAATGGAAACTGAAATCAAGCTATAGCAACCCACCAGTTTCATTACAAATCTTACTCAACTTTAAGGCAGGCAGATCTCAGACAGATATGATGTAATATAGGAGTAAATAAAACCACATTTTTTACTTAAAATAAAATAAGAGTGGATGGCTGCTAGGCCATTGCTAGGGAGATCTGAATGGTTTTAAGAGCATTGGCCGGTGGTTGCTTAGGTGTTCTAGTTGGTCTCTAGACTGCCAGAAATGATTGTTCTAAGTGGTAACTAACACAAAGATTACTGGAGTATGTTTTACAAGAAAATACAGTAAAAGTTTACTTTAGTAACCAATTCTCACTATTAACTAGTTGCTTATTAGCATACATATTACTAGCATATTGGCTGTTTATTAGTACTTTTAAAGGAGACATATTATGCCCCTTTTTACAATATGTAATATAAGTCTCTGGTGTCCCCAGAATGTGTCTGTGAAGTTTCAGCTCAAAACACTCCACAGATCATTTATAATATCATTTTGAAAATGCCTATTTTGAGTGGAAGCAGAAACACGCTGTTTTTCAGGCCTGTCTCTTAAAATGCAAATGAGATGCTGCTCCCCTCCCCCTTTTCCAGAATAGAGCTGCGCCTTTACAGCTCCTATCTGCTAAAAACATCTGTTTTGGTTCTGATTATCATGTTTATCGCGCGGAAATTATGCGATTTAAACCATATGAGTTTAAACTTCTGATATA
>NW_015666800.1:209982-255815 GCF_001515625.1 Sinocyclocheilus rhinocerous
GGCTTACCAAAACAAAGTTACTGGGTTAATCTTTTTCACGTTTCCTTGGTTGGTAGATGCACCTGGGACCTGATTATAGCACTTAAAACCTGGAAAAGTCAGATTTTCATGATATGTCACGTTTAAAGCGTATATTAATGCCTTATTCTGCATTACCATATTTTAGATCCCTTAATCCTACCTAACTATTAATAAAGCAGAAAATTAGGAGTTTACTGAGGCAAAAGTCTTAGTTAATAGTTAGTTAATAGTGAGAATTGGTCCCTAAACTAAAGTGTGACTGAAAATACAATTTTTACTTGTTACTTGCTGTTTCTTAGTAATTATTGTGAAATTTACTAACAATTTCTGAGTGAAAATTGTTTGTACACCTTTTTTTTCCCAGTGGAGGTGGCTGCTTACGAAGCTATCATTCATATCTGTAGAACAAACAGCGTGGGACGAGGTACGCTATAAAATTTTATACTCAAGCCTGGAATATGCTTGCGTTTTTACACACTGCGTACAGTTGAAGATTCTAGACTTTCCATTGACCATGAGCCCCTATTCAGGCTTATGGGTTCAAACAATCCCATAACCCCAAATACGAGCAATAGTAATAATACTTGCCTCAGTAATGGGCCATAACCACTTCTAATCTTGTACTGTATGACTGCTCAGTCCTTTCTATTTAATTGCACAATGTGTATCTGTAGGAGTCAACAGATCTCCAGCAAGAGAGCAGCCAGAAAGAGCGATGCTGAATCGTCTCAGCACATTAGAGTGTCTCTTTAAATGCAAATGAGATGCTGCTCCCCTCCCCCTTTTCCAGAATAGAGCTGCGCCATTACAGCTCGGACCTGCTAAAAACATCGGTTTTGGTTCTGATTATAATGTTTATCGCGCTGAAATCATGCGTTTTAAAAAAAGGGCTAATATGAGTTTAAACTTCTGATATACGGTTTTCTGAGAGCACACGTCCGAAGCACACGGACAGAAAGCGGCTGTCACAGCATGTGAGCACTAAACTAAGTTCCCATTCACACACAAGTTTATGTTAAAAACACACATGAGTTACAAAAACAGCCGGTTATGTCTGTGAAGACAGAACAGTTAGCATGTTTTGCTCAAACTTTCGCCATGGCATTAGAGCTGGTACACCGTTGTCGCTTGCGAAATCAAATGACGGCGCCGTGGGTGTAAACTTACAGATTAAGGGGCGGTAATATTATAATGAGATCCCTTTGCCACGTCACCAAGGGAGCGAAATCTGACGCGCTCGTTTTCTCAGACGCTCACAGAAAAAGGCTTACCAAAACAAAGTTACTGGGTTAACCTTTTTCACGTTTCCTTGGTTGGTAGATGCACCTGGGACCTGATTATAGCACTTAAAACCTGGAAAAGTCAGATTTTCATGATATGTCACGTTTAAAGCGTATATTAATGCCTTATTCTGCATTACCATATTTTAGATCCCTTAATCCTACCTAACTATTAATAAAGCAGAAAATTAGGAGTTTACTGAGGCAAAAGTCTTAGTTAATAGTTAGTTAATAGTGAGAATTGGTCCCTAAACTAAAGTGTGACTGAAAATACAATTTTTACTTGTTACTTGCTGTTTCTTAGTAATTATTGTGAAATTTACTAACAATTTCTGAGTGAAAATTGTTTGTACACCTTTTTTTTCCCAGTGGAGGTGGCTGCTTACGAAGCTATCATTCATATCTGTAGAACAAACAGCGTGGGACGAGGTACGCTATAAAATTTTATACTCAAGCCTGGAATATGCTTGCGTTTTTACACACTGCGTACAGTTGAAGATTCTAGACTTTCCATTGACCATGAGCCCCTATTCAGGCTTATGGGTTCAAACAATCCCATAACCCCAAATACGAGCAATAGTAATAATACTTGCCTCAGTAATGGGCCATAACCACTTCTAATCTTGTACTGTATGACTGCTCAGTCCTTTCTATTTAATTGCACAATGTGTATCTGTAGGAGTCAACAGATCTCCAGCAAGAGATCACAGCCAGAAAGAGCGATGCTGAATCGTCTCAGCACATTAGAGTGCTGAGTCAAGAGCTATAATAGACTCTTGGCGAGCTGCAAGTGCGACTGGGGATGTGTGCCTGAGGTTGGGTATAAATTTGATTTAACTTCTTATGAGAGTGGAAAGGTTGAGTGTACCTGTAGGTGTGTGTTTTATGGTATAGGTATTGTGGCTATCAAGAGCGAGCTAAGATAAACCTATATGCATCATGATAGCAGTAGATGAACATTGGATGGATGTTTAGTGAGAACATATTATTGCTCAGGCCATGAGGTAAGTACAGAGCTATATTTTGTCTTAATGGAAAAGGCACTAGAAGTCGAGCAGCAATGCGGCGGAGCCTAGAAGGTTGTCAGATGTATTTAGTGTCAGGTTAGCTGATTGAGGTTGCAGGATAAAGTAGGCCTTGATTCAGCTCTGATTTGCTCTTTTTATGAGCCTGTATAGATGACCTTTGCTCCGGCACGTGTGCAAGAAATGCATGCGAGAATATGACAGAAACAGAAAAAGAATTGGAGGCCAAAGGAAAAATGAGCTTGTCATTCTGGCCTTGAGCTATTAGTAAAGAAATGGCAATACATGCTGGTCTATATAAAGAAATATGGTTGTACACCGAGCAAACAAATATATGGATTTAAAGTAAAAGAAAAAAGAAATATCTGAGATATTTTCAACTTTTTCATGAAGATCTGTTGCACTCTTGCAATCATGTATTGCATAGATACGGTGCGAGCTATGAATTTAATGCCATACAAGCTATAAAATGTTACTGGGGTCACAGGTGTGAGAGGCGGGGAGATGTGGGAAGCGTTTAGAGAGCAAAATGTGAGAATGATACCTCTGCCAAATCTGATGGTCTCAAACTCTCCACTTAAGTCTTGATAAGTGAGAGAGCGGTAGGTGTTTATGATATGGTGATTACATTCCTTCACTGTGAAACAATCACACAAGACTCTCAAAAGGAAGAAAGAAAAGCATAACACAATTAAAATGGATAGCATTAAAATTTTCAAAGCCTGCAAACAGATAATGGACACTTTCCACAAACAGGGTACAAAAAAGGCACAACTCTTAAAATGTAATGGTTTTTTTTCTTTTCAAGAGACATTTCTTTCATTTCTTAACCTTTAGAGAATGTTGACAGTCCACATCAAAAAGTCAAACTAAACATAATTACATAAAATGATTGAGTCTGTAATTTTTAAACATCAAAATAAAATATAGACTACTGTTCAAAGGTTTGGTGTCAGTGAGATTTTATTATTATTATTTTTTTGATTAATACTTTTATTTAGCAAGGACACATTAAGTTGATCAAAAGCCAAGACAGTAATAGTTATAATGATACAAAAGATTTCTATCTATCTATTCCTCAAAGAATCCTGATTTTGGTTTCTACAAAAACATTTCCAACATTGATATCAATAAGAAATTTTCCTTGAGCACCAAATCAAAAAAATACTGAACATAGAATGATTTCTGAAGGATCATGTGACACTGAAAACTGGAGTAATGGTTTCTGAAAATTTAGCTTTGTCATCACAGAAATAAATTACATTTTAAAATATATTAATATAAAATATTAATATAACATATATTAATTTAAAAAATAGTTATTCAAAACTCCCAATACTACTGTTTTTACTATATTTTTGATTAAATAAATACAGCCTTGGTGATAATAAGTGACTTCTTTCAAAAGCTTAAAAAATCATCCTCAAACTTTTGAACAGATGTGTAGAAATAATATATATATATATAATTTAGTTATATATTAATTAAGCATCAAAATAAAATATATCAGTATACAAAATTTATCAAATCTATAACAATTAAGAAAAAGGTAACAATGTTGCAAATTTAAAGGGGTCATATGATGCTGCTAAAAAGAACATTATTTTGTGTATTTGGTGTAATGAAATGTGTTTATGCGGTTTAAAGTAAAAAAAACACATTATTTTCCACATACTATTAAACTCCTAATCACTACAACTAGTTTGCACCAAATGTTTGTAATTATTGATAAACACAAGTATGAACATTTGAACTATAGCTACTTTTCAAGCTACACTCTAAAAAATGCTGGGTTGTTTCAACCCAACTTTGGGTCAAATATGGACTAACCCAACTTTTGGGTTAAAAATGTAATGTAAAAATTTAACCCAACGTTTGGGTTAGTCCATATTTGACCCAAAGTTGGGTTGAAACAACCCAGCATTTTTTAGAGTGTAGGCTATTTTTGTGTTACATAACAAATACAGTACATGATATTTGTGGCTGTGAAAGAGATGCTATAGCATTTGCTTTACTGTATGAGCAGCAGAAAGAGTTGTTTCTGGGGGTTGTTTAAAACCAGGCTCAGTGTCTCTTCCTGGGCTTGCGTAAAGTATCGATCTGCTGAGTATTGCTTGGTTAATGAGCAGCACTGATGATTCCACGAGTCGGTCTCGCTAGAAAGGGCTAATCAGTTTGCAACTGCCTCCAAGGGATGAAAGAGCATATGGAAAGCCTATGAGTGTGTGAGTGGACGTGTTAGAACTCAGTCTGTCCTTTCACTCACCACCTCTGGCTACATTGAGTGCACTGACGTGAGAGCAATCGTGCTAAAGTCTCACCCTGTTGTTTCATGGGTGGAGGATAAATCATTTCATCAGCGGAACATATGTCTCACCTGAGTTCTCTCCTGCCTGCTATTGTTTTGTCTTGGCTTTTCTCTATCTTGCTTGTCGGTGCTGATTCTCCGCTTCAGTGGAAGCGTCATGTTTGTCTAGACTGATCTGGCAGACTTCAACAGTTCGTAATAGCTCATCTAACCTCTCTTTCCGCCTTTGGTATCATCTTACTGTCAGTCTACCCTGTAATGGGTGTTGAGAAGAACAAGAAGGAATAGTTCAACCAAAAAAAAAAAATTGTCATAATTTACTCACCACATCTTTCGAAACTCGAGCGAGTTTCAGTATGACCACTTTTTTGATGCTTTTATATGCCTTTCTATTTTTATTTATTTATTTAATGGCAGCCATTACTCCAGTCTTCAATGTCACTTGAATCTAATTCATTCTAATATGCTAATTATTAATGTTAAAAACAGTTGTGTTGCTCAATATTTTTTGTGGTAACTGTTTTTTTTTTTTTTCAGGATTCTTTGATGAATAGAAAGTTCAAAAGAATGGTATTTATTTGAAATCAAAATCTTTTGTGACATTATAAATGTCTTTACTGTCACTTTTGAACAATTTAATGCATCCTTGCAGAATAAAAGTATTACTTCCTTTCAATCAATCAATCAATCAATAAATAAATAAATAAATAAATAAATATTACTAACCCCAAACTATTGAACGGAAATGTATAAAGAAATAACTTCTCAAAAAATTAGATCACCAAATAATTAGATTTTTGTCATAATTTACTCAACCTCATGTCGTTTCAAACCTGTATGAGTTTCTTTCTTCTGTTGAAAACAAAAGAAGATATTTGAAGAATGATGGTAAGTAAAGGGTTGATGGTAGCCTTTGACTTCCAGATTATGGAAAAAAAATATTCATTTTCATTTTTGGGTGAACCGTCCCCTCAAAGAGATAATATTGTTAAAAAAAAATTTTTTAACTAAGGGATCTCCTACTTTCAGGGGTTTGTTGCAGCTGGTTCCATCCCCCTGTAACTCACGGCTGCCACTTTCAGAGTTTGAGCCGACCATCTTAAAGTCACAATAGAGACAGAGCCATGGATCTCTGGCTGATCCTGGCACCTCATCCTCCTTCTTTACAACCACAATGGAGGCTCTCACTGCATCCAAAGGCTCTTTTCTAAACAGCACTGCCTCCTCTGACATGCCTAAACAATGGAGGGCAGTGATCTCTAACAGTGGCCCACAGGGCCATCGCCTGATTAAAAGCAAACAAAGGAGACGGGTGACCTCCGTCCAAACATCTAATCTTAGAGCCACAATGAAAGCAGCCGATGTTTTGTTCAATGCTCACTTTCTCGAAAGCTGACTGTGCTAGCTGTGGATGGATGAAGCTGGGAGTGGATCAGCAGAAGTCCTGCAGAATCTGGACCAGCTCCCAGCTCGTGCTGCAGAGAAGCCGATCGGTCTTCATCACTCTATTAACATCCTGGAGAGCGACCGACTACAGTACACACAACACAAACACACGTAACCACACAAGCTCCAGTGCCAACACAAAGGTCATAGCTTCTAAATGAAGACATCCTCAGAAGTTTATCAGTATGTTTAATGATATGAAGTATGTGGCAGAAAGTGTGCAAGAATGTCAACATCACAGATTCTTCTGTGTGATGCGGGTCAACACACATCCCGTTCCTCCCCTGCACCGTTAGGACAGCCGTCAGCTCATGTGGGCTCCCGTGAAAATCGTTTGCTGTGGCAGCAGCTTCAAAGCAAATATGCAGTACAGGAAAGACAGTAAACATTGAAAAGAAAGACATTTCCGTGAGACTGCGCCTTTTTCTGGGACTTCAAGTTTTAAAAACTGCAGCTTACAGAGCTCTCTCAAACAGGCAAAAAGTGATACGCACACTTTTAGTTTGGTCTTTTATTCTTAAAGTTCCTGTTCCTTTGTCCAGGTGTGTCTACTTCAATCATCTGGTCTATTATACTAACACAAGTTTGTTTGCCATTGTTCCTTATCAGATTACACGTAAAGGAACTTGGGAGAGTCTTGTTTATTTAGTAGTTATGTGTGAAAAAATTGCGTTCTAGTTTTCCCTTTCTAGTTTCATTGTTGTGTTGATTTTGAGAATGTATAATAAAGCTGCATTTAATTTAGGGATGTGCTAGAGCTATTGCAGCTATTATTGCAATTTTTCTTTGTAAGTTTCTTTGTGAACAATTCATCCATGATTTTTTTTTTATAAACTCAATCTTCTTGTGAAATGGCAGACTTCTCTCTGCTGATGAATACCGGACTTCTCCAATAATTTACTTTGCATGAAATCCACCCCTTTCATACAACTGACTGTAAGCTTGCATTCAGATCTGCCTCCATCAAATCAATAACCGACAGATAAGCAGAAGTCTCCAGCCTACATTTTTTCTCCCTTTTTTGATAATTCATGTCTCAGATGTATGTTACAATAAGGAAAGTATTGGGCAAAATACAAAATAACAAATAATATATTTTAAAATTATTTATCAAGTATTTTAAGTAATTTTACATTTAAAAGTTGAAATGCAAATCTAAAATGATAAATTTAAATTCAATTAAAATGTCATGTTGGCCAGTAAAAACACTGGCAGGGCAAGTAGAAATCCGAACTGCCAGCCTGACTGGACCAGCAAAAAAACAAAAACGTACTGTTGAACTTTGGTTTTTCTCCGCTTTTGATAAGATCAGTTGAGTTGAATGTTCATATCAATGATAAATGGATCAACAGTTTGTAGAGTCAATCAAGTAAAACTCATTTTTAATCAATACTTAATCTTATCAAACCATTAAGCAATACATTTTCTGTCACAGTGCTCTATTGAGATAATAAGACAGGAAATAGCATCTGCATATTTTAGTAAGCTCACAGTACACAGTAAAGTCAGACTCCATGAAAAGCCCCATCACCCTTGCCATATAGATAAGAGCGTGTGAGTGCTCTCAATAGAGATGCCATGAGCTGACTTTATTGGTATTTAGTGAAGGAAGCTCCTATAAGCACCATCAAGCAAACAAGCCCCTCAGCCAACATTTCCTGAAGACCACTAACAGCTGTTGCTAAGCAACTTAAGCATCTGCGGCAGGGCCAATCCTGATAAAATACACAGGCACACACATACGTATAACTTCAATGGATCACTAAAACGTGCAAATAAAACAGACATCTGAAAAATAAATTCAAAATTTTTTCCCCCACAAGTTGACATTCAGCTAAAAGTAAATGTAGTAACATTAATTGAGTTACTGATTCAAATTGATAACTTGTGAATCTGAGACTGATTCGTGAATCTGACTGATTAATTTAAATATCCAGCTCATAAAAGTCGTTTTGTAAATCAGGTCATGCGTTAGCTGAGGACTAGTCATGCTAACACTGTATGTCCACTGTATGTCAAAAAAGTGCCAATGGGGATTTGATTTTAAATGACTAAGTTATGAATGTGTCATTTTTGTCTCATTTGCAACCATTTTAGTTACTCTGACAGTGGCGTTCTGTCTATATAAGCTGCGAATGCTCCGCATACCCAGGCCATCTGAGAGAATGAATTTGTGGGTTAATTAATATAAACAATTATAAGTTGATCCCTTGTCATTTGAGATGTAACTTGAAGCTTAATAAAGTGTTGGGAATAAGTACGTCAAATTATTTTTTTTAACAAACAGTGATTTTCTGCAAATCTGTGGCAGTTCCGAAAGCTTCCGGGCGAGCGGATTCACAGCAGCTTTGGCGCCTCCGCTCTTTTGCTATGACTCGTCAGGATTATAGCGCGTTCTCATTGGTTTGCTGGCATGCGGCTGATTTAATGCGCAAGGTAAAGCTGTCCGTGAAGCGCAAGTGGAAAAACGTGCTGTTGCTGGCAGATCTCGATTCCCGAAAATCGCACTGAGTTTGATGCAAAACCACCTCGACTAAATCAAATGAAAAAACACCCTAACTGTATATTGTCATGCTTTCTCAAGCAAAAAAATTTGAAAGTGCACTGAAAACGAATCTTCTTACATTTTTTGTCATATACAATGTAAGTTGAAGATATAGGTTATTTAAAATAGCAACATGTCTGAGTAAACAAATAAAGAGATAAAATATATATAAAAAAGTTTATAAAATGTATAAAAAATTTAAATAACAAACATAAGGAAATCAAAGGAAAGGGGGATTTTTCTGAATATTTTATTGTTCCCTTTGTTTTCCTTCTGCTTGTGTCACTTCTCTGAGTCCTTCTCTGATTTTATTGTTGTTTGCAATGTTGCAACTTTTTACTTGGCAATATTTTAAAAATATGAAAAATATTTTTGGTATTTTGCATGGTCTGTTGTTGCATCACCTGGGTGAGAGATTTTACTCCTATTTACTGGCAACAAAAAATCATTCAGCAGATGCAGAGAATCCCCATCTCCCCACCCCCTGAATACTGCGTATCATTACGTAACAACGTGTAAACGTTATTTGGTGGTTTTTACTTGTTTTTCTAGCATTCAAATAACAATGGATAAACATAAAATGATAGAAGAAGGATTGGAGATGAATTTCATGTACAAATAAGGTAGGAAATGTGCATACTTTTAAATCAACACCTGCCACGGTGCTTCTTATTTGTCATCTGTGATCCCTCTTTGAGTGTGTCCTAAAAGCTGATGATGAGGAGAGGGGATCTTAATCTTAGCACTCAGCATACCTGGTTAAAAAGTCACCGCTCGCCACTGCATTATGATAAAATATTTTGCATTTTCTCAGCAATACATATGTATATATAGACTTAAAAAAATTAATGAGCAAAAAAAAAAAAAAAAAAAAACTTTTTGTGTGTACGTTTTGCTAAGTGAATGTGCTGAGATCACAGCACCATCCAAAGTAATTAATTCTTGAGGCGATGAGGTATGTGAATGTGTGTGTGTACAGGTTTGCCTATACTGGTGAGGGCCAATTTGTTAAAAAAATGTTTACAGTAAAATACAACAAAATTTGACTTGTGAGGACATTTTGCCTTTTTTGTGTGAGTGTTAGGTTTAGAGTTGGGATTTAACATATATCAACACCTGAAAGCCATTGTGTCAATCTTCTCACCAGGAGAGTGAAACCAACATGTGTGCTTATGTCTGCTTATATACCCGAGTGCACTTACTTTTTATAAACTAGAGAAGTGAAACATAAAGGAAGTCTGACTGCCGTCTCGTTGTACTGTTTATTTCTATCAGAAAATTTCAAAATGAGTAAACACAATGGATACAAATAAGAAAGAAGCAGATGTGAAAGGTTGTCAGATGTCAACAGAATAGTAAATGACAGTCTTATCACATACAACTCCTGCCTGTCATCATAGCTTTGGAAATAAATGTTCACACATCTTTTTATCAGTAGTGATCTTTCTGATGATATAAAAAAGTAATGCTCAAAGAGACAGGGAGTGACCTGCAAGATCTTAAATGCTATAGTTTCAAATCGGTATTCATAGATAAAATGAAACATTTCATATTAAACACTAAGGTCGTGTGTCCACCAAAGTGTTTTTAGCCTAGCTGAAAATTCCAGGCGCTCTGCTGAAAACGCCTAGCTGTGAGCGTTTGAGAGCGTTTCTGCGGCGCAGTGTTTTTTTCAGTTGAGACGCTTTGGTTGCTATAATACTGAATATCGTCAGAAGTAATATTGCAAGCATTATTTGAATATTCGTAGTAGTCCGGGAATCCCATCTGGTACAGACATGAATGCTCCGAGACAAGCTATATTAACTACTCCGTTGTTGTTGAGTTGTAGTACAAGGAGGATGTAACAGTTGGTCAGAGTGGTATTTGCCCCGCCCCTGCTCCACTGTGATTGGACGGCTGACTAAAAAGTGACAGTGATGAGCGCAGTGTTTTACCCAAAGAGAAAAAACGCCTGAGCGCTCAACACGTTTTAAAGGGGTCATATGACGTTGCTAAAAAAGAACATTATTTTGTGTATTTGGTGTAATGAAATGTGTTTATGTGGTTTCAGGTTAAAAAAACACATTATTTTTTGTCCTCTATGCCCCGCCTTTTCTGAAACGCGTCGATTTTTACAAAGCTCATATATGACCCCTTTAAAAAATGCAGACAGTAGTGCTACACACACATGTAGCATGAGCAATTTAATTTTAAAACTATTGCAATTATTGAAACAAATATTGTAAAGGATCACCTCTAATTTATTTTGTATCCAGTATGGTATTGCCATTTATCACTTTGGCACGAAAGAGGAAATTCAAAAAAAGGATATAACAAATTTAGATTGTAAATACAATCCTCTAAGAAGAAGTCACCAACCATGTTACTAGTGCTGGGCGGTATACCGGTTCATACCGAATACCGGTTTTTATTTTTGTTATGATATGAATTTTGAAAATACCGCAATACCGGTACCATATTCATGTTTGTAACTGTTTGAAAAGACATTCAGTCAACAAAATTTGTCTTTGAAAACTATTAAGCCCCGCAGGACAGTTCCTTTCACATAAAACAAATGCATGTCAATACCTTGCCCCAAATGTCTTCTCATTAGCTCTCATGGCAGGAGTCTAATGCATTTAGTAGGTTCGGCCATTTCTAGTAACTTTGCTTTGCTCTTAATGAAGAGCCCATAAGAACATTAGAGAGAAACCCAGGTGTTTCTGGAGCGAAACCCTGGGCTTTGTGGCGTCTGTCATCATTTCTTACAATGAGAAAATGGAGAGCCACATTTTGATTGTCTATCTTTAGGAAGGGCCTAATAATGAAACTCTTGAGCTATGAGATGTGACACATTTGCCCCCTGACTGTGTCATCTGATGGAGGGAAGACAGAAAAAGAGAGAGAAAGAGCAAGGGAGAGAAGAGGAGAGTGTTCTAAGGGGGTTTAAGGGGAGTGAGGCTGAGAGGCTGCTGTCATGCTCTAGTTGGCCTGTTGAAAGATGGTTGAGACATGTTTAAGAGGGTGGATGAGGGGGGTTTGTGCTGGGATTCTTCTTCACTGAGCAGTAGCTCTGAGCCTGGACACACAGAAGTGGTAACAGGGCTGACTCACATGCAGGAGACCGCTTATTCACCCAGAGAGGAATATTAACAATATCACAGCTTCATCTCAATGCTGCCAGACCTGTTGCGAATGCTCAGAAGCATGCAGAATGAACATGTATGAAAACTGTAAAAATAATTAATCAGATGCATACTTATACAGATATGCACACATATGTGAGACACACGTGCATCCATCCTACTAGAGTGCTGAAGCTGAATGTACTGTAGACTAAGGCTGCGGCATTACAATTATATATTGCAAACGTCCACAGGCTTTAAGTCTCTTTTAGCACTCTCAGTATTTACAATGTTCAACAGTGTATGTAATGTTCAAAGTTTGGGGTCAGTAAGACTTATTTATTTTTTGCTGATTAAAAGGAATGATTACTTTTATTCTGCATGGATGCATTTAATTGATCAAAATGGACAGTCAAGACAATGTAATGTAACAAAAGATTTCTATTTCAAACAAATGTTGTTCTTTGGTACTTTTTTCAGGGATCTTTAATGAAAAGAAAGTTCAAAAGTTTCCACAAAAATATATATCGGCACAACAGTTTTCAAAATTGATTATATCAAGAAATATGTTTCATGAGCACCCAATCAGAATATTAGACTGATTTCTGAAGGACACTGAAGACTGAATTAATGGCTGCTGAATATGTTTTTACTATATTTTGATTAAATATAGGCAGCCTTGGCAAGAGCAAGAGAAGGCTTCTTTTGAAAATATTTTAAAAAATCATACCGACCCTAAACTTTTGAACGGAAGTGTCCTTTTTTTCTTTCATTTCTGTGACAGCAATGAGAACTTATTATTTTTAATAAAAAAAAAACACCTGGGATATAATGCCTGAACTTGAAAATTTCACCCTATTATTTTTCTCATGATATAACATCAATAGTTTAGACCAAAGGATTTCTTTACTGAACTTATAGAGACCCCCTCATCCAGACTCTCAGCCAACCTAGGTACCAAACCCCCCCCCAAAAAAAACCCCATTATAATTAATAATAAAAAAATTCTTAGTAACAATTTTTGTTACGTTAGCAAATAATATTGTTATATAATGCTTATAAAGCAGATAATGTTCCACATTTAGAAATTGGACGTACTGTATATAAAATATTTGTAGGTCTTGTAGAAAAAAAAAAGATATATTTATATATCTATCCACAGACCCCCTGCAGGACCTCCATGGACCTACAGGGCTTAAAAACCCTAGCTTTTGATCCCTAAATTGATATTTTATATCTCTGAGGCACTGCTGTGGACATCAGAGAAGTGAGCCACATGAGACAGACTGAAACTTCTCCAGCAGATTCACTCACTCACATTGACACGTTGAGGGTTTCTCTTCTGTTCAGCCCAGTTTCTATCACAATCCAATTATTATATTGTGATGTAAAGCAATATATTGAATCGTTAAATGTGTATTGCAGCGCAACAGTTAGCCATAAAGTACACAATTGTTTACCACAGTTAAAAAGTACATATGCAGACCCACACATGCAACAGAGACAGCTTACCAGACTGCGTGTCCTATAAAAAGCTAAGCTGGGACATGCAAGGACGATTCCCTCCCCCTGTAACATAAGAAAAAATATTCACGTCACTGACACAAAGTAAATATTCTCCTCTTTTTTTTTTAGAGTCAGCAGGAAAGAGCTCTCAGACAGGGGTAATTTGTCTTCTCCTCAAGGGTATTCATGAAAAGGATTGGAAGGCGCGTGCAAGTGTCAACAGTAAAACTTTTGCACTGAAGTATTTTATGTGAGAGAGATGCCATTCTGAGCGGCAGAAGCATCTGTTGTTCCTATCACTGAAGCTGATGTGGATGGCTCAGACCAGCGACACCTACTCTCCCCTGCTGCCGTGGCAACAGAGCTCAGGATGAATGGCAGCATCAGTTGTAATAGAAAAACAAGACTCAAGCCCAAGAATGACGTACACACACACACACACACATTTATAAACCCTATGAAAGTCAGTTTCTGCCTCAGGCTACAATATAAAATGAATTAACTGTGAGAATAAAACATTTAAATGGACGCAAATTAAAGTCGCAATTTCAATAAATAAATAGCAATTGTATAAGTTGCAATTTGAAGTTACAGGAATTAAAATTGCAATCACCAGAATTTAAATTGCTATTGTAAAATTTTAAATTGCAAACGTGAGATAAGTCACATTAGGATTAGGATTATCCAAATAATCCTGACTGAAAGGGGAGGGTGTAGATTCAATCAATAGGAAAAAAATAAACATGTAAACGCTCAAATACGACTATCTTCTCAATCAGATTCAGAAATACCTTGATTAATCGGCACCAATAGTTGATTGCTGGAACAATGGCTATTGGCAAATATCCATATCTATAGTTTTTCCGGGTTGTGTCCATTGCTGGAGCGGTTGAGAAGGGTCCGCTGTTATTATACAGTACGAGAGCTGCCTCTAGAGGCGGGATCACTGACGCCACGTGCTGTTTGTTTTGACACGTGAGACTGCGTGCTGCACAGAGCGGGACACCACAGATGCCGATTTAAAACAGAGACAATGAAACAGTACATATACAGTACACTACAGTACGTTTTCATATCTTACTTTGTTGATGCTGAATTAATAAAGAAAAAAGTAAGTTTGCCATCAAGGCTGAGAGGACGCTAACATTACCAGAAGCGGTTAAAACAATGTGACTAAAACACACGCAAGTCCGACCCAAATGTTTAATTTACCAATAGACTGTTACCATCTATTTGCAATTGTTTAAATTACATTAAGTTAAAATACTCTGTAGAATTATTGTTCATTGTTAGAGTGTGTTAATTTCAACATTTTCTAATACATTTTAAAATTTTAAAGTTGCATATGTTAACATTACTTAATGAACTAACATTAAAGATTAATGTATAATTAAAATATAATATTAGTATTTTTATATTACATTTAAAAAGTATGGTTCAGTGTCTAATATTCTGGTAGTAATATTTTCGTTTTCATTATCCATTTTAAAAACTATCGGTTGATTAATCAGTTATCGGTAAGTGTGGTCCAACCTAGCTATTGGTATTGGTAAAATCATATTTTCTGCATATCTCTGTGTGAATGAATAGCGCAGACGGACTGTTTTGTTTACTACAATCAATATATCAATATACTGTATGTACTCAATATATGAGTACATGAACACAAAAACAATCTTTAGAACTGCTTTGAGAGTCACTTCATGAGCATTTTACTGTTTCTTTTGAGAAAAACTATCATCATATACAAACAGAAACACAAAAGTCAAAATAAAAGTTTAACTTAAACGGTTTAACTTAAAGAAACTGTGACAGAAACATAGCCTATTACTGTATGTCAGGGCTATTCAATTAGTTTCATTTGAGGGCCGGATTATTGAATTTAAAATTTGAAGGGGGCCAAGGAGGAGGGGCCCCTTCCCGATCTCTTTCTGGGGGGCCTATAAAATTAGAAATTAAATTTAAATGCATATTCAGCAGTAAAATCAACTAATATTACCAACACCAAAATCTATAAAAACATTAGTATTGTCTGTAAGTTGATTAAAAAAAATAAAAAATTTATCACACATTTTTCTGTAATTAATCATGATTAATTGCATATTAATATATTGCCATAATTTTACATTGAACCACCAAATTAATGTAGAAACAACCTAAAGGTGATATATTTTAAATATGTTTAATGGCTTCTCTTTACAAAGTAGCCTATTATTCACAAAGGCCAGTATTTTTGATACCAATACTGCTACAGATGTCTCTATTAAATGCATTTTCACCTCAATTTTAGCCATTAATTATAGCCATTCAACATTACAGTATAGTTGAAAACATTATTTTTAACATTTAGTAGGCTCTGAAAAATATAACTTTAATTTAAGTGAACATATAACTTATATAAACTATAAATTGTATTTTATAGTTTTGGCATAATTGTGTGTTTTTGTCGGTTGAAGAGCTACTGGCACGTTGTCTGAAGCGGCTCAGCGTATGCGAACAGCCGAACGCGCAGCCTTTCAAACTGTACTCCATCTGATAATCATCTTCGTCCAGTGTCTGTGCTATTTCTCGCCAGAAGTTATGACAGATAACACTGTCTTTATACTCGTTTAAACTATAGTTGTGGATATCTCATAACCCTCACACAAGCGCTTGTGAACGCTGCCGTCTATTGATGTTGCGGTCTCCAGTAGGTTGTTGTTCTGTCTCTGTGAAAAAACGGCCTGGGCCAGTGTTGCCACCTTGTGGACAAACTAATTAGTGCAAAAACAATTCAAGGTGTATGTGCGACCTGCGCATACTCTTCCCTCGGGCCGGATGAAGATGATTGGCGGGCCGGATTGGGCCCGTGGGCTGCCAATTGAATAGCCCTGCTGTATGTAATGAATGATAGTAATAATAAATTCGTTTTTTTTTAATAAAATAAATTAATTAGAGATGTCTTTGATTATTATAATTGAATTAAATCATTAAAATGGAATCCAGAAAACTAATGGAAAACAGAATTTGGTAAAATAAATAAATAGAATAAAACGTATTTCATAGGGCCTTAAAATATTTTTTTTGTTAAACTTTTAATAAATTGCTGTTAAACTGTGTAAGTTTCATGATTTCAATTAGTTAGACATGCTTTTTGTATAATACAATTTAATTTAGCCATTAAAACAGAGTCTAGAAAAATTAAAGCTGAAAACAGAAAACAGACTTTTGAAAAAAATAAAATAAAACGGAATTTGGAAAAAAAATAAAATGGATTTCACAGGGCCCTAGGTTCATATAAAAATATAACTTTTAGAATGACAAATTGGACTGGATTCATTCGCACTGATGGAAATTAGTGCATGTAAACATACTGTACCTAATGTGAGATATAACGTTGGAATTAAGAGAAATAAGCTTGCAATATAAAGTTGAAACTGTGAGATAAAAAGTCGCAATTACATGAAATCAGAACACGGTTACCATTTTATTTATTTTTTATTTTACTCTGAGGCAGAAACAGGCTTTCATAAAACAGTCAGGCTGACCTGGCTGCATTTTTTAGTTTTAACATAGAGCTCTGTATTTCCAAAAAGTGTATGTTGGGTACAAATAACACCCACTTTGTGAATTGACAACTGTGCAAGGGACTTTAACAAGGCAACACTTAGGGAAGATAGGAATATGCATAATTTAGATACAATTTTGGATCAAAATAACAATCCTGGAAGCAAAGCCATTTCTCACAGAAGGGAGGTATAGGAATTCATATTTCATAGCCCAGCACTCTTAAGTACAGAAGACGGGAGAGTCGATCACAAATCCTGTGCTCAGAGTATTAGAGCACACACAAGGCAACGGTAGTTATGTTTTATTAAATGCTCTCTTCCAGAGCTACCGCACCTATGAGATGCTTGTGCTTAATATTTTAAAACCAGACATTGGAATTGTGACCGAGGAAGGGGAGATGTGTGGATCCTGTCTCCGCAAAGTCCAATCGGAATGATTTATGAGCGGTTTGGACATTGGCATCCCAGTCAGCTGCAGCGAGGGTTTCCGCTACAGTGTATGTTCTTATAGTTTGGGTTGGCGACAAATTCTTTGCACAGGAAAAGTGGCAAATTTCATCAGATCCTAAAAGCCTGTTCACACCATGTCTGATGCAATAAAATAACACAAATTTTTCATGATTCACACCAAGTGCAATGCCGGGTTTTACTCTATCCTCTTCCTTTCTGGGTTTTTCCTCTTAAATAATGTGTTGGGTTTGAAAGTGAAGGCCCTCTTCCAAGTCCACACTGGGTGACGTAATGCTGCAGGGACTGTCTGGTAGAAGTCGTCTACAAAGCCGCCGTCAGTGCAGGGCAAACGGGACACTGATGAGCAACCTTCTGAAACCTAAAATGGCACACACTTCGACTTTTTGGATTTTACAGACACTGTTGCTGCTGAGAATTAAAAGTGCAACTTAAAAATAAAATAAAAGAGATCAGTTATCAATATAGAAATTAAAATATAAAAATGTAAATAATACACGACTTGTCAAACTGACAAATAAATAAGTGTATATAAAACTGTATTTAATTCTTTATTTAAATTATTTTCTTTATTAAAACTGTACTGAAATTATTAAAAATGTGGATAAATTTGATCAATAAAATGAACTAAATATGAATGGTGAATTAGTAATTCAGTATTTCACTGTTACATTTAACTACATTTCAAACAATTAAACAGTTTAAATGCCTATTTATTTGTACATTTTTCACGTGGTTTAAAAAGATAATTGTTTTTGAAAAAAAAAATATCTTCATGTTTTTTTTCTAATGGTCAGTGTTTCTTTCTTTCTTTCTTTTTTAAGCTAGATAACAACAACCTACCTTCTGAACAAACTGTTGTTGAATCAATACATAATTTTAAGAAGGTTTAGAAAGATGAAAAAACATGAAAATACTGCATATGGCATAAATTGTGACTCTGTATTAGTGTTCTCATGTTACCAAAATTTCAGTAGTCGGTACCAATACCAGTAAAATTCTGGTATTTAATTAATTTTTATAGCTTTTTTTAATATTTGAAAATATAATTATTAAATAAACAGCATTAGTTAATTATTAATGCTATTAATAAGAAATAAAAAAATAAGTAAATATAAATAAGCACATTTAAACACATTAAACCTTTAGCATGTAACCTTAAAATATTGTTCAATTATGTAAACATAACATTAAAAATATCAAATGAAAAGTTAGTAATAAAATAACAAAAAATAAAAAAATAAATAAAACCCACATTACAGGCAACAGAACAAGTAGCAGGTCTTTTGCACTTGCACTGCAAGACTTATGTAGGCCTATCTATTTTGACACATCAGATTTTTTTTTGTCCCATTCATTGTTATGGTTATCACAACGTCAAACATGTTTGTGATTGGCTACAATGCTCAATGCTGCAAAAACATGTTGTAAATAGAAACCTTCAAAGCAGCCACCTATCAGCTGGTACTGGATTGACCCGGTACTCGGTACTACTGATAGTGTGGAAAGGCTGATATCGATACGTTTTTTTTAAATTTAAGTATCGACTTAGTACCGAAGTACTGGTACTTTTGTACTACTCTGTGTCCTTTCAGTCTAGTAATATTTAGAACCATGGTGCATGTACACAAAACAAAGTACTTGTCGTCAAGCTCATTACAAACTTATGAGCAGAGCTTTTACTGTAAGTCAGCAGTCTTCGAGATTAAAGGGGTCATATGATGTTGCTAAAAAGAACATTATTTTGTGTACATTATTGTTTGTCCTCTATGCCCCGCCTTTCTGAAAGGTGTCAATTTTTACAAAGCTCATCGGTCTGAAAAGCGAGGTGTGCTCTGATTGGCCAGCTATCCAGTGCGTTGTGATTGGCCGAATACCTCAAGCATGTGACCGTAAACATAAAACCATGCCTGCATTTGTGATCGGAGAAATCACAAACAAGTGTCATATTTGGGTTGAAGTGTTCTGGAACAGTGTTGTAAATACAACTTAACCACTGATTTCTAGTCGTGTCCTCTTTTGCAAGGCCAAACAAAGTAGTTTCGCTTTCACAACGAAACACAGCATCACACACGGCGGGCTAGAGGCGTGTTAGAACGAGCCGTTTTAGGTAGGCGTGGTTGACTCTTAACTTTTATAAAGAATATCTCTTTGGATTTGAGACTTTAGCATGTGTCATGGCATGTGATGGGCGCCACTGTAATAGGTTTCTATTCATGCTGGGCAGCAGCTGCAGGCTAGCACTGTCTCTACAAGAACGCGGGGATGGGGCGGCAGCAGCAAACTGCAAACAGTTCTGCAGTGTATTCACACTGTAAATGTGTGTGGATCTGTGCCAGGTATAAGCGCATACACACACACACACAAACACACAGATCTCACTGGAGGAGGTAGAAGCACAGATGGGCATTTCTGGATGGCTGAGTCTCCTGGAGGGGTTAAAAGCAGTGGGAGGTGTTGGCAGGCCTGTAATGCTGCTACACCAGCACCTCACAAAACACTCACACTTTCTCAAACATATGCTGTCACTGAAAAGTGTATGTGAAAATGACAAGAGATCTGCAATCTTAGACAGCTAGTCAGGGCTGTACGCTGTCTGATTTTTGCTGTCCTTAATGACAGCTGCTTGTCAGATTTCATAATGTTATGATGTGACCCCAAAGAGACCCCTCGACAGACTGTGCGACATCAACATTCTTTTATGTCACACTTCACAATACACATTTATACTGGGTGACACACAAAGTGTGTTCATGCCATGTCAGAATTACGGTTATTACAAGATTCTGAATAGTAAAATTGGTTTGTAACTTTGTGTCCTCGTAGATCTCTTAATTACAACTTGTAAAATTTTCTGAGAGCTCCAACTTGTACCACCTGACCTGACCAAAACATCATGCGGCAAAACACTCAAAATGGCAGTGGCTTCAGCAGTTTAATGTAGTTAAGCAGTTATATTACAATATTTCTGTTTATGTCTTAATCATGCAAAAATAATCTGAAAATAAATACATACAATAGAGTTTAATGTGGCTGCATTAATGATGTAAATAAGTTTATTATTAGTGCATTTGGATAACAATTGTATACTTCTTGTACTGTTGTTTTGTGTATTGATTCTTTAAATTGCTCAGAATAATTTTGGTGTTATAGTGTTGCCAACGCGCAATTCAGAGTCTGTGAACAGCTTAGAGTAGAACATCCGAGTTGTCATCTAGTAATTACAGTAATTATGACATGGCATGAATGCAACAACAATATACTGGTCATTGTGCATCACTAGTCTGTGTCACATTCTCATAGGTCTGTCACAATTATTAAATTTTGACTGGTGATCAGTTTTGATACAAATAATTGTGATTAATGACTGTGATTAATTTGGTAACAAAAATGTAACTGTCAGTTTTGTTCATGTCAAAGTGTAAGCTTAACAGCCAACTTATGAAGTCAATGAACTTGAAAGTTGAAACATAAAACTGTAAGCATTAAAAAAAAAACTTGATTTCTTTTAAGGCTTTGTAAATATTTCAAAAAGCTAGATGTGAGTATGTTTAAAATAGTTTAAAAACTCCACTTTCTATTCACAGTATTGTTTTGTGGAAACACCTGAATATCATATTTAAGGCATATAATGTTAGTTATTATTGGCATGATTATTTTTTAATTATGTTATAATATTGTTTTTATTAAGTTATTATTATTGTTGTAAAAAAAAAAAAAAACTAATAGTGATATATGTCTGACTCTGCCCTAATTCAGTTTCACACAGTATTTTACGGTGGTCTAGCTAAACCCTTGAGCAATCATTTTACATGAAGGAAGACCTTTGTGTATATATTTTTTTACAATGCTTCCCATTTCAAATCTGAAGAAACGTTCCATTTAGTCCTCCGCATTGTTGCTTGCCATTAGATTTGCACGGTAATTTGAAAGGCCAAAAACACAAATATGAAAACAAAGTGAAACCAAGCTTAACAATGCACATAACAACCAACCTGCTCTACAGACTTGATGCAAAACTGCATGAAAAATCCAAAATCTCTAAGGGCATATAAGGCCCAACTGCTTAAGGCCCAACATTTCTGACACTGCCAGAACTGCATCATTCACCACAAATCTGTGAGGAAGTCACACTAAGCAAACAAAGACTTTCTGACAAAAGAAATATTTTAAGATCTGTGGATGTTGTCTAAGATAACGACGACTTGGCAATGTTCCTACTTCCTACAGTGTGCACCCGCCTCAAGATGAACTACGTTCCTGAGTGTATTTCCATGTGTGTGTGTGTGTGTGTGTGTGTGTGTGTCTGAGGTCCCACACAGAAGAACTGGTGATTCCAAAGAAAAAGGAAGTGGAGAGAAAAAGAAAAGTGCAGGGTAGACTGAAATAGTCTGAAACAAAACTTTGTTCGGTCTCATTTCCCAAATGCTGCTCTCTTTCTCCCTCTCTTCCTCCCACAGACACAGTCACAAGTGTTCACAGTTTGATTTCAAACTGTTGTCAGTTCTCTTGAGTTTTGAGGCTTTTAGTCAGTGTCTATTAGCTTTGAAGCTAGCTATATGCTACTCCTACACTAACATATTATAATTGACAAAATAACTTTTAGATATATATGTCTAAAATGTACAGTTTTTCTCTTTTGGTAAAAAAAAATACTTATGACTCATTCTGCACTACACAAATTTTTGTCCAATCAAATGCTCTATAGATTGCAAATGACCCACCCACTTAAACCACCTGCAAATCACATTGTGCATTCAAGTCATGTCAGAAAGATTGTATTTACAAGTTGAATGAAAATGAACGCCACCACAATGTCGTAATTACGAGTTGGAAACTCAGAACTTTTTTTAAGCCCAGAGTTTCCAAGTTGGGGGTGTCAGTGAGAAAATATGGGGAGACGCAATAGATGCAGTGTCTGTATTGATGGTAAATTTGTTGAAATTATTATTTGTTTCTCATTTACAATAAAACTAGCAAATTATTATTATCGTTGTTGTTGTTAAAAAAAAAGACTAGTAGTAAAACTGAACAACAAAGACAACAAACCAAAACAAACCATAATAGTAATATGTCTGTCCTATTTCATTTTCACACAGTGGTCTAGCTAAACCCTCAAGCATTTATTTTACATGAAGGAAGAGCTTGTGTACAATACTTTTTTTTTTTTAAACAATTCTCATTTTAAATCTAGAGAAATGTTCTCATCTACTGTACTACTGTGCTGTTGTTTGTAATTCGATTTGCATGGCAATTTGGAAATATCATATTTAAACGCCATCACAATGCCAGAATTACACGTAGCAAACTTTTTTTAAGCCCAGTGTTTCCGAGTGTCACGATTCGCTGCTGGAAGAAACGATGGAGACGTGGATAACATAAACGGTATTTAATGAGAGAATCACAGGTGTAAATCTACAACAGGAACAGGGGTAAACACACGTAATCCAACAAGTAGACCCGACAAACACAGACTGCACAGACTGGGGCTAAATACACAGGATAACGAGGGACAAGACGAGACACACCTGACATCAATGAACAATCAACGTAAGGGAGAAACTGGGTCACAGGGAGCACAGGTCTGACATTTCGCCCCCCTCCCGGAAGGCGCGTCCTCGCGCCGTAGAAACAACAGAGGGAGGGAACTTGGGAGGAGGCTCAGGAGGAGGACGGACACCCGGGAGGAGGCCGGCAGACAGAGTCCAAGGAAGTGACGAAGGAGGGAGGAGCTAGGGCGGAGACAGGAGGGACTTGGAGCAGGCGGTGCCATGTGGGACCCAGGCCACAGCAGAAATGTCGACCCACGGTGGAGCCGACGGAGGTAGGAGCCATGGTGGAGGAAGGGCTGACGAATCCAGGGGGCCGACCAATGGCGGCGGAGCAGGTGGCGGAGGAGCCCGAGGCGGAGAGGGCATTTGTGAGCCTCCGGGCTTTCAGGGCTTAACTCAGGAATGGGAGCCCTCTCTGCTTTGGAGTTGCACAGTCCCAGATCCGTAATTAGCTCGCCCTCAACCACGGTGCAGGGGGCGGAGCTCCTCTCCGTGCTTCGGGCCAGGGTGACGAGGAGGATCCGGAGGGCCGAGGCGACCGACGCGGAGGCGGGGATCCGAAAGGCCGTGGCGGAGCCGGAGCGACAGAGGACCAAGGAGCAGCCGACGGGACGGAGAAGCCCGACAGAGCCGGAGGGACGAGGCTCAGCCGGAGGAGTGGAGTCCCGAGGCGACGGATAGTCGACGACAGACCAAGGCGGAGCCGGAGGGAGCCCTGCGGAGCCAGTGGACTGATGGACCATGGTGGAGAGGAGGGAGCTAGGAGCCATGGTGGAGCCGCTGGGTCGACGGGCCGAGGCGGAGTCCGGGGCTTAGAGGCTGGAGGCGGAGGCAAGGGATTCTCCAGCCACGGTGACGATGGATGATGGCAGACCCACGGAGCTCGCACCGTACCGATGGTGGGCTGAGGGCGAGCAGAGGGTCTGTCAGACGACCGGAGGAGGCAGGAGCAGGAGGTTGGGTGGGCATTTTTGAGCCACCGGGCTCTCAGGGCTGCCCTTGGGAACAGAAGCCCTCTCCAGGCTGGACTCGGGAACAGAAGCCCTCTCTGGGTTGGACTTGGAAACAGGAGCCCTCTCTGGGCTCGCAACGGACTCTGGCTCTCCGTCAGCGATGGACTCGGGCTTGCGCTCCGTGCAGCGGGGAGATGGTGGGCTGGGCTCTGGGTCTGGCTGTGCTCTGGATCGGGGATAGACGCTCTCCAGACACCGGATAATGGCTTCCCTCCAGCTCAGTCCAGAGGTGTCTGGGAGGTCAACGGGACGATAGTAATTTGCCCCGATCCAGAACAGTGAGTTCAGCGCAGCGTCATCGAACGCCGGTAAAACGGCGAACTGGCTGAACTCAACCGCATACTCTAATAGGGAAAGGTCTTTGCGGACGAGGGAGGTGAAGTTTGCGGTGAGGGAATCCATGGGGAACACGAGGAAAAACAGAAAACAAACACTGTAGAAAACACGGAAAACAAACGATGGGGAAAACGCAAATAAAGTTACTTTTGTTGGTCGGGTCTTCTGGCACGATTCGCTGCCGGAAGGAACGATGGAGACGTGGATAACATAAACGGTATTTAATGAGAGAATCACAGGGGTAAATCCACAACAGGAACTTTTCAACTCGTAAGTACGAACGTCCCAAGAGGACTTGAACGCAGCATTAGACTGCACAGACTGGGGCTAAATACACAGGATAACGAGGGACAAGACGAGACACACCTGACATCAATGAACAATCAACGTGAGGGAGAAACTGGGTCACAGGGAGCACAGGTCGGACACCGAGCTGAAGGCATTAGTGAGAAAATATATGCAGTGTCTGTACTAATGGTAAATTTGCTGAAATTAATGAAATTATTATTTGTTTCCCATTAACAATAAAACTAGCCAAGTTGCATTTACAAAATTTGACAGTATTGTACAATTATTATATAATATATGATTAAATTTACAGCACCTTTAAGCAAAGACACACCTGATGTGAATTATTTATTTATCATTTCATATAAGTACAGTTTAAAAAAAGTGATTTTTATTTATTTTTTTGTAGAAAAGGTACATTGCCATCTTGCTCCAACCAAAGTGACTTGAACGTGCCTGATGTCGTAATTACGGCATCCTAAATCATACTGTAAATACAAACTTCCCGGGAGGACTTGGAGGCACCAATAGATCATTTCTGACATAATTACAGCCTGCTAGCTAAAAAAAAATGTTCCAGCCAAACTTCCTGTTGCAATAGGAAATACATCAATACAGAAAATAAAATGCAATTTAATGGGGTTTAAAAATAGGAAAATCTCAAGACTTGCAAATGAATGTTTAATGGCTGTGAACCAAATGCTGAATAGACCAAGTATGCAATGTTTTAAACAGCATAAATTTCCTCTCAAACTAGAGGCAATGTGTGAGAGGTGCTGTTCCATCCCCGAGAGCACCACAGGTAGTGCAGATCAGGAGTTAAAACATGGAGGTGAGGGTCTTTTGCATAGTAGATGATAATATGGATATGCAAGAAGCAAGTGAGATTGTCGGCTCTGAATATAAAGATTATGGGAATGCGAACAGCATGGAGCCCTAAGCTAATGCTAGAGCACAAAGCCACATACAACATGCATGAACACACATGTACCCTTACACTTATTTAATTGAGACTAACTTCATGCTAATAAAGTGGCTGATCGTGTAAAGCGGCTGAGTGTGTAAATTTGGAGCATCAGAATATTTATGCATGGAAACACACATACACATGTTCAAATGTTTATTCACCAGTTCCTGGACGCATAGCTAGTAGGGCATGTGAACATTATGTTAAGTGATGTTCCTATTTGAATTAGGGCTCTGCAGTTCAGTCATTATGTTGATGAGTGTTTCGTTGAAAAAAAGCAGTGCTGTTTGTTGCCCCAAGGGCTGAATCACAGGGTTACAGAGCAGAGGAAGCTGTGGGGAAGGGTGTTAAAGAATAAACTCAGCTAAATGTGGTTTCTCCTCAGGCCATGTCCACCAATTTGTTCCATATTCATCTTATGTTAAGGCTGGCTGGTAAACTGCTTTTGTTGGGGATTTGGCATTTGTGTTGTCAAAGAACTTGCTGACTGCACTTTGATGCAAATAATGCATGGTCAGTGTTAATACTGGTACATTAAAAATGAAAAGAATAAGGAAAATCCCTCTCAGGGCCTTTAAACTACTAGGGTTGACGTTCACACTAACTGCAGTTTGTTTCTGTTTGTTAGTAGGTTGTTATTATTCCAAGTAGCAACTGCTTGGAATACTTCATAATTATATAGAAATAGAAATACATTTTATATACATAAAGCATATTATATTATACAATGCTGGGATTATGTTCATGGACTTTCAAATTACTGTCAAAAATCATACTTAGGATCAGATTTCTTGTTTGATTCTGGATCATGGAAAGCAGTAAACCTATCTTGAGGGTGGCAGTAAAGTAACTTAAGGAGCTGTGTGGTCAACATGAATGTTGCAGGCTTAATCCCAGTTCTGTCATTATCGTGCCCTTGAGCAAAGTGTTTAACCTCAGGTTACATCGGATTCTTGCATAGAATGACTAGATCGATAGTGTCTTGTTTGACAAATGACAACAATCTTAGGCCTCTAAGCATATAACACACAAGGCGGCAATTCAAATGCTGGAGAAACAAAACAAGGCAGAAAAATCAAACCTACTCATTACTACAAGAAGGGCAACCAGAACTACATATATTTTATGAGGGCTGCAAGCACAACTACAAAAGAAGAATTAAGAAGAAGAAAACTAACAAAAGAATCCTGCAAACATGAGGCCCCATAACAACAAAATATACACACCAGTTATCTGACAGAAGCAACATCATTCATATAATGAGAACGAGATAATCTAGTTTTTGAATAAAGAGACTGATGGTCTGTTTATTAAATTACATCACATGGACCCAAATGGCTATAAACCTCACAGACAAAACAATTAGCATAAAATGCTATTTTTTGTTTGATGACAGAAGCAAATCCAGAAAACACTGGACAAAGCTTTGGTAAATCTTGACAAAGCTGCCTCCTTAAAAAAAATCAATGCAGTAAAATCCTTACAGATATTCTTGAGTGAAAATCTGTTTTGGAAATCCTCCTCCTACCTAACAGATTTTTCTAAAGGTCTGAAATACATGTTTTATTACAGTAGACCTCAACAAGCAAAGGCGAAACACGGCAGACCTGAACCTGCAGAAGTTGACGGTTCTTGCAGATCCTCACACTTCCTTCTGCACTCCAGAATTTTCTTCATGAGCATGATGAGTTTCAGCATCATTAAGCCCTCACCATTCTGCACCAAATTACTGTGTTGAAATGTAATTTAGCTGGTGGAGAACTACACATATTCAGTGATCAAGAAAGACTGAAGCGAACCAACAATTGGTAATGCTACGGAGACAGATTTGAGGGTGTGTTCCTGCGTGTTTGGGAGAATCTGTCTGACAGATGGTTGTCACTAGGTTCTGGGCAGGGACTCGAAGTGATTTTGAGATGGTCATATTGATCTGAAGGCAGTTGGTCGAGGCTGGTTGGACTGAGCTGTACAGGCAGAATGGCCTTAAAAAAAATCCCTACTGGTCTCCAGGTTCATCCGGGCATAAGGCAGTCGTTTCTCAGGATATCTTTAGCAAAATGAGGCAGCGCTGGACTACTTTTTTAAAAATGTGGTTAAATAAATCACATGTCTGAGTCAGCTGTTCATTCAGACATGTTCACAAATCTCTGCCACAATGCCCAAGTCAATTATGTAGTCATTAAAGGGTTAGTTTAAAGGGTATACGTTTCCGTTTCCGTTGAGAGTACGCAGTGCGCAACTTGGCAGCCGCTTCTCTTCGCCTTTACTTTCTCTTTGCCTGTTTTTTTTTGTCCGTGTAATCGCTTGGTTCGTCTACTTTTTGTTTTTTGTGAACATTTCCATCTTCACTTATCGATCGCCGGACTGGATTTATAATCAGAGTTTTGAACTGTCCTCTTTGGATATTAACTTGCCACACACCTCACACCCCAGCGAGCCCTCTCCCCGGATCGATGGTGTGTTTGTACCGCTTGACAGTGTCGGTGAATGAGTCTCCACTTTCTCATTGATTCGTCGTGCCCGGTATTGTCTATCGTTTGTCTTGGGTTTGGCTAACGTGCTGCTACGCGGCCACACTTCACGGCGCGTCACGAGCCCTCGGCCCGGATCTAACTCTGTAGGTTCGTTCTGGGCACTGCCGCTGAGTGGGTTTCCACCTTCTCGCCGTGCTGTGCCGTGTACCGCTGTCTGGCCTGGCTAACGTGGGCCAGTGTTGTGTGTCCTGTGTATCGTTGTGGTGAGTGCTGTGCTTCGAGGCATGTATGGAATATTTTTCTCAAATAAATCTTGTTTGGCCGTGAAGTTTTAGCGGAAGTGAGAAAAAGTGTTTATCACATTTTAAATATGGATATTTATCTTACAAAAAACGCATGGATTCGCTACAGGAGCCCTTTATTCACCCCCCGGAGCCGTGTGAGGGACGTTTTATCATGGATGCGCGCACTTTATTTCACGTCTTCTGAACTGTTGACAACAAACACCCGCTTACCCCATTGAAAGGCTTGGAGGGGCCAGGACAATTTTTAATATAACTCCGATTGGATTCGTCTGAAAGAAGAAAGTCACATACACCTAGGATGCTTCGAGGGTGAGTAAAACACAGGCTAATTTTCATTTTTGGGTGAACTAACCCTTTAAATTATACTTATATAAAAGAATGTACATGAGGTTTCAATTGAATCAAAAGGCTATTTTAACTTTAATTCCATTTATACAATTCTGAGGTTAAAAAAAACAATACAATCTACAATTTTTTTTTCTTTAAAGATTTTTTTTTATTCATTTATGTTGCAAATACTTTGGCAACAAAACTAGTTCAACCATTATCTAGAGTCTTGTAATGTATTGATTTCAGTGATATATCAGGTTCAATTTGAGTAACAGACCAGGAAACGTGGTAGGAAAATCAAGACCTTGGCTGATATAAGAGAACGTCATTGCTGGGGCAATAAAAACACCTCATAATCTAACGTTTAAAAGCACGTTTAAAAATGCTCTTAAGTAGACCAGACATTTTATTAAAGCCTGAAAGTTATGTTGAAGGCAAGAAACATTATAACTAGGGATGCTCCGATCGATCGGCCGATAATCATATTTTATGACTCGATCGGTACTCACCAACTAGGCCGATCTCAGGAACCGATCGCAATTTGATGACGTCAACGCATGACGACGTACATGATGCGTGGGGACATATGATTTGGCGCCGCAGTCATGTCATCGCCGGTGTGGAAATGCTATGACGTTTCGAGAAACAATGAAAAATTCGCTGTTTGTCATGTATGTTTTGCATGATGATATGATGAATAGATGGTTAATTTTTAACAGCAGATTCAGTGACATTAGAGCTGATCTGCGCCTCACTGCACGCGTCTGGCCGCTCTAGTCAGTGCTTGTGTTTATCAGCCAGCCGCGGCACGTTTCTGAAGCATAGTGGAGTGTTCCTTTAACTTTAACTACGTTTGTAGCCGGTGCCATAGCCAGACTGATAAACAAACACAGACCAGAAGTTAACTTCGGGCCAGGCGTGTGTGCCCATTGAAACATTGTCTATATAAAGCTTGAAGCATCAGAATCGGCATCGGTATCGGCCGATCACCATGACAAGAAATCGGTACTCAGTATCGGCTGCAAAAATCCTGATCGGAGCATCCCTAATTATAACATTTGACTACAAAATGTATTAATTTGAAAAATATGCAAACTACGTGGGTGCACATTATATGCAACACAGTCATACAACCACATCAAACTGAATAACTGACCCAATCTACTTTTCAAACCCTTTAAGAAACAACAAAGGTGTCAAAAATTTCCAGCCTTTTAGATCAAGGCATCTTTCACATTGTTTTCCTGACTGCACAGCATAAACAAACCTGTCATCTGCAATTTTATCATGCATCCACTAGTCAACATCACCCCACTGAGGCTTTCAGAGAAAAGATGGCACTTGACATCTTTATATAGAGGGAGGAGAATGCAAATATATGTTTGCATTTTCTAAGACTACAGCTTGAAAAGTAAGTTTAAAATGAAGAGCTTAAAGATCAAACCAAGACTCAGGAATTTGTCATGACTGTACACTGAGAATACAGTGAATGAGTCCTCCGTGCTCTCTAGTGTGTGTAGGAGTCCTCCCTAGGATGCACATTAACCCCTGTAAGACAATTAATCAGAGACCAAAGACAATAGGCTTTTGTCTTAGCTTGAGCCATGCTCAAACTGGCACTGCAAAGAACACCTAAAACAACACTGCAAACCAGGAGACTACAGAGAAACAATTAAATGACATTTTATTATTATCTAATATACTGTACAATTCAAAGGTTTGGGTCCATATAATTTTTTTAAAGAAATCGATACCTTTGACGGAAATGACATTTACAATTTTACAAAAGATTTCTATTAAAAATAAATAAAATAAATTAAAAATAAATGCTGTTCTTTCAATTCATCAAAGAATCCTGAAAAAAAATAATGGTTTCCACAACAGTTAAACACTTATAAAAACATACATTCCATTTATATTCTATAAAATGCTACAACCTTACAAATTGACACGAGTGACAGAACACCCAAAAACAGCAAATCAGGCATATTGATGGCTTATGTTTTGTCTGTTCATCAAGATAATAAAATGTGTTTCTTCAAGCGTGTGCCTATGCATCTAAGCAACTGCATTTCCTGTCAAATGTCAGTCTGATGTGTCTTACAGGTCGTCTGCTTCAATGGCTGATAGATGAGCACAATTACCCACCACTGCACAAAAAGCACCCGCATTTGGTTGGTGTTAATTTCACACCCTCAGCCACAGAGCTGTATTCTAAAGTCTAACCTTAACTACATCAAAACAAACCAAAAAAAGTTGTTTCTGTATTAGAACTAAAGGGGGGAAAAATTCTCCAAGGCACATATAATGGGCCACAACTCTATGTCTGAAGGAAAAAAGACAAACAAAAAAACGAATCGTAGTGATGAATCGTAGAGGAGTTCGGAGATGCAAGTAACTGACAATCTGATCCATTGCCCAGGGCAAGAATGTGAAATGGAAAAGTTCTCATCAGGAATGGAGAGGCCTTCTTCTGAGGAAATAAATGGCACCCACACCTCCAGCTCACAGAGAGAAGACAGAGAGATAATGAAACGGAAGGCGGATGTTTATCGACTTTTATGAATTCTATTTGATCTTGCTTCTGTCGTCACTTGTTGGCAAAAACACAGTACTCCTTTGTGCCGCTCGTGCCAAGGGTGGGCAGGACAGCAGAGGGAATGTGACAAGGAATGCAAGCAAGCAACAGATGGGAAACAGAGTGGCCAATTACACTGTGCTGTAAAAATCGCTGAGTGTGCGGCACGAGAGGAGGAGATGAGGTGATTCATTCAGACAAATGATACCTCTCTCATATATGCCTCCTGCTAGAACGGCATATATGTCACACCAGTAGGGCTGTGCGATTAATCGAAATCGAATCGAAATCGCGATTTGAGACGTTGCGATTTCCTAATCGCAAAGCCTGCGATGTGGACGCGATATTACTCTGTTCCAGAGCATATGCATGACTGCCAGCCTTGAGTTGCAATCTTACTTGCCCTGGGCAAGAGTGAGCGCACCTCCGTTCTCCCCAATCAGCACTGCTCTAGCCAACTGCGTAAACACCCACCATTAAAAAAAAAAATGGAAAGCGGGACAGGAGAGAGACAGAGTGGGATTATGGCGTCTACTGGGTCAGATCGATAGTTAGGCAAATTAAAACTAAAGAAAACCGTATGCAACTTAAGCTTCGAAATGACAGACAACGAACAAAAGTAATTTCCAAGAGCTGCGTCACAGCGCATATCAAAAGCTCCCGTATCGGTTCTGTTTTCAGTACTGGAGAATAAAAGATACATTCTTAGATGTTTTTGTCAGTACCTGAACGTTATCTTACACATTTTATCTCCCCAACAGATTAATTTAAAATAAGTTTATAATGCATGTTGGCTATTCCCAATTCAGAAGAGCGCACACACAGCCTGTGTCTCTGAATGCTTCTCATACTCGCTTCTCTCTGCCCCACGCGGCGCGAATCCCGCGTCACGGACGAGCCGTTCATGCTTGCCGCACTCACGCAGCCCATCTCGTAATGCTCGTTTATACTCGCACCCGGCTCCGCACCGCAAGTCTTCACGAGCGCATCTGGCAGTATGGACGAGGCTTGACGCACGCGCGCAACCTGTGTCGACTCGCGCCTGGCTCCGCGTTTAAAACGAATGTAAATTCAGTCTAACTGCTTGCTAATTTCACTTGGATGAAATGAAACATTCAGCACATTTTCCACTTGTTCTTAAAATCCCAAATACTTAAAATGAATAAATCAGCCTATGTAACATATGTAATACTTTAATAATTGACTTAAGAAATACAGTTCTTTATTTATAAAAAATAAACAAATATTTTCTGTGAAATTAAGTTAATTCTGTAAAAGTAGTTATACCATTATAATCTTCCTGCTGAAAAACAAAACAAAAAAAACAATAGAACCCCTCCCAAAACACAATAAAAAATGTAATGGATTTCAGGGTTATAATGGGAATTGTATTGGTTTTAATGTAAACTATAATGGTGTCTATTTGATGGATTCTATTGGTGGGATGTAATCTGGCAGATGGCAACCAATAGAACAACAGTAATTCCTATTGGAATAATGCCCAAAACAAAAAGGAATTTTGTAATGGTTTAATGGAAACTATAAGAATTTCTGTGATGGTTTCTATTGTTTTTTTCAGCAGGGTAATGATACCCATACTGTGCTGCACATTATTGACAATATTGAGCTGAAGCTTGACTTTGCAAATTTAAAATCGCAAATCAAATCGCAATCGCAATATCTGTCAAAAAAAATCGCAATTTGATATTTTCCCCCAAATCGCACAGCCCTACACACCAGGTTTCCAGCTAGCATGTGAGGTAAAATGTAAGTGCATGAATGCAATACATAAACCACACAGAGGAAGCTGCTAATGTATAACGTTGAGTGATTTTGAATAAATGTTGTAGTGCCATGCGGTAGGCCAAGCTTTTGCGGAGCGACTCTGTGATTGCCTCCCAAGGGCATCTCAACTGCCCTGGAATTCTATTTCCCAATGCTGAAAAGCCTGTTTATGCGTGACTGTTAATGCTCATAAGAGACGCTCTGATCACACCAATAAACCGTGCAAATCACTGAAGCACCGAAACATCCATTCGCACCAAACTCAAGCATGCAGCAACACAGAGTCTGTCACTAGGCATGCTGATTAGCATGGATGTCAGTGAAGCACTAAAGAGGGCAGCTCATCCAGTGCCAGGGTCCTTAGCAAAACATACAGTACTACCGTCTGCATAATTTATGGTCAGTCGTTCTTACTCACATTTGATCAAAAGGTTGAAAATTATAATGCCTGATCCCAAACTGCTTCCTTCTTCTGTTCTCTTCATTCCTTTATTATGATCTCATTGTTATAAGACTGAACAGTGACCAAAGTCCTCATGCACCTCTTTACAACATATCTACACAGTTTCAGAAATTGTGTTCAGGGTTGAGAGATAAGGTCGAACCAATGGCCTGGCATCTGGCAGGTGCCACTGATCATGTACATGTGTTTTCATGCATTGCAAATGTAAATGTTTGGTTTTCTATTATTTCTGTGAATCTTGTAAGAATCAGTTAGAATGGGTTGATAACTATAATTATCACAGTATGTCATTGTATTCCAGCAAATGTGTTTATGAATTTACAGCTGACATCATTCAATTATAGCTGTCATTGAGTTCAATTATAGCTCGCTGAATAATTTGACTCTACTGTTGCAAATTAAAACCTTAATACATTTGTTTTTAAAGGAAATTTTGAATGGAAATGATAAAATACATATTGGGTATTTGACGGAACATCATTGACTTCCTTTTAAATGAAAAAAATTACCAGATGGTGTAACAGTCTGGAGATTGTACATAAGAAGAAAAAAAAAGTCTCAAAAGGCTAAAAGAGAAATGTTGGCAGATTTAGTTCTACCACAACCAGTTCTAGCAACCACAAAAAACAGTTTTACAAATATAATGTATCTGTTAAAATAATATAAAACACTTGGAAAACAATGGCTGCAAATCAAAGTCAGTATGGGGTTAAAAAAAAAGTTTTTTCAAATATTTTTTTTGTAGTGAGAACAGCACAACCTAGAAACGCATTTTATGGACGACAGTTTTGTGAACCTGAGTAGCCTACAAAGCTGGCTGTGCAAAGGCTATTTCTAAAACAAAAATGGCTCAATTCCGACTTTGCTATGACACTCTGGCACTTATTCTGAATCAGCTACTGTAAGTATGTTTTCTTAATAGTTTAAGTATTTGCTATTGACTGTTCAAATGCGGAGTTTTGCGCCATGTAGCGGCTTGTGTACTGCAAATACATACGAGCATCATCATGTCACGCGACTCTGTTCCCCTTTCGGGCTTGAACTGATGGTAAAACTAAGGACATTATTTACTGTCTTTACATTTATGTTGAAAGCTGAAGCTCGCGATTATGGAAAGGGGCATTACATTTCCGACGCGTGCTTGTGGTGTTCGGCCAATCACAATGCACTGGGTCAGCTGGCCAATCAAAGCAGACTGTGCTTGTCGGAAGGAGGGGCTTTGTAGAAAACTACACATTTGAGAGAGGCAGGGCATAAAGGAACTACAATAATGTACAGTATTTGAAAAATAATGTGTTTTGTGAACATTAAAGTATGTCAACATATTCTGTTACATCAAATACACAAAATAATGATCTTTAAAATAGCATCATATGACCCCTTTAAGAGCACATAACCAACAATTTCACATCATCATTTATCAGTGTACACTTTAATGAAATAAAGAATCTTGCTGAATAATACAGTTAAATCAATGTCAACTAAATCTTATAACATATTCTGCTTGTGAAACCACATTATGTTGTAGTTGGCATGAGTGGCAATCCAACTCTTGATCCCAATTAAGAGAACCTGTGCCTTTTCAACACAAAAGGGCTTGCCACAACACTATGAGGATTAACAAAAAATTAAGTCGATAAATCCACTGATCAGATTATCTCTCCGAACAGGATCTTCTCTGCCTTACACGCCTCTCGCTGGCACAGGCTAATGCTACTTACTCCATGGCGTCTAAACTGTAGTCGATATCCTGGCTCAAAGATTCTGCTCAGCAAGCAGTCGATTTCAAAGTGAATGAAAGAAGAAGGACGGAAGAAGGAAATAGACATTGCAACAGAGAGATGAAAAGAGTGCAAGGGAGGTTAAAGAAAGGGCACTCTTACCAAACAATTCGTCACCTGCACGGTAAGGCAAAAGGGAAAGGCTGCTTCCTCAACCCTTTTAACGTTTGCTAGGCTGTACTTTTTCTGCACTGCTCAAAAAGACTGAAGTGAAGACAAGGACAGAACCCAGAATGTGACATATCTCCTCTCAGCACCCTGCCTCTCTGTCATCAGTGTCACATAAGGTTTGTTCCTCTGTCTCTGTACCAAATTAGCATTCGACTCATTCTCTGCCCTGCGCTGCACTACTAAAAGCCACTGGCAGCAGATAGACACTGTGATCATAGCGCTTCTGAGTGTACAGATTTAAACTTCAAATGGCCAGCGGTTACTTGGCCTTGCCTTGGAATAGTTTTTAAGAAATAGCTGATGCATGGAGACAAAACTGCAAGTAGCATGCTGACATGCAAACTGACACATGTGAAGTATAGCAGTATGAAACGTTCAATCTGAAGATTTCGAAGACAACCTGAGTTAGCTTTCTGGCTTAAACCCAGTTGTGGTTTGCTGCAGTTTTTGTTCTGTGTAGGCGGAAGAGCCCACCTGAGCCGAACCCCCGGGCTAACAACTCTACTCAGTGGGTGAGGGGCAGCTGGGCTTCTAGCCAAAAGGTATAGCTGAGATTTTCACACAAAACCAACAACAAGCAAAAACTTAAGTATTCAATTCAGCTTATGCAAACAGCAATGGAGGGAAGCAAATATTTTACTAGTGCTCCGAGTGCTAAGGTTCAAACAGGAAGGTCTGGCAGGGTCTCATCAAGCATTCCCTCTAATATTCCATAGTACACTTTGGTTTCACAACTGAGGAGTGGGGAAGCAATTTTAGAGGGCAGAAATTACAGAACAAAGAAGGGAGAACAGACAAACAGACAGCAAGAGAGGGGTGAGACTGGGACTTACAAAAGCACACTCAATATGTAAGGGCAGGAGACAGAAAGGACAAGTGACTGAGTCAGGACGGCATATAAACCAATTGATGATATGGAAGTAGATGCTGCTATAAGCTAAGTGAAGACTCTGTGCATATCCATCATACCCCCTGCAACTGATAGGCTGTATTATGCTCTCCGAGAGTCTGTACGCTTGAAACTGTTAAAGATATCAATCAGCACACGGTGAAATCCAATCATGCCAACCCCCTCAATCCTCTTAGTATGAAATTCCCCCACTTCTACTTCATGCATAAAGGGGATAACAACATGCTGACATACAGTCCAGCTTGGACAATCATCAATCATAGTGGTGCTTGAACTTGACTCATCTTAAGTTGATGACTCCTGAGGGCTGGCACTTAGTGGATGAGATACCCCAACCATGCAAATCAGGTTGGTTTAACAACATTCCAACATCTTGTCTGCCCTCTGATCCTACCTTAGTTGTTTTTATGCAGATCTCCACCCATCGTTGTGAGCACCGCAGAGATGCTTAATTGTCCCAGAGAAGCCGTTAGCAATGCACAAGGCATTAGGGATGCTATTGAGCATGCTCCAGTTGAGCTGAGACAGCAGTCTCACTCGGGTCAGTGCTGAGCAATGCAGACTACAGGACTAGATGTCTCAAAAATGCTTCCATCATCTTTACCTCAGACATGAGTCCCCTGGGTATTCAGCCTGAAGTTTATTTGGACGGGACTAGTTTTCCTTGAGAAGGTCAGGTAAATTTGTTTTGCAGATGTACTTTCTATAATCCCATCCAAAGCAGAAAGGTTTTTTTTTTAATCCTCACACAGCCTCAGTGAAACTTGTTTTGCATATTACCTAATGCTTTACAACAAACCTTTTGGTCTTCTAAGAAATCGTATCCCAGACAGTCTGTGATTGTAAAGCTACATTTCTCAATCTGCTATCTATTGCACCTTATGGATTTTTTGTTGTTGCCAGCTTTCTGAGTAGTGAAACAACTGTTGGTTCAAGTAATTTTTTTATATCAGATGTAAAAATAAAATTAAATAGATGAATGCACCTTCTCTAACCCCCACATCCAGAAAACAGACATTCCCATCTGAGTAGAGATGTCAGTCCCATTCAAATCAGTACTCTGCTACTTACTGTAACTCAAGCATCGTTTGGAAAATAAATCCCATCAAAAATAGTTATTTACTGTACCTCTGATTTACTGTTCTGTGTTTTTCACACCTTGCCTCTATCTCCCTTGAGCTGATGTGTGTGCCAGAGGGTGTGTCGAAGTCAACTCTGATGGGACAAGGTGTGTTTCCTGCTACAGATGACAAAGCAATGTGAATGATGGCATGTAGAAAGAACCAAATACATTATATTCTCTTGTAATTCCTGGCTACTATTCAAGACGGTTATGGCTTATTTCTGTTGCTACCTTTCCCCTCTTTCTGAATTAAAATAACCTTGGCCTCATTGTCTGCAAGTAGCTCAAGCAGAGGACAAGTATTGTGCAAATTGCGTGCCTCTGGGTTCTCAACTCTAAACAAGGGTCTCAGTTCTGTTTGTTGAGGACTATTCACCCTTCGTTATGAGAGAGCCTACCAACTGCCTTTGCAGATGTGCATTTGGCATAATCGCTCAGGTTTATCTGTCTGCTATGGCAAGGGCATGGGGAACTCTGGGAGAAAAGCAGTGTCATGTGCAACAAATTTCCACTGGTTTAAATGAAGCCCTGCGGTAGGTAATCATTGACTATGATGGCTGCAATGCACAGCTTCCAGGGCAAATATTCCAATTTAATCATTCAGACCATATGTTTGTGTGAAAACATGTCATTTTTTTCTGCAGGGGTCAAACAAGGTCTGTGGTTGGTGTAATCCTGACCCTGCCTCTCCTTGTGTGTGGGTGATGGCGGAGCAGTTCCCCTGCAGCTGCCAGAGCGATGCTCCACATTGCAGTGTGGTATTTATAGGCAATGTAACAGCTCCCTGTTGTTGGCCACTGTCAAGTCTGATGGGTACAAAAGCAGTCAGTCAAGAACCTACCAGCAAAACACACAGACACACATGCACACACACATACAGACTTTACAATCTCCAAAGGGCTCTAAGGAATGCCTCATGGTCTTCCTTGTCCTGGGAAAGAGAGAGTTAGTAAAGACAATGGCTGGGTCGTTCTTTCTTGCTGCCCACTGCCGCAGAACTAGAATGGGGAAAGACAGAGTGAGTGCAAATGTTCATCATGTGGAAAGCTACATGGTCTGCCATTAGGATCCCTGCCAGAGATTTCCTCCATGTGATTATTCCACCCCACCGCAGCTACTCGCTTCATCATCCATCTCATGCAAACACACACACCAGCACTTTTACACGCTAGTGCCTGCCGCCCAATCCCACACCTCTCTGCTGTTCCAATCAAAACCTATTGGGAGAGACTTTCCATCTCCTGTTCAAAGAGGCAAACTACACTATCATTAAAACTGATCAGAACCTCTTTATCCCCGCCCACTGCCCACATTGCTATGGAAACTCAGCCAAGAGTAGTCACCTGATATTGGCAGAATAGAAGAGATGAGCATGGGGAGCGGGGGAGGGGAATGAGATTCCCTTCGCTCCTGTCTGATCCGTGATTTTGAGCTTTATTACAGCCCCCGTCCTGACCTTCACTTCACGGCATTGGGCGAATGTAAGTTAAAGGGGTGGTTGATTGCGATTTCACTTTTTTAACGTTAGTTAGTGTGTAATGTTGCTGTTTGACCATAAACAATATCTGCAAAGTTACGAAGCTGAAAGTTCGATGCAAACGGAGATATCATCTTTTAAAATTCGGCTTTTTAAAAAAAATGGCCAGTAGGGACTACAACAAATTACTTCCCGGGTTCGTGATGTAACAAACCCAGATAAACCCCACCCTCGGGAAAAGGCAGCAAAGGGGGCGAGGCCATGCTGTGCTGCTTTAGAGAGGAAGAGAAAACTAGAGGTATATACTAAATATACTAAAACCGTATATTAAAAGCTAACATAAGCAGTAGCATTTACAAATAACAGCATATCTAAAAGTATGAGACAACAGCAAACAAAAAACATAGGCCTGCCATTAAAAGCCGTGCTTGCACAGGTTCTGCACGATCCTCTTCAATAATATCCTCTGCTTCTCAATCGGCTCAAACTGATAAGCGATATTAATGACGCCATTGTTTACAATACAACCGGAGCACATGCTGCTGAGGTGAGGGGCGGGATGATTAGACGCACATTAGAGGCGGTTTAGCCAATCACAACACACTGGTCTAGCTAACCAATAAGAGCCCATCGCCTATTTCTGAGGGTGGGGCTTCATAAAAGCAGGAAATAATCAGCGCGTTTTTCAGAGAAGGGACAGAGCGGTGTGGAATAAAGGTAAATTATGTGAAAAATAATGCAGGTTTTTTTTTAAACGAAGCATTAACACATGTTAGACTGCACCCCATAAACACAATCAAACCTAGAAAAAAAACAGTGAGCCACCCCTTTAAGAAAGTAGCAAAGCCCTGCACTCTATTACTCCTCCATTCAATCTCAATAAAACGAGCATAAACCAGAACGTCTTTTCCTGGGTTAATAATTCTTCTTCATAATTCACCTCAGGAGACAATTATCTATCAAGGGCATTATTAGATTTCTCAGTTCATTACTCAAATATGACAAATGTGACAAGACAGACATTCATACAATGGATTTCCGCTAGGCAAAGTGTGCTATTACATGATCATGTGACTATGGCAACATGTGTAGTCACCACATCAGTGTCATTAATTTAAATAACACAAAACAAAACCTTTATGTGCAAAGGTAGCATTGGATCACGTGGGCACGTGAAGCTATGGAAATCCCATAACCACATATTATGTTTTCAAGTTAATTTTTCACAACCATAATTGTGTAAGCAGAGTCAATCAGTGCAAAAAGTGGAGCAGAAACTGCATGCCAGAGGGGCCTATGACAAATTAATGCATATTTATTTGTGTGATTGACCGAACAGAACTGAGAAAAAAAAACGCACATCGATGTAAATGCTAATAAAATACTGGAGTAAAGATAAACTTCACTTACAGTTAACTTGAGCAAGATAAGGACACATCACACCCTGACATATCAGTCCCTCCATGATTTCGCGGGACTTTTTTCTGCGGCCTAAAATGGCTGACTTTGCTGCGGCTTTTCTCAAAATTTGCAGTGATATTTGCGGCATTTCTTATTGTTTTGCAGTGAAAATATACCACAGACAACATTCTTCTAACATTGTTATGACTTTATATATATATTAGGGAGTGGAAATGGCTAATAAGCCTGTACTTCTTTGCAGCCATCTACTAGTGGTAATTTAATTTCTTTTTTATTTTTAAAGGGGTCATATGATGCTTTTTTAAAGATCATTATTTTGTGTATTTGGTGTAACAGAATATGTTGACATGCTTTAATGTTCAAAAAACACATTATTTTTAAAATACTGTACATTATTGTAGGTCCTCTATGCCCCGCCTCTCTCAAACGCTTCGTTTTATCATATGACCCCTTTAAATAAATGTTTGATTTCCTACATTATGAAACTTTTAGTTTTATAAATGGGGCAACCTGTGAAGGATGAACAAATAATGCCATCATCACATTAAAAATAACTTTCAAATTCGGTAATACTTAAAGCTTTGAAGTGCTGGGAAAAGTTGTCTGAAGCATTTAAAAACACTCGAAAATATTAGATCATTTCTGCCACAAGTTGTTCCTGTAGTTTTACTACGTTAAATCCATGGTGAATGGTGGTGATTTGTGTTTCTTGTGTTTGCTGGTTTCCACATCAGTAGCGTTTGTTCTGATATCTGTAACTTCAACAGAATTCTGCGCCGAATTTGAATGCTTCTCACAAGATTTCACAGATGTTATTGATTCTGCGGCGAATTCGACTACTTTCTTCACTGTATCTCCCAGCGCTATGTATAACGGTGTTGCGTGATCGAGATCAGCCTGCGGCTCCGGCGGCCGGCCCGAGCAGATAAACGGTCTGCGAAGCATAGCCCAAATGAGTAGCGCGGGTTCATTCCGCTTTCGGTTTGTTTGTCCAATGTAGCTCTTGTAAATCAGTCATGATGAGAACGCAAGGCTGTTCATTCCATTTTTGGAACTGAGAAACAACCTTTCTTTGACTGAATGCGCGTTGTGATGACGTCACGGGACGCGTCTAAGCCCAAAATCTGCAGGAAATATGCAGCAATTATGAAAATTTGCGAGCTCTTGCGAAAATTGCGGGGTTTGCTTGATTTTGCGATAAATTCAGCGATCGCAAAATCGCAGAATCCTGGAGGGACTGACATATGAACTTTATAACAGCCAATTTCCTTTGTCTAAATATGAAAATGTGAGCAGATGTATTCACTGCTCTCTTTAAAACTGGTCTCTATTCAGAAATCAGCATGAAATTTGATACTGCACTTAAAAAGGAAGAATATAATTGCTACCTTAGCTTTTTGTACCTGATCTAACCCTTAAAAATAACTTAAGTTGGTGTAACTTAGTGTAGACCTTTATATTAGGTTACATAATGCAGTTGATTCTGTTGTATTAGATTAATTCACATGTACCACATGAAGTACATTTTCGATCGCCTGACAAAACATGTTTAAAACTCTCTTTATGGTTTTGTTTTAGAGTAATTCCCTGAAAAAGGCCTCTAGCTAAATGAACCGCCCCTTAGGGAAGTCACAGGCACTGCCATTGGCTAAGACAGCTCTAAGGACCCTGGCAAGTAAACATAGCAGAGGAGTGTCGAATTCATTCTTTCAGTTTGTCTGACTACACTGTAAAAAGTGAAATGTGAAGGAGTGACTTCTACCTGACCCATGAGAATGAATCTTGTTGGTCTAATCTAATATAGTCAGGCTGATTCAGGCAATATTTGTGAACCACTTTTCCAGTTACCTGACAAACATATTTTCCAGTGTACAATGGGAAAGTGCTAGTCTGGCATAATATACAGTATTTACATAGGTGTATGAAATAAAATTTTCATATTGTTGTATTCTTTGCTGCTCTAAGGCCGAATGCAATGCAAATCAACTGATACATGACAGATTCAGAAAACAGTTAAATTTTTTGATGATGACCATCTGACTTTCGAGGAACAACATCTCATCATCTCTATCCAGAAACCTAAGCTTGTGGAGGTATCAGTTATCACGGCAGATTTAATTATATCATTAATTCCAAGTCAAGCGAGATAAGCTGATTCAATGCAAAAAGCACTATTAACCTCCTGGGGTCGACAGTTCCGCCAGCGGAACTTTTTGCAGATTTGAATGATGACAGCGAAAAGAACTAAAATGCTCCTTCATACTTGATCGTACATATAAGAGTAATACAGCATTTAAATCTGTAAAGGGTCTACTTTTATTTGTGTACACTCACAATATCAACAAAACATTGTGCTTTTGCAAAATAAAGAAAATAAACAGGGTGTGCTTTTAGCCGTCTCACCCTCCGCGCATATCTGTTTGAAACACGTCACTAAAATGAACTGAAACTCAGCGAATATTTGACACACACACATGAGAGTCTGAAACCTGGCATTTATATTATATGCTAATATACAGTATTTACATAGATGTGTGAAATAAAATGTTCATATTCTTGTATTTTTTGCTGCTCTAAGGCCAAATGCAATGCAAATCAACTGACCCAGGACAGATTCAGTTTAATTTTTTGATGATGACCATCCGACACACCGATCATCTCTATCCAGAAACCTAAGCTTGTGGAGGTATCAGTTATCACGGCAGATTTAATTATATCATTAATTCCAAGTCAAGCGAGATAAGCTGATTCAATGCAAAAAGCACTATTAAAGATGAATGTTGAGGGAATGCAAGTAGATGTAATAACACACTTGAATATGAAAGCTCGTTATCGGTGTACGCTTGGAAGAGCAGGGAGGGACTGGGCATTATAGCCGAACATCTGTAGAAGACATTGATTTTACAAGGCTCTTAAGTGAGGCAATGTTTTCAGTGCATCGATTAAAACAGCAGACGACATGACGGGAGATAAAACCACAAAGTAGCCTTGAAAGTGTGAAGCCAAATTGTTATACGATGATAATTAATGGTGCCCATCCTGAAGTGTGTCTAATGGGTGTGATAGGAGTGGATTAAGTAAGGGAAAGCACTGGCAGAGACAAATAATCCCTGTGCCATATGATTTCCACATATATGGCTTCTAGGTAGGCAGCTCCCTTTAGCTAATGAGAAATCAAACTGATCCCAGTGCAGTTGAGAAACATAAACTTTGACAGATAGAAGAATAGCGAAAAGACTTGTGGGAACTGTGTTAAGAAAAACAGTCATCATCATAATAATAGCTTGTATTGCTGCAATAACAGGCTTTATTGCTTACATAATTTTTAAAGGGATACTTATTTACTCACCTTCACATTGTTCCAAACCAGAAAGAGAAATTTTGAGGAATCTGCCAAATGCTTATTTACATGTAATTACAAAAACTAAAAAGGGAAGCAAAAGCACCGTAAAATGATCTTTAAAATAGTCTACTTGATTTCTTGCACTATTTTCCAAGTATTCTCAAGTCATACAAGTGCTTTTTAAGAGTAACAGATTGGTTATGTTTGGATCAACCGATTCATTGAAAAGATACACCTCTAACAAATCATTTATTTACAAATCATTTCTTCTCTCATGAACACTCTCCCATGGAAAGCTAAGGCAGATGTCAAGATTTTATAACAACTCTGCTTGTTCAACACAAAATTGCCATCTTCTGGCTCCAAAACACTTTGAGAATAACAGCCTTCGAGATGTGCGGATTACTTTTATGACACATTTATTACAGTTCACAGGCTTGACATTTTAAATCCCCATTCACTGTCATTTGATGGAAACTACATTCTTCGAAATTTCGACTTTTGTGTTCCACAGGAAAATAATACAGTCATACAGGTTTAAAGCAACAACATGAAGTTAACTGAATTTTACTTTGGGTGAACTATTTCTTTAATAAACATCACTTCGCAGTGTTCAGTAACACTGCCTTCTTCGCAAGGGTCTAAAAGTAACACTCCATTTGATTTCTGCAGCGGCTTCATGTTAACTTGCCTTTCTCCCCACATAAACATGGACACGCTACTGCTGCTGTGATTCCTGCTCAATGTCTGACTAACATTCCGGGCATTTACGCTGCACCACTTCAACAGTCCTGATACAAACCATTTATTAATAATCTCGTCTGTCGTATTTGTTAACAGATTTGTTTGCGATATATGTTGTGGATTCGCTGAAAGTACGTTAGGCTTCCTATATTTGGCACTGCTATTCTCATTCGCAATCTCTTATATAAGCACATTATACAGCGTGCAGTGACCGTGATATCCACAGAATGACTGTCTGAGCAGAGATCACGGCGCGAAAACACAATGCGCTCGAGCTGCAAAGCTGACCGTTATTTTTGCCGTTCAGCAGTCGAGGCAGCTAGCAACAGGCCGGGATGGAGCGAACTCGCCGGCGAGAAAAACGTCGTTTTCCTTAACATAATGCGGTCGTGTGTAACGGCGACACACTTACCTTGATTTGGCACTGGCGTACTAGTATCTCCACAGCGCGTATGTTTTAACGAAAGGGATGCTTCCCGAGTCGTGGCGGAAACAGGAACTGGGGAGACTGACTGCTGCTGTCTGAATTCTCGCTGCTGGGCTCTTCAGGAGGCTGCTCGGCTGTCGCTGGGCTGCACTGCGCATGCGTGTGTCAGATCACCAAGATACAAGTGCTCCTCGGCACCGATTGCAGTTTCTTGGATCTCATTATTCATGGTTTTGCCAGCGTAATGCGACTGATTTTCTCCGTACAAATGTGACAAACAGTCATTTCACTAATGAGACCGCAGATAAAGCAATTTAAAGCGACCGACCGTGTGGGATTGTATATATAAAAAAAAGATTAATAAAAAAGCCCACTATTATGCAAATGTAAGACACTCTCGGGGTTGTACAGATTAATACATATTACATTTCTAATAAACGTCCAGTCCAACATAAGGCTCGGAAAATCTTATGTTCAGTGTTTCCATTCTGAACATATTATATTGTACTGGACACTGAATTCCTGTTTGCAGTAGTTTTACTGTTTATATAGCATTTTTGTAGCATTTTTATACTTTTACACACATGCATATTTCCATTTAGATACTCTGTATTTTGCTCTCAATATTTGATTTTTAATAACGCTTGACTTGTTTTGTGATAATCTAAGCAATTGTATAAGTTAACTTATTGATGCAAAATACTATCATTTTAACATATAAAAGGAAACAATGAGTTAAAGTTTTAGAGCCTGTCAGGCCAGTGTTATAAGACCTCATTTGGTCTGAAGAAGCCCATTTCTACCTCCTACCTACATTCATGCTTTGAAAACCATCATTACTGTATGACATACAAAGTCATAATTATGAGATAAAAAGTAGCAATTATGAGATAAAAATTCATAGTTATTGGATAAATGTCAAAAGTATGAGATACTAAGATAATTATGAGTTAAAAGGTTGAATTTTTGTAATAATTGACTTTTTCGTCCCTTATGAAAATTAACCATAGTTTTATTATGGTAAAAGTGTAGAAGCTAACCATGTTTTTTTTTTTTTTTTTTTTTTATTGGATTATTTACATTTTTTATA
>NW_015666800.1:256408-268207 GCF_001515625.1 Sinocyclocheilus rhinocerous
TGAGATCACTACCATCCTGCTTTTGTGGGGGTGGGTAGGGGTGTTAATTCCCCACTGATTGATTATTTATGTTTCTTTATCCTCGTTCGCTCTCACGGTTCTCCTGGCATTTTCCCATTTTCTTTTCCCGTATGGCAAGGCGAATTAATCAGTTAAAGAAGTATACAATTTTGGAAGATGTAGGAAAGATGAGGTGATTTTAAATAGATTACAATTTGGGCACACAGGACTAAATGCATCACTATACAAAATAGGTAAACATATTACAGGTAAATGTGCTTTTTGTGGGGTCTCAATTGGATATTAAGGATTAAGAGAAGGTATTAATCAAAGAATAGTAATGGAATATATAGTAGAAACAGGATTAATAAACGAATTTGATAGTTAAATAAATGAATAAATAAAGCAAAGGAATAGGGGAACACACAAGCTGGGTTTTTTGGCATGGGAGCTGAACACGCAGCAGCCAGAAATACAGCTTGGGTGAGCCCGAAATAAAATTAACAATTAATAAAATAAAAAATAAATAATAATAAAAAAATTTTTTTTTAAAATAAAATAAAATGAAATGAATAGAGGCGGGACTATCATCCATGTATGATTAGAAACAGTTGGTGGCGGTATGTGCCTATGGTGCGGAATACGCCAAAAATTCCAAAGAAGAAGAAGAAGAAGAAGAAGAAGAAGAAGAAGAATTATTTTATTGTCTACTAATTACCAAAAATCACAGTTCTGTCTCTCCAACTCAATGTATTTCAATTGCCCGCTATGAACTTCCTGGAACTATTTGAGGTCTACGTGAATCACGTGACGATCGAGCGTTTTGGACTTCCGTTGACGCAACTCTCTCTTTCCATGGCTCTGGTTCGTGCTAGTCGGAAGCATCACTTCGCGCACGCGCTTTGAGTCGGGGCAGTTCCATAGCAACCGTAAAGAACAACATGGTGAGTTCCCATCCTGTTTCTGCTTTTAATACACATTATTATGTGATGTTACTGAGTGCAAAATGCATTGTTCTAAATTATTAAATAAAGAGTTAGTTTTATAATAAAACGACAACATCACGCTGGCTGGAAAAAACAAGTTGCATCAGTGTTCATCACTTGAGTCAGGCAGTTTGCGCAGATAAACATTTACGTTAGCCACCTTGCTAGTTTATTAGCAGGTTGGGTTTTAAATGTGCAGAGGTTTTGGTTTATTAGGTATTAAACGGGCTACAGAAGATGTCAACATAATGTGGAGAGTATAGCCAGCTTAGCATCTGTATTATTAGTGAGCTGGATTTTAATAACACACAGTGGCATATTCGTAGAGATACAGAGAAAAATACATTTTATTATAATTTATTAGGCTCTTAACTATATTTTTGCAACAAACATAATCTTACCTTGCTGTGAGTCATCACGAGTTTATTATGTGTGTTTTCAGGCAAAAGCAACAACTATTAAAGAGGCCCTGGTGAAATGGGTAAAACATTTATTGCTAATTTAGTTTGTAGATTAGCTTTTTCAAGTTTTAACCCATTAAATATTCACAGTAAATATGTAAGCTCTGCTCTGTGTCAGTCAAATTATCTTAATTTATTTCACTTGGTTGTTTGAAGGAGGAGAAATCAGGTGAAAAAGCGAACGAGGCCACAGCAGTGAAGCTTTATGGTCAGATCCCTCCCATTGAAAAAATGGATGCATCTCTCTCTAATCTTGTCAACTGCGAGTGAGTCTAAATATACAAACACACATATTTTTTTAGTGTATTTTCTTATAAACCAACATCAGTGTGTGTCAGATATAATAACTCTCTAATATATCTTCATTGTATGTTCTGTTCTGCCTAGGAGATTATCCTTGTCTACAAACTGTATTGAAAAAATTGCCAACTTGAATGGTCTAAGTAAGTACACCCCTCAAATGCATACATACCCGTCAAGTGCATTTGTCATGATTACTGAGCAGTTTATTTACATTTTTCTCCTAGAGAACCTTAAGATATTGTCCTTGGGGCGGAATAACATCAAAAACCTTAATGGACTTGTAAGTAAAGTAACAGAACATTAAGGATTAGGTTAAGAATTGGACTCCTCTTCTCTCTAACTCGTCCTCTTCTGTCCCCTCGACAGGAGGCAGTAGGTGATACTCTGGAGGAGCTGTGGATCTCTTATAACCTCATAGAAAAACTGAAGGGAATTCATGTCATGAAGAAACTCAAAGTCTTGTACATGTCTAACAACTTGGTCAAGGAGTGGGGTGAGCATGGAAGATAGATTACTGAGAGTCCAATAGCAGCTTAGCCAAGGTATGTCAATGGTGAGCATTTTATGAGGCTGTTTGTTCCTTTAGGGGAGTTTCAGAAGCTGGCAGATCTTCCATCATTGGTAGACCTCGTCTTTGTGGGGAATCCATTAGAAGAGAAGTATTCTGCAGATGGCAACTGGATAGAGGAAGCTACTAAGAGGCTTCCCAAGCTTAAAAAGCTAGATGGTAAGCAGCATATTTGTCCAATAATTAAACAATTAGTTAAACATGTAAAAAAAAAAAAAAAAAACCTTCATACAGCCCATAGTTGCAAAAATGACCCTTGATGATTCCTCATAATTTTCATTTTTAGGAAACCCAGTTATCAAACAAGAAGAGGAGGAAGGTGAAGGGGAGAGTTAATGCAATTCCTTTAAATATTCTAAAGTTGGTGCATTTTTATTGTTTAAACACCAGCATTTTAACTATTAGAAGTCTGTGCAATATTTGCATTTTTTAGGTGTATTTATATGGAATAAGCTAAAAACCTAAATCCATTTTCTTGAGCTTTAACACTATTTGAATAGATTTGAAAAGCACACACTTGATGAGTTTTGTTAGCCTTAGCACAAGCAGAAATATACAATCATAATGTATGGGTCGTGCAGAAGGACAGATTGGATGGTACTCATTACTTACACTGTAAAACAAAATTGAAGAATGCAATTGTTACCTTAAAGAACTATTTCTACTTAATCTAACTTATGCTTAAAAATTATTTTGAAGAATTAATATGTACACCTATAATAATTAATATTTTAACAACTTGATTCAGTGAAATAAGATCTTTGACTTGAATAACCAGTTAATTTCCATGTTACCACATGAAGGACATAATAAAAGTTAAGAAAGTTAATGACAACTTTTCAGGGAGTTCAATAACTTGTTAGATTGTAACAGTAAATGCAAGCCAGTGACAGCAACTACAAAACTGGAATGACTGATCAAGTGTGTGACATAGGCTTTAACTGTTTTGTTTGGTGGTGCTATGCTTTAGTATGTCTCTATTAGGAGGCTACTTTAAGAAGTCTCTGTATTTGAAGTTCATTAATAATTGCAAGATTCAAATTCTAAATAGCATACTTTTTGTAATAAATTTGTTTGGACATAAGCAAATTCCTAATCTATTTGCAGTTATTCTGTTGTCATACAGTTCCATCACTAAGTGTATTGTTAACATATTATATTGTATGTGGTACTTAAAGCAAGTTGCACAATGAGAGCAATTTAACACTTTGTAGCATGTCTCCATAGAGTAACATAAGTGTACTGTGGCCAAATAAAGACACCATAACTAATATTGTAATAAAAACGTTGTCTGACTTTCTTGTTAAAAATGTTATAAGTGTGATTTCAATTTTATAGTTACGATTTTGAGCATGTTTTTGACCCCTCTACGTGTTTTTGTTTACTGTGTTTCACAAGAAAAAATAAACCATTTTGTCCTCTGCTCAAGTTATGTTGTTATCATCTGTTATTATTACCATTGCTTTGAATTTCTGGTAACACTTTACAATAAGGTATCATTTGTTAACATTAGTTAATGCATTAACATGGACTAAGAATGACCAATATATTTTTACAGCCTTTATTGTGCCCAACCTTTGTTAATGTTAGTCAATAAAAATTTTCGTTTTAGTTCACAGTGCATTGATTAATGTTAATGGAATGTTGAAATTAAAATGAACTAAGATTAACAAATTGTTAACTGTCAGTTCATGCTAACTTATGTTAATAAATGAAACCTTATTGTAAAGTGTTACCGAAATGTGTCAATATTTAGGGGATGAGCGTTGAGTCGTGAACAGTAGGGGGCAGTAAAGTTCTTTACAATTTTTTTTCTTTGATTTTTCACTTCATTACTTGGTTATCATAAACGTTACATATTAACAAAATATGAGAAAATGTTGTTCTTCTTTGCATTTGTATGACTATGCAACAAGGCGTCGGTATTTACATGTTAGTATATTTTCCAATGGAACTGCGGAATTTAGAAGGAGAGATTTGAGAATTAATTTCTTTATATTTAATATAAAACAACAGCATCATGGAGCGGAAAATAAAATGGACATACATGATAAATTAAATGTACAAAATAGATAAAAAAATCAAACATACAAAATAAATAATCAGTACAGTCTATGGCAATACCAATACCCAGTTCATGCAGTATGACGGCTCGAGGTGGGCTGTCTACAATTTCTATTGGTCAGGATTGACGTCAATCATGTAGCGCGCCAAAAGCAACAACTAATCAAAACGGCGTAAATGTCACTCAACTAGGAAGTGTCTGTTGCCTGACGACCAGCAACGTTGTAAACATACTACATGCAAAATGCCGCGCGAAAAGAATGTTAAAGTGAAAGAAGTTATTACTTCTCTCTGTAAGTTACTGTCTGTATTAAGCGTCGAGTCGATACCAACAGCTGAGGCATTCAGGAGAGCCAAATTCAACAGAAAAGATGCGGTAAGTTCATGGTACCTTAGTACTTTCATGGTAGCACTTCTCCCCAGTGTTCGAACTATACCGTGGACTTTGGGGGAGCCCACTTGTTTTTTTTTTTTTATAACGGGGTGGGGGTTCGTGCGCTTGTGAGGGCTTACAATGACTTACAAAGATACATAACAGCTACAAGTGTATGCACTACTTGCTTTATGCAAGCACTATATAGGATAAATCACTATACAGGATTTACCCTATTATACTTTATCGACACGAATTTATAGGTGAAACAACAAACAGCCACCCACAAATAGTCTATAAACAAAGCATCAGGCTGTCTTTGAGTTCACATGAACAACGGTTAAAGTTACTCGTCGTCAGGCTACAGAAGAATACCATAATTCCTCCGTTCAATTAGGCCTAAGACATCGAGAGTCACGCAGACCTATAACAACCCAGCCACAACACATAATTGCGAGTAACATGCCTTACCTTAACACAGAATCGACCACAGAGTCCAGCGTTTATATTTTTTCTATGAATCTTTGAGTTAACATGTACTAAACATGAGTGGAATTTGCACCGCAGCGCCCCCACACCTTGATGCTCATGACAGGAATAGCATGTATAGTTATCTTTATTGAAGTTAATTAGGTTTAAATCGCCGTCATGCAATTTTACACATAATAATCCACGATGATCACATTACACAAAACTGAAATTGCACGTCAAAATAACACATTGTCAATATTTTTTGAGACCCCCCAAAATTTCACAAATCCCGTTTTCAGGGGAGCCCATGTCTTATTAAGGGGAGCCGAGCTCCCCCGTAGTTCGCACCCTGCTTCTCCCTCTCTAATTTGATTTAGGATAATTTGATAGAAGAGTCACCATTAGCTAGATAAACCCTGCTTAGTGTGCTCAAAACATGTTTTGCTTTCAGGCAGTGGATATGTGGAGTTTGCTAAGCAGGCTTTTGCAGAGAGCTTTTGCTCTGGATTGTGCTTGCCGGGACTCTAGAATCCAAGACTATGGTAAATTGATCACTGCCCATAACTGCAGTCCATGTGTAATACATAATTGTTTGTACGACCCACAGTGTTGTGCTTGCAGATATTCAGCTACTGTTTGTCAGGAGTGCTCTGTGTTACTGTGGCTATGGGGCCCCGTGGGTGGTGGGGCCCTGGCCCCCCAGACACATAGAAGAGGTGGGGAGCCGAGATTTGCTCCTGGCGTTCGGCTGGGTGCTGTCATCAGGGAATCTGCTAGACTTCATGCTGGCTGAGAAGGTTCATCAATTAGACACACTCTCATCTGCACCATTGGTGAGACCTTGGGTTTTGGTGATCCAATCAAGGGACAGATTACTCATTTTATCAATTGCTTTCCTCTATTGATGTTAAAAGGACCTTGTAAATAAAAAGCAGTCAAGCTAGAATGTCAGGTGTTATTCTGTGTAAGGCCAGCAGAGAGCAGAATAACTTCATTTTATGCACAATGATGCTCATGGAAAGGACATTGAATTTCTACTAGTTGTCCTAAAAAAAAAATGTGTTTTTGAAATCCTATCAGCAGCAGAACATTATGCATGACTGAGATACTAATCAGTTAACTTGTTGTTCCATTTGCTCTTGGCTGACTAATCTAATCGACTTTCTAATAAAAAACAATAATGAACAAAACACAATAAAAAAAATCCTGTTTGCTTTTAAGATAAATTTTAACGCTGTTTTGCTCTTTTTGAAAGTCTAATTGGTTAAATCCTTAAACTTTAATCTAATGGAGGCTGTTTCATCTGTTTCAGTAGTGGTGCTTGCTAAGACAAGCATCACTATTGCTCATACCTAGGATTAATAATTATAATATACAGTAGATCAGCATGCAACTTATCCTACACTGTATGAGTCATGAGTAATACCCTAAATGCTTTGTGTTGAGGAGAAGTATATGCTATTATGATTTTAAACATTCTAACTTGAAATTTGCACCTGGTTGATGATAAAACAGTGAGAAAAAAATACTCATTAGCTTACTTTAAAGGATTGACCTATATCATATCTAGAAACCAGAATATCAGAGACTTCAAGGTGGGCTCTTTTGTTTGGAGCAAGTATGCTATAAACAACCCAGAACAACATAGCAATGACACCGCAACACCCTGGCAATTATTGTATGTATAAATATTTTATATGATTTTATATATATATATGTATATGTGTCTTCCTTCTAGTTCTAGTTTGTGTTAGCATATATTAGTATCATTAGTGTTAATAAGGATTTTATTAACACTAATGATACTAATATATGTATCATTAGAGTTAATAAAAACCTTATTGACCCCATTATAACAAAAAAGAAGCAAACTGAAGTTGGTAGAATAATACAGAATCTGTTATTTAATATCTACATTTAAACATTTTTAATAGGTCTGAGTGTTGCATTGTTCTCAAAACTAGTGCTGCATAAATCTACTTCTGTTTGATGTATTTATGTATGTGCACAGACTACTGTTCAAAGGTTTGGAGCCGGTACATAAAAAAAAAATAATGCTTTCATTTTGCAAGGATGTATTAAATTGATCAAAAGTGACAAAGACATTTTAATGTTTCAGAAGATTTCTATTTCAAATACATGCTCTTCTTTTGAACTTTCTATTCATCAAGGAAACCCGCAAAATGCATCAATGGTTCTTAAAGCTGCAGTCCGTAACTTTTTTTGGTTAAAGGGGTCATATGATGCGTTTTCAATTTTTCCTTTCTATTTGGAGTGTTACAAGCTCTTGGTGCATAACGAAGATCTGTAAAGTTGCAAAGACTGAAGTCTCAAATCCAAAGAGATATTCTTTATAAAAGTTAAGAGTCAACCACGTCTACCTAAAACGGCTCGTTCTAACACGCCCCCACATGTCACTATGTGGGAAGATTTGCATAACGCCGCCCAAATGTTCACGCAAAGAAAGACCGCCGCGGTCAGCTTATTGAAGAACTCGCTGAAAGACGGGGAGGAGCCGAAGTCTGCCGCTGTATTCATATGAAATTTAAAGGGGACTGAGGCGATCACGAATTCATGTACAGTTTATGGAGCTGATCGGGCTATAGCCCCCCTAAAAATGGCCTAGCAACGCCCATGCTCTTCAGAACATTAGATTCATCCATGCTGGAGCCGTGCCGACTCACAACCCATGCAAGCTAGATAATTCTGCATACAGCTGCAATTCCAGGTTTTCAAACAGAGATGGCGACAAAGAGGCAAAATTTACGGACTGCAGCTTTAAACACCAAATCAGCATATAGAATAATTTCTGAAGGATCATGTGACACTGAAGATTGATGGCTGCTAAAAATTCCGCTTTGCCATTTCAGGAATAAATTACATATTAAAATAGAAAACAAAAATTCAATGATAATATTTCACAAAATAAACGTTTTTACCACATTGTTGATCAAATAAATGTAGCCTTGGTGAACATAAGAAACTTCTTTCAAATACAATAAAAAATCTTACTGACCCCAAACTTTTGAAAGGTAGTTTATATACTGCTATGATTACCACCCAACAACCTAAATGCAGCACTAACATATTTTTTCCTTAAAAAGCTAAATTAATCATGTGTTAAGCTGTTAATTACAAAAAGAAAAAAGATCAAAACATTATTATTTGTTTAAAGCAGAAGCCCTACGTAGCAATTCCTGTTTTTTGGGTTTAACAAAGCTAAATCAAAATCTCCCCTAGAACCAGCTTGAGGTTCATGCCTCCCCTAGGGTTAAATCATAAAACCTTAATCTACTGAAGGATTTCTTTATCTTTACTTGTAGGATTTGTACTTTTTGCCTCCAGATGTTGTTACAGTATTAATAGAATGATGCTTGATAGCTACTGTAATGCAATTTTTTCTTCTTCAATTTTTGTGAACATGCAAGATCCCCCAAGGTCTAATACCTGGACAGCCTGACGTAGCGGCACATGGACCAGGAGAGGATGCCTCAGTGAAGAAGGACCCGGTACTACAGGCACTGCAGTGGCAATATGGGAAACTGAGACTTCAGTGGAAGAGCTTACTCTCAGCACAAGAGGAGAGGTCCAAATTCACCCATAGGGCAAGTCACTAAAAATATAATCTAAAATAATGATGAAAACAGCATATTTAGATGTAAATGCAGAAATGTAATAATACCCCGTGTTCTCTTTCTCTAGGCTATCTCCAATATCAGCCCCTCTGCTGTCTGTCAGCCTCACATCACTGGTTCCCATCACAGCAACACGACATCAACTGCTCTTGACAAGGTGACATGAAAATGCTGGAACATTGTAATGAAATATTGGCATGAGATCATGTAGGTCTCAGGATTTGTGCATTAAACACTGGGCAAGCGTTATGAGTTCAGCCCCTGATCATTGTTATTACATGACAAGTGACACCTTTACTAATTTAGATTCTCTCCAGAGATTTCTTGTCGCATTTGTATTCCTTTGGTGTATGGTAAGTGCTTCTATCCGTCATCAGAGCATATGGTGATCAGCGCTCGATAATAACTGCCGTAAGCTAGGTAACAAGCTCATTTCAATCGCCGAATGATTGCACGCAGCTGTCAATGTGTTTTTCATCCCCTGGCTTATTCTGGAGAAGGTTGTAATGAAGCATCCACCTCTATGAACCTGCCGCCCAATGCTTTGGTGTGACAGATTGACAAGGTGGGAAATCCTGCTTGTTTGAAGAGTGCAGATCTTGATCTTTAAAGTCAAAAGGCCCACGCTCTCCTGTTCCTTTCCTCTTTCCCTTGCTCTTTAGGGGCTTTGTAAGAGTATTTTATCTCTCAGAAAAAGTCTCCCTCCTGACATCTAACGAAGGGGCTGTTTTTGTCAGGTAGGTTGTTTAGAGTGTATAACAAAAGTGTGAAAAAGAATGAGTGGTATATAGAGAAAGTGAGTGAAAGATAATGAAAAAGAGACATAAGTGTTTTTAAAAATGATGCTACCTAGGGCTTGGATTCCTTTTTTTCCTAATCAAAGTAATTTTAATTTCGAACAGTCATTGTAGTTAGTACAGGCAAAATGTTTAGTGCAAGAAGTAAAATACAGGACAAACCTACTTATAATCTAGCAAACCCAGTCATGGCATGTTTCCAAGTTATTTATGTACATACACCCACAAACTACAGTTCAAATGTTATTATTATTATTTTTTTATAAATATAGCAGTTAATACTTTTATACCGTAAAGATGCATTAAATTGATCTAAAATGACAGTACATTTATAACAATTATAATTAATTTATTTTCATCTAAGAATCTTAAAAAAATGTATTAAGTTTCAACATTAATGTTCTCAACATTAATAATAATAAATGTTTCTTGAGCACCAAATCACTGTACACTGTCGATGGGTTGATGGCTGTTTTTAAAATAAAATAAAAAAATATATTAATATTTAGAATATTAAACTAGAAACTAGGCATTTCAAAATGTAATAATTTCAAAATATTATTGTTTTTACTGTATTTCTGATTAAATAAATGCAGTCTTACTAACCTCAAACCTTTGAATGGTAGTGTATTTATAAATTAAAATCGTTAAATGCTAAGTTTATATTTATATGTTCATTAATAATATTTTAATTAAATGCATCTAAAAAAGTGACTAAACGGTTGTAAAAACTAGTTTGTGTAAATGACTAAAGCTCAAGTTTATTGCCATTTTATTCCCACACTCACAAATAGTAACACTTGGAACGGGCACAAAACTGGCCTACTAGCACATCATTTGGTAACTTAATGACTTCACTGTATTATATTAGATGCATAACCAATGTCCAGTTCTTTTTGTAGGGCTCATTATAGTAACTAGTGATGAATTCAGCACGGTCCACATTCTTACAGTATCATCAGCCAATCTGTGTTGTCATGACATCATTTTTTCTATCACTTCACAGTAATTAGCCATATGTCATGTATGGCTCAGGTAATTGGCTCTAAACAACCTGGCAGCAGAGCCAAGCACCCATGAGTGAAGATTGCAGATTTAAAATCACATACAACCGGGGATCCTGCTTCTTATCTAATAGCTTTCTCCGGGTATTCTAGACCTTGGTCTGTCAGGTCTGAGTGTGTGAAGTATATACAGTGTGCGATATGTTCAGACACAGGCTAATAGATCTCTCTTCTCAAGCCGTGTACGTTACGGTGGGCAGCTCAGGGATCTCTCTCTCCCTCCCCATTGCCCTTCAGCCTGTGTGGGGTGCTGTGAAGAGTTAGTCCCTGGAGCGCTTCTGTCTAACCGCAGAGATGTGAGGTATTAGCTGAGCTCCTACAGGGAAAAATTGCCCCTGAGAACAGTGCCAAGTGTGCACAAAACTGTACTTGCACTGCAGGGCCACTGGGGGGTTTATTGTTTTAAAACAACAGAGCTTCTTCTCGTGTAATCAGGATTTTTATGTTACATTTTATTTCAGGAGCTGGAGCGGATACAAGCGTTGAATGGAATTCTGGAGGCGTATCTGGATTGGAAACTCCACGAACCTTTATTCTGGTGCTGGATGGTACGTCTGCTGTGTCCCAAGCAGGAATGAATTTGATATTCAAACTCACGCTCCTTTATCAAATATTCTGTTTGTTCACGCTGTCACATCGCTGTACAGCCCCAGATATGTATGCATGGCCAGTTCATCCAGACAGTAGGGTTGTGACGGTGAGGAAATTTTCCCACCGGTTAATCGACGTGTGACAACACCGGTAATACCGGTATCACCGTTGGGGTGGTGGTGGTGGGGGGGTGTTAGTTCGTTTGAGTTTCCCTCTTTTCTTCGTTTTCAAATGGCTTGTAAAAGTGCGCATTTTACTTTCACTTTCAAATTAGCGGCAATTGAATTGCCGCAATTTGGTGTCAAGCAATTGTTTTTTTTTTAGTTTTCCCTCTTTTCCTCGGATTTCTTGGCTTTCAAATAGCTTGAAAAAGCGCCGTGCGCGTGTTTACTTTCACTTTCAAATTAGCGGCAATTCGGCATTGATTCAATTCAAGCAACAACGTCAAACTCAGAACTTTTATTAACAAAACGAATAAAAATACAC
>NW_015666800.1:268614-294695 GCF_001515625.1 Sinocyclocheilus rhinocerous
TAACAAATTACTTACTACACAAAGTTTAAATAGGTATATAAAACTGCAAAAACAAAAAGAAAATCAGCAAACACTGTGGAACCAAATAAATAAGAAACATAGAACGTTTATTAGCAAAACGAATAAGAAAGCTTGGAGGCACGGCATATACTGTGGAACCAAATAAATAAGAAACTAATGTTTTAAAAAAACTTCCAGTCAATAGGCTTTTCAAAATCTAAAATATTGCCAAACAGGTGCCTTTGCGTTTCCTTTCTAAACAATCTTCTGCCATCGTCATGTCTTTCTCACCTCACTCTTGTCAGTCAGCTCGACTCACTCTCTTCACGTGATAAATAAAATCGGACTCCTGCTCAGTAGTGCACTGTCGTTCGCGCACAGTTCGGCACGCTGCATTGAACGTTTAGTTTTTAAAAGTGTCTGTCCTCTAACTGAACTAGGCTAAATGATTTTTGTTACTATAAAAAAAATCTAAACGACGGTGGGGGGCGGTGCCGCAGTAGGCAAATGACATAACCGGTGTTGCGGCTTAACACCGGTATAACCGAAAACACAGTCTATCGCGGCAAGCCTACCAGACAGATGTGTGAGATTTTCAGCACCACCAAATTAATTTACTCTGAAAAGTTACCAATGACGCTAAATCTAATATGTATATTACCCTACAGTTGTTTGAGAGCCAGACTGCCGGTCTGCAAGCAGTTACCTTGCCTAGCTTTGAGTTGTCACTGACAGTGATGCACTGGCGCTCCAGGACTCTGAATCTGGCAGACAAGAGCCCTCACTCACACTGGCACCTCTCCAATTTGAAATGAAGTTATATAGAAGTCTCCTGCTAGCAGAAGAGGGTCCTGAGCACTTGGCAGGGGCTTCATTTTTCACTCTCAGTGTGCATTTTGAAGTTAAAAAGGGATGTTTTAACTGCTATTCAGTAAGAGTGGTGAGCTCATGGGTGTCTTTGAGTCGGACAAATGGAGGAGGGCTTTTTGTTTTCCCACTTCCAGCACATCATACTATTGAAATGATTACTTTTTCTGTGGTTCTTTTATGTTGAGCCTCAATATAAGTCGATATAAGATGCACAATCAGAATAAAGCGCATTGTGGGGTTTCAATGAATTATAATATCCTCTATCAAATTGAGTTGAGGAAATACTCGAAACCCTGTTAATTCAATTTTTGGAGCCTTTTAGTGAGAAATTCAGTCTAGACTTTTGAAACGCAGACAAAAGTTTCCCGGTCCAAAGAACAGGAAGAAGGGGAATGGAAATCAAATAGCATGCCCACTGCAACAACGGGAAATCTATAGCTATTGATGAAAGCCAAATATTTTGTGGATGGAGTGCTATTTGGGCAGGATTGTTTTGTCATCGTCCACACAAGGGTGATGGAAGCAGCTCTTAAGCTTCAGCTATTGGTTGAGCTGCTGTTGATTAGCACAGGTTCTTAAAGAATTTATTTTCTTTGCAGGTGCTTGCACAAAGTCTGACTTTGAGCGAACTGGATCATCTACCCAAAACACTTTCACTGAGTTATTCTGAAGTGTCGGGACATTTTGTAGCTGAACTGTTTTAACAAGAAAACGATCAGTGGTGCTTGCTGTTATTATTGCTCATACGTAGGGCTATTAGTTTATTTTAAACTCCTTAAGGCCTGTTCACACATTTTAACCTTAACTATAACTGTAAAGTTTTAGTAAACGTTCAAATTCAAAATAGTTATCATTCTTGGTGTGAATGGGCTTTTACACCATGTATTAAACTTCAGCAAATTTGTCATTCCAAATTTGTCCCAAACTGTTTGTTGCCCAAACATGAGTGATACCTCAAATTGTGCAGCTTTTTTTTTTTTTTTTTTTACTTTTGTATTCACACCTGTTTGTTGGAACATGTGATTCAAAACATGGTGTGTTTTTCCTATTAGTTTGGTCTTACTTAAATGCACACAGCAATCACAATCTGAGATGTGTTTCCCATACAACAACGTAGCTCACGCTCAGACGTTTTGATCAGGAAGTGGACAGTTTGCTCATATTTTACTTTTATAAACACATTTTCACCTTGTGAAAGTGAACAAAACAGAATGCAACATTCGGTTCTGGTGGTAAAAAATCCCATTCATTTTCTTTTTTTAATGATTTTTAACTATTTTTTCCCCATGATAATCTCCAGCAAGAGAAACACAGTGAGCAAAAAAAACCTCTTCAGCGACCAACCACTTTCATGAAGCACTGCAAATTACATAACATAATCAGTGTCCCCAGTCTCAAATTAAATATTTGTATTCATATGCACATTCTGCAATAAACTTGAAATAGATTGTTTGTATATACGACATAAGCAACTTTAAATAAATAGTTTTATTTTTCTGTCGTTTTTAATGTGATTGTCATTCACAGAACTTCATGGGATTTATTGTATCTTTATTTACACAGCATTGTCTTTTTATTTGATTCTCCAAGTACTTTTTTGCATTAAATCAATGTTTGTAATGTTATGATTCACCCTGTAACTGGTTGGTTTGGCTCTTGACTTAAAATGTTTTAACTAAGCCTTTTATTTATTTTTTTTAATCCCTATGGGATTTCTGGTAAACACTGAGAAACTGGCCGGTCACTGTTGCACTTTAATTCAGTGTGTTTCAGAACAAAATAAACAACATACAGTGTAGGTCTGAAAACACCCTTTTCATTTTTCGCATAGCTAAGCACCACCCTTTTTCCTCAGAAAAAAATAAAAATCGAGTTAAATTGTGATTGATTGCACATTAAAGAGAAACCTGACAAAAACAAACTACACAGTATGCATGTTCTGATTGTAAATGAGAACTAGCAGAAAACAAAGTCAACTGATAGCTCTTTAGTAAATGAATCCAAAGACTATATAATTCTTTTAGCAGAGCTCGCTGGCATGGCTTGAGCACAGTACATCTCAATTGTCTCAGAAGGGCTCCTGACCTGTTGCACTTATGCCTTTGTCTCTATGCAGGACAGCGTGATCGACAGCTCCCTCGCTGATGCGTCCGAGGTCGATCCTGCCGATTGGTCACCAGGGGAGTGGGCTGTCACGGTGAGGTGTCCCCACGGAGACGAGACCAGGAGAGCAGTCAGACGACTTGACAAGATGTTGCTAAGGCTGCAGACAGAACTGAGAGCCAGAAGAATAGAGCAGTCCACTCTCACACTCACCTCACAGGTAATGACCAGCCAGTAGGTAAGATCCACCCACATAAGTGCCGATGGGAAGGCTTCAACTTATAATAAGGTTAGGATTTCACTACCTGAAGTTTATAAAGTTTTCAAATTCAAGCGCTGTCAGTTTTGGTGCTTGAGATGTTGACAGTCTTAAGTTTTAAGATTTATATAAACTCAGTCCCACCACATTGATATGTTCATCACATCATCCTTTATTTCCTGTTACCTTCCAGTTTAGAGTTTTTCGAAGTACTTTTATTTTACGTAGAATATTGGCAAAGCAACAGTATGTGTACATAAAAAAAGAAGTGACAAAGAAAATATTAATTATTATTAAAATTGTATTTATTATTATTAATAATTATATGCTCATATTACTAATAATTATTGTAGTATTTAGATAATTGTTTAATGACTTATTATTATTATTATTATTATAAATAATAGTAACAACAACAACAATAATAATATTCAGAACAATAATAATAACTTATTTTTATTATTATTATAACATAACATATTATTATTATTATTATTATTATTAATAGGTCTTAAAACAATTATCTAAATACCATAATGACCATAATTAAATTAATAATAATAATAATCATCATTATTAGTATTCCTTTTCTTTGGGTTTCCATAGGCACCAATTCCTCATTTGTTCTGTGCATGTGGAACTTTCCTCATCATGTTTTATTACCTGTTCAAAGGTTCTTCCAGCAGATTCGAGAGATGTTTTAATATCTCTGTAATGAGGGAGGATAGTGCTAAAATAATTATAAAAACTAGGTCATCTCATCATTGTATTCTTTTATTACCGGAATAAATTACACTACATTGTATGAAAATTCAACGTGGTTGGTGCGGTGGATAATTAGGTGGTCTTTGTGATGTGGTACAACCACAGGTCTAACCTGTTATGATAAATGACCGCCTGCCATAGCTGAGGTCTTATTCTCGGACTGAAATTTCTTCACGTCAATTCTAAACACATTCCTAGTGATGCAAGAGATATACACTGACATTTCTACTCCCATGTACTTGATTATCTGGGTTACCGCAATACCTTCCTTTTTGATATTAGTATCCATTTGATGTTCGATCAGTATTCCAGTCTGTTGAAATCATTAGTCTTAGCAAGCTTTCGTTCTCATTAGGGGGGACGTCAAGGGGCTTCTCGGCTTTCTGAAAGTCAGAGAATGAAGGTGGAGAAGAAGGTTTCAGGCTATTTAGAGGGTCTCCGTCTTACTAACACCTCCGCAATCACATCAAGAGGCTTTTTGCCATGTCTCCAGGATTCACAGCCCACAAAGCCACCTCACAGGTTCCACACCGGAGAACCTGGCCTGGAAGTGACAGCTGGGAAGCTCCAGGCATCGACAGCTCTGGATGAGCTGAGGGAGAGGGAGGCTATACTGCAGTGGCAGCTGGAACGATTGAGGCAAAATATGAGAGTGGAAATGCAGAGACAGGCCAGCACAATGGAGCGGATGGTTCTCATCCCACCAATTAAGAGATAAACACACTTTTTGTGTCACTGTATGCACTGGGATCTGGACAGGCTGCATTTTGGGTCCCTAAATAAAGTGAACATATTCGTGTTTTGGTTTTTCGCCTTTTCTGTGGAATTAAAACTCAAACTTATGAACGTTCTGCATTAGAGAATGTTTTGTAATCAATTATGTATTTAAAAATGACTGCCGCTGTCAATGTCTGTGTGCATGGAAAATAAAGAAACTTCAAGGCCATTTTGTCTGTACTTGAATACTTACACTGAAAAAATATTATTTTGACTACTGAAATGCATTAATGACTCCGACTCAAGCAAATGGCTGACCTCTGTACTTCCGTGTACTTTGCGGTGTGCTAGAGAAAATGGAAGACATTTGAAATCTTTTTTTTTTTATGCATACCGCTTATACAGGGCAGAACAGCCTGCAGTTTCCAAAGTAGGTCATTCTTTCTGTTGCTTTCCGAACCTGTGAAAGTTAGGATCGAAGTTTGGAAAAAATCAAACCCCAGTAACATGAGAGGATTTCGCCTTTCAACGCCAAGTCAGTTCCTACCAGCCAATTGGTGTGGTCTCAATTACATTTGGAAAGCTGTAAACAAACTAGGTGTGCAAGATAACATGAGCTATTGGGCAAACTAAAGAAGCTGGCACAGGCCGCAGTATTAGCTGATTAAGAAAGTAATTTCCAACACCGATTTTCATTAGGATTATAAGCCGAAATCCTAATCTAGACGCTGTACAGAGCGTGACGATTTCTAAAAGGATTTTCTCTCCATTACCTTCGGCCTCCTTATCTAGTTCAGAATTGCTGTTTACAACTGAGGGAATGCAAACACACAGACTCGCCGGGTCCATTTCCCAGATGTTTGATGTGTGCTCTAAATGAGCTAAGACTCATGTAGCTGAAATTCAAGGTTCTTATTATGCTTTTATCAAGAGGGTCAACCAGTGTCAAGCCAAGAGCTGGTGTGGGTGGGTTCCTCGCTACCTGGAGTTCTCTGATGAATATTTGAATAATTAGATGATGCCGATGGGTCCAAGTGACACATTTTCTCTTTGGCATCAATATTAATAGGTTGCAGTTTTCACACTTCATGTGAAAGGTGGTGCTGCATAGCAGAAGTGTCACAGAAGCAGCCCTGCAAGTAGAGTTTCAAAGCTGAAAGGTTTTTTTTGTTTTTTTCATTTTTTTCCACATGCTGCATGGCTGCATATCTAACATGCAATGAAAATGTAGTATAACCTAGTTAAAAACTCTGTATTTTATTAAATATTTTTTTTATTTAATAGTATAAAATAATGGAGTAAACTACTTATTTGTTTGACAAAAACACATCTTCTGGGGTAAGTCTTTATAATTACACAGTAGCCTCAGCTTCACACACAGTCCGTTCACAGAAAGTTTAATGTATTTGCTGACAAAACTGGAAAGTACTTTCTCATCTGGCAAGCTCTAATCTAATTGGCTGATTTGTACACAACTTCTCTGATTAAGTGCACACAGGATTTTTTGTTTATTTATTTATTTTTAATCAGTCTGCTTGGAAAGAAAGTGGAAATCTTCCAAATCAGAATCTTCCAAAGTTTGCCAGAATTTGAAATCAAATCTTTAAAAGACTTCTGTTTGAAGCACTTAGTTGTTATTTTAATATTATATGATATAGTATTATAGTTTTTCTTCATATTTTGAATTAGATATTATTTTTATATTTTCTGTTTTAATTTTAATTTAAAATTAATTAATTAATTTTTAATTTTAAAGTAATTTTGTTGTGGGTTTTTGTCATTTTTATTATATATTCTTTAAAATGTCTGTATAATTTGTATTTATTACTTTATTTAGTTTTAGTTATTTTAGTAGTTCAAGTATAACTAAACAAAGTTTTTCATTTAAATAATAATATCTGTATATTTTATTTAAATTCATGTTTAACATACAAGTCAAAATGTTTTTATGGTGGTAGTTTTACTTTAAGTTTAAGTTATTCGGTTTAGTTTAATTATAACCTTGCTACCAATTTGTCTAGATATCCATGAGCACAATGGTGTATATATTAAAAAGCATGTTCTTAATATATTGATAGCATCTAAAATGTAAGCATTTTACATATGATCACAAGTGTTTATATTTAAGTGACCTTTTATTAAGTGGCCTTCACTACTATGTACTTACATCAAAAAATAAGTACAATGTACTGTAAAGTGGGACCACAAATCCTTTTTGGTTAATAGAATATTGAATTAATGGAATGCATAGTTGATTTTAATGTAATTAAATACTGTATGTTAACACATTTTCCTGATTTTACATAAACGTTGATTATGTTCTCTGTGATGTCAGGTGTTGCATTCAACTCATTGCAGAGGATTCCATCATGTTATCCAAAACTTTAAAATGAATCAATTCTGCTATCATTTAAGCATTATCTAATCAAAAACAATGTAGTATTTTAGATGAGTCAATACATCCATATTGGTTGTTTCAGAGTATATTCAACAAAAAATGTACGTGTAAACAGTCTGTGTAGATTCACAGTCAAACTAAATCATCCAGGAAATAAAAATGTTCAAAAAAATGTTTGTACGTGTAAACACTACGTTCAAATACCTACGAATCATAATGAGATCAGGCTGCTGGGATTCGTAAATTATTTACCATTTGGATATAAATAAGGTCCCTTTCCTCATGTAAATAAATTTGATGATGAACAAGTGCAGTCTGTAATAGTTTCTCCAATAACCACTTTATAATTTATGTCCGTTATCAAAGGAACTACTCAGTGTGGCAACCCAGAAATCACAGCTGGCTGTGTGTGTGAGAGCTGTTGGCGTTCTGCTAATGTGCTGCAGATGCAGCCCAAAAATCACTGTGCTGTCTGCTAGTCCTCTCAGTGAGAAGCCTTATTAGACCCGTCCCTGGAGGTCCAAAGTCATTCTTTCAGTACACATCCAAGCCAGTCCCAACACTCTTTACTTATTACAAAACGGCAGCTTCCATCTGGGGATGAACATGGTACCGTAGTGTCACAAATGAGAGCGTGGCACAGACTGACAGTGTTTCCAAAGGCACAGTGCCTAATGGATGGTGACAGGGTCAGTGCGGCACCGCTGCACACTCCGCCGCTGCTCATTTAGACAGGAGGCCATTAGAGAAGGCGTTTCCGTGATGCCTTCGAAAGGTACTCGGCTGGAAAGAGACTTGAGCCATCCTTCACGGAGGTAGAGCAGACCGCTTTACCCTTGAGGACCCTGATGTACGATGGGTCCTTGCTAAGTACCCACAGTGCAGAACTACAGAGAGTTTTGCAAGAATCGCCTTGGTATGCATCTTTTTTAATTGGCTAAATTGTGTCTTTTCTCTTTGCCTTGTGTTGCAGGCGGGGGGCAGAGGGTCGAGAGGGCACGACTTTGAGGTTTTTTTGGAGATCTGAATGGTGTGTGCGAGTGGGAAGATGCATCAGACTAATTCATGAAGCTGAGGTGTTTGGTACACAGGGATGACACCTGGCTTTCATCTTCTTTCAAAGGTGTAAGAACACAAAAGCCATCTAACCGTCTGTGCCAGATATAGTGACAGTGAAAAAATGAAGAGTTTACCGCAGGCGGAGGGTTTGAACCCTTCATAAAACATGGCATATAGCAGCCTCCGCAGCTCAGGGACATAATGCAGATAAGAAAGTACGCCAGGAAGGAAAAATGTTTACGAGTTCATCAAATACAGACACAGGAAGCCTGATTTATTGAGAGATGGTGCTTTATTGGGAGCTTCTAGCTAGTATTTCACTGAAAATCTCTTCTGAATGTATATTGGCATGTTCTGATATTGTAGTGCAATGAGTTTTCAACTGGGGTTCAGGGACCACCAGGGGGCTGCAAGAGAATGAGTGTGAAAATTTGAAGGGGGGAAAAATATATATATATGTATATATATATAAGGGGGAAAAAAGACATTTACAAAAGTAACTTGATATTTGCACATAAAATATTAAACATGTTAATTTATATATATTTATATTTTTATACCATCAACTAAAAAAAATGTAAATCATTTTATGGATACACTACCATTCAAAAGTTTGGGGTCAGTAGTTTTTTTTTTTTTTTTTTAAGAAGTCTCTTCTGCTCACCAGGCCTGCATTTAATGCATTGAATTAATTAAAAACAACCATAAGGACTTTTTGTGTTTGTGACTTAGTTACAAAAAATTCTAATAAAATTTCAAATAAAAATTGTTCTTTGAACTTTCTATTATTCAAAGAGTCCAAAAAGTGTCATGGTTTCAACTAAAATATTACGCATCACTATTACGCAACTATTTTCAACATTGATAATAATAATAAATGTTTCATGTTTCTTGAGCGCGAAATCTTCATAATGATTTCTGAAGTACCATGTGACACTGAAGTCTGGAGTAATGGCTGCCATCACAGGAATAATTTTTGTTGTTGTTATTGTTTACATTTTAATATATTTAAATAGAAAACGGCTATATTAAATAGTAGTAATATTTCACATTATTATTACTATTTTTTCTGTGTTTTGATCAAATAAATGCAGTCTTGGTTAATATAATTCTTTCACATATATATATATATATATATATATATAAACTTTTCAAACCCAAACTTTTCAATGGTATTGAAATTAAGTATTTTCCAAATAATATTTTGACAGTTGCTTTAGTACAATATTAACGCAACGCCTAATTATTTAATTTAGTAAATATTTATTTAATTTTGTTGTCTATACAATATATCTTTACAATAAAATTTTATAGTTTTCTCACAGTATGTAATGGATTCATATACATGCAACAGCCTTTATATTTTACTCACAGTGATATCATCTTTTTGGGGGTCCTTGTCCTCATAGTTAAAAACCCCTGGTCTAGTACATAGTATGGCCCATATAACCTCAGAAGTGTGGCTATATTTGAGGCTTCAAACCCCTAAGAACGGAAAGGAATGAGGCGCATTATTAAAGCACTGACCCAAAAAGTGTTCAGAGTGAATGTGATCTGTAGTCTGAGAGAATGGGAAAGGACTGGCTATATCAGGCCTGCTTGAGGGGTATTGAGGAGTGAGATTCTTATGTGTCTAGTTCAGCTGCTATTCAACATGTCTGTATTGGTGCAGTAGATTTATTGAGATCTAGTAGCTATTCTTTATTGATCCCAGATGGAATGTTTCCTAATAGACACCTCTTTATAAAGGTTAGGATTATCTCCATAAATCTATTTCTGTATTATCTGTTTCTGCACAACAAACTCTAAAAATGACTGGAAAATCAGTGATGGATTGGAAAGTATGTGGCATTTTTGGGTTTCAACTGGGCCAAGTATTCTTTTCATTGTTCAAGTTGTATTATGATCCTCTGAAAAGTTATAAAAAAAAAAGTTATTCAGTATTTTTGTTTTGTTTTCTAGTAAAAATATTGAAACATTCTAAGTCTTGTTTTCTGAGTAACGTTTTTGATTTAAAAAGAAAAATTGTCTGCCAATGGGGTCAGAAAAATAATCTTGTTTTCCCTTTGATTTAGGCTTATTTTTCTGACCCTTGGGTTTCAACTGGGCCAAGTATTCTTTTCATTGTTCAAGTTGTATTATGATCCTCCGAAAAATTATAAAAAAAAAAAGTTATTCAGTATTTTTGTTTTGTTTTCTAGTAAAAATATTGAAACATTCTAAGTCTTGTTTTCTGAGTAACGTTTTTGATTTAAAAAGAAAAATTGTCTGCCAATGGGGTCAGAAAAATAATCTTGTTTTCCCTTTGATTTAGGCTTATTTTTCTGACCCCACTGACAGCTATTGTTTTCTCAATCAATTTCAATCTTTTTTTTTTTTATTGAAAAACAAGGCTTAGGATTTTAAATCATTATGCTTCTCAAGTAAATGTATCTTGATGTAAGAATATTTAGATATTTTTACTGGAAAACTAGACAAAAATACCAAGGAAGAACATAATTTTTTGCATAAAAAAACCATTAAACAATATGGAGCCTGCCTTTGGCTTTAAAAGAGAAATGTACATTTAAGAAATTATGAAATACAAAAAAAAAAAAGAAAAAAGAAAAGAAAAACAACAACAAAAACATCATCATCAAAAAAAAAAAAAAAAAACAAAAAAAAAAAAAAATCAGATAACAAAAAAGATCATATAACAAAAAAAAAATGCCTAAAACATTTCTGATATTACTTCTGAATGTTTTCTTATGTATTAAGATTTATGTATGTTCTTCTTGTGAATGTTAGACGAACATTCCATTTTAATCATTTTGAAAATGTTATGAGAATGTTACATTTGAATGTTCTCTCAACATTTAAAACACCCATTTTTTAATATGTTAAGAGCGTTTCCTCTCAACATTATGAGAACATACATCAAATGTGGATAATGTTATATGAATGTTGCATAAACATCACTTTAAGACTGTTTTGTCCTAAGCGTTCCCTGTCAGCTGGGAGGTGTTATGAACAGTGAATCTGTGTTTGTGTGGTCATTGCTAGGTTAAAGAGGCGGCATCCCAGAACAGCAAGTTCAGCGCGCTCGACGTTCTACGGACCAGAGATATCCGCAAAACCACGTTCTTATGTTTACTGCTGTGGTGAGACATTCATCCAGTCGCACACATGAGACTGTGTGTTTAATGTGCTGTAGTTCAGTGAGAGTCTCTTTGTTCCTCTGATAGGATGGCCATCAACATTGGATATTTCGGCTTGTCCTTGAATACCTCTAACCTCAGCGGCGATCCCTTCCTCAACTGCTTCCTATCCGCGCTCACTGAGGTGCCTGCCTACATGGTGTCCACGCTTCTCCTGAAGAGCTGTCCTCCGAGACCCGTCCTGTCCGCTTTCCTCGTCATCGGAGGAGGGTTTCTGCTCCTGCTGCAGCTGATTCCTGAAAGTAAGAGCTTACACACACAATACTGTCAAAATCCTACGGGGGATTCTGTTTGAAAATCAGCCTTACATTCAGATTCGAAGAGTAAAACACTCCTGTCCATGCATCTTTTGCTCACAAAAGCAGAATAATGTCAAAGGTAATAGAGAAAAATATCAAACTATTGTTTTAGCCTGAAAGCTATTACAAAAAATAAAATAAAATTATATTGTCATTTTTGTTTGTAAGGTTAGATGGAAAAAATTCACAAAAAAATATGCTCATTTATTAGGGTAAAAAATATATTTTTGAAACCAACAAAAGACTACATCGGAAAACAACAATTTGTGAATATGTATTTTCACTCAAAATTTTAGTCACTGAGAAATAGCTTTTGTGGCAACTACCATTCTTCCCTTTGTGTTTTTCTATTGTCATTATTTATTGAACAATGTGCCTTACTTAAAAGTCTTTAATACTTGAATGCTTTGGGGAAAATTAATTGGTATCCAGCCGCCAACATAATGTCACTACTGAAACCACAATACAATTAAATAATAATTCTAAATTCAAGATCACTCTAATTAATTCGAAGAACTGAGATGGAAACTGCCCTCAGGCCAGCAAAATGGACCCACATCCCACTTGACTCATTTTTCAAGTAATTATCCAAGAGACTCTTTAGTCCATCGGCTCTAGTGGGGTTCAGCAACAAAGCAGTTTTATAGAACAGACTAATGTGATGTTGTGTCTGTAAGTGACAGAGTGAGTGCTAAAGCGGTGAGGATCTCACCCCAGGGCAAATCAATGGCACATGTGAGAGAGTTTGTTTGTGGTTTTGCCATGGAGCAGATAGCACAGCCTCTGAGCACTAAATCAATAGCCATCACAATGGCTGGAGGATTTACAGTCACCCATTGATCCCTCCTGTAACTCATCAGCAATCCTCAGACCAAAGCAGCTGAGCATGAAAGACTGATCATGTTGAGCCCAGAACGTGGCCTGGAGGGATCTAAGATACAGACCAGAGCAGCAGACTGCTGAAGATCAACAGAAAGGATCAGAATCCGGCTTGAGTAAAGCTAAAGCTCTTTTTAAGCCAGTCAGTTCACTCGGCAGCCAACTTGGTTAGGCCTCCTGGCAGCTATTTACTAGTCATGCCAGTACTACTTGACTGGGGTAGGACTGAAATTTTAATAGCATGTCAAATAACCAATAATTTTAATATATATACAATTAGTATATGAGGTGCATACGCTCAGACCAATGAGGCCTATGACTAATCCGTTTCAAAAAGAAATACAAAACCTGTGCTAATTGAAAGAAAACAAGCTGTTAAAAAAAATTTAATCCAGTATTTGGTAAGAATACAGCATAATGAGAAATTCATAATCAGTTTTTGTAGGCTGGTCATTTTTGACCAGGAACACCTAGTGTAACAAGGTGGGGGGGGAAAAACATTTGGGATGTAGTTATACCCCAAAAATAAAGTCAACTAGTTTTAACATTTCATTTTCAGGAAAAAGAAAATCCTCTGGGTCAAAATGACCAGAACACAACATGAGGTATAACATGTATAATTCAGCATGACATATCCAGTTATCTTGAATGTATTTTAAATTTAATTTTGTGTAAAAATATCAGATGATTTATCAAATAGTAAATCAAGAAGAGCTAATATTACTTACTGATTATTCATGGCAATCACATTGCATTGTGGTATATATTATATTATTCAATGCAGTACGCTCTGCTCTACACTGCTAATCTGTTGTAGTAAGTAGGAAGTGCGTAATAGTCGTAGGTTATTCATGTATATTGCTCACAATATACATGCTACAAGTTTTACAGCATTTTTTGTCAAATACAAGCTATAAAATTATGCTTAAATTTTCTGTGACAAAATGCTTTTTTGTAAAAAGGCCCCTCAGGCCTTAGAGACAAAAGCAATACAATGTATGCTTTAGTTGGCTAAATAGGGACCTGGATGACACTGGGAAGATTTATGGTTTAAGACTCAATCTATACAGTATATGTGAGAAAAAAATCTATTTTGACTTTGTTTGTATTAGGAGAGAAGTGCCCAAGGGAGAAATGTGATTATAGAGACAATCTCTGTGGTGCATGCAAAACATGGGAAAGAGCCGACTATGTTTCCACTGAAGTGAGCGTCAACACGGCCAAAAGTGTGTAAGTAAACCATTTGGAGCGAGTTTTGCTTAGGGATGTTTTCCTTAAGCAAAACTTGAGGAAAATGTTGTTGTTTTCAACATCAGTAGGCATGTTAATTTGCCCTTGTGCAAAAACAGTCGTGATGTTTGTAAAGAATGCGCACGGGTAATGTAACATTATGTACAACGTGCCTGTTTATGCCATCTAGCACCTTCATGCGTGATATGTCTGTATGCTGTATTATGTCAGCTTTCCTTGGTTTGTTCTGGCTTCTCGTCATAATATCCGGCTGCAGCCCTTTGCCACGTTCCCTTCAGCCGTTCTGACAGCCTGTTCTTTGATATACACAGCAATAAATAGCATTCAACTTGCACCCCCAACCCCACTGGCCGTCTGTCATCTGCTGAACTTCCTCTATCTCTTCGGCAAACACCCATCCTAAGCCATCATAAATACCAGTGTGGTCAATAAAGACTCGTTTCATAGCATCAGTCCTGTATGGCGTATATGTGTGTGAGAAGATGAGAGCCTCCTTACATTCACTTTCGCTTTATTTGCTCCTTTATCACCTTTACTCCCATCCCCCATCAGCTCACTATACTACTTAGAGCTCATATCCAAAGACCCTTAATATGTCCTATTAATGCTCCTGTCTAGGATAACCATAAAACAATTCAGACAAATGAAACTTTTTAATGAAGAACTAAAAGCTTTTTTCAATTTTCAGGCTGCGTTATGACTTTTTCATGTCTCCACTTCAGTTTTTTGGTTAGTTCAATATAATGACTTCATTTTTTAAATTAAAAGAGCGCTACAAAACATTAACCTCATGGTCTGTGGTTGAAACAAAATTACAAGGCTAATGTTAACAGTTCATTCCAATAGAGTTTGGTGTTAGCATGTTGCTAAGCTTAAAAACATATTACTCTAATAAGCATGAAAATTCTCCGCTAGAGGGCACCCCATCCTATACCCTTTACCATTCACCTCGGACTCCATTTCCCATAAACCTTTGCTCGGACTCATTATCAATTGCAATCATCATCACCTCATCAGTCTCACACTAAGAATGGCACAGACACTCTCACATCGCTGGTGATTGAATGTTTAGCCCTTCTGTGTTTCCTAGTGTCCTAGTTTCCCAGTTTCCTAGATTTAGATTTTGCCTTTTTCGTGTTTTGATCCTTGGACTGTTACCTTGTTTTTGATTTATTGCTGCCTGCCCTGACCTTTGCTTGTCTTGTGGATTACTCTTTTGCCTGTGCCTCGGATGTTATTGTTTTCTAGTGTTTGACCCTGCCTGTTCTTTACTCCGCTCTATGGAGTAAAGCTTTGCTTTTGGATCCCCAACTTCGTCGTCACGACTCCCTTCGTTACAGTTATTAACTTTATTGTAAACAATTCATACGTGCATATTTTTCATGTTTCATTTCTATTCATTTATTTATTTAGACTTCGTAATTCCTAATCAAAATAATCATAACTAATTCTTAATGTAAATGACAGACCTCTCTGATGAATGCCGGATTTCTCCAATTATTAAATGCCGCCCCTTTCTTAAAATCAACTGCAAGCTCACATTTAGATCTGCCTCCATAAAATTAACAACCAATGGATAGAACCAAGTCTCTGCCCAACATTTTTTCTTTTTCAGTAATTTGTTCGATTCAGATGTATGTCTATGCTACTACTTCCTTTCCATAGTGACTGTACCATATAGGCACAGTACGGATGCTTTCAGCTATAATGTTAACTAGGTGGGCAGTTTTTGGAACAGAGTAACATGTGAAAGTCTAAGAGAGCACCAGCATACTTTGCTAATTCCAGATGATCTGACACACACACACACACACACACACAGACCTGTTCCTTACGCAGTACTGGGATACGATCCAAATCAATTCTCAGCTGATGTTTTGTGCTTAGGGAGTATTATTCCAGTAAAACAGTAGCTATACAGCCTGGACTATGACATATTCCAATATACTTAATACTGAAACACTAATAACAATGTTAGAAACCCCCTAAATTCATATAAACCCCCCTCAAAATAAGAAAACAATAACTTTCAAGTCACAATAGCATCCTGCTGTAAACACCGTATATCGCATATTTCTAGATGAATAAAATCTTCACGCATAGTATTAAAGCAAGACAACACAAGAATTCATGGTTGACTTGATCTCAGCACAGAGCTTCTATATTAGCAGAGTGGAAATCTCAATGGAGCAGGTCATGAAGGTCTTGGAAGCCATATAGGAGAGGGCACATATTCTTATAACATCTGTGTCTCACTCTTTGTTTTCTGAGAGGTTGATCCAAGCAAGCAGTCCTTCAAAAGCTTATAGACATGTGAAAGGCAACCACTTTAACTGCAATCCCTAAGAGGCCTTGCCTAAAGGTCCAGAGGAACGTCTTGGTTACGTACGTAACCCTCGTTCTCTGATGGAGGGAACGGAGACGTTACAGTATGTCCCCATGCCACAACCTTGAACCATTCGCTGATGCCGGGACACGTTCTCGGCTCCTCAGCGTAAAACCTGAATGAGTGGATGCACGCTGTTGCCTTGTATACCCGTAGGCACGGGCAGTGACTTAGCATGCAAAATCCACTAGCTAATTCTCATTGGTGCTTTCTCTTTAACTTATAGTTGATTGGGCTCCCAAGTTAGACCCCTAATGTCATCACAACAGATAGGGAACCATGACTCTGAACTCCAGGATGATCAGGGGCATTAACTGATTCAAATACAGCAGAGTTTGGTTTTGTCTGGCAGATGCTTTAGATGAAGAATGAGGACAGAGAGAGAGAGAGAGAGAGAGAGAGAGAGAAAGAGAGAGAAAACACAAGAAAGCAAACAGAGATGATTATCTTTCAAAAACTCAAAAAATTAGAAAAGGATTAATGAACAAGTGTAGCAGAGTGTGTTTCCACAAACCATTACCACCTGCTTCTGTCATCATTCTTCAGTGCGAGTGCAAATTCAGTCAGTTCTAATTAAGGCTGTTAAACTGACATGTTAATTTAGTACAATTTTAAAAAATGCATTTAATCATGGCCCCTGACCCCTAATAATGTATTTTCCTACCATCAGAGAAATTCAGACTTATACCAGGCTTGTATTTATTGCACTTAGGAGCTTTTCTCATTTTTATTATAATTTTTTTTTGCGCAATTATTTTATTTAATTAATCTGCTTGTTAATACATTAATTGGTAACACTTTACAATAAGTTTCATTAGTTAACATTAGTTAACTACTTTCGTTAAAATAAACTAAGCATGAACAATACTTCTACAGCATTTATTAATCTTAGTTAATGTTAATTTCAACATTTATTAATGCATTATTAAACCCAAAAGTTGTGCTTGTTAAAATTAGTTAATGCATTGTGAATTAATATGAACTAACAATGAACGACTGCATTTTCATTAACTAACATTAACACAGATTAATAAATACTGTAATAAATGTATTGTTCATTGTTCGTTCATGTTAGTTAATACATTAACTAAAATGAACTAATGGAACCTTATTGTAAAGTGTTACCCATTAATTGCATGAAAACACAATCAAATAATTAATCTGATTAAATATATTAAAATGATTGACACCTATCTACAGGTACTTCTTTTGAATTTGGGGGAAAATCTGGGGAATTCTATGTAATAGTAATAAATAGTAAAATGCTGTACTTCACTTGTAGCATATGAAGCCAAATTAAATATTAAATATTTAACGAACAACATAGAAAGTAATATGTAGAACTTTTGTTAGACACTTTTGTTCAAATTCTGCAGAAATATGATTCTGTTTGGGCCTGTAATCTTCCTTTTTGAGTCGCTACATAAAACTTCTGTCATAAACATAAATAATTCATATCCAAATCAAATGCAAGCGTTAACCTGGTGTCTAAAAACATTCCATGTTCTTCGTACAATATAATGCATCTGCATCTATAACCCTCTTTTTTTTCTCTCTCTCTAGGAAAAAGGTCTGAATTTGCCCTACAACATGCATTCGCTCCAGAAACTAATGCATCTCCAAAGCCTGCCAATCTGCCAAAAAAGAGGACATGTTGAGACCCTGGTGGAAAGAAGAGTATTTTTATTCAGAAGTGGGGTAAATATTTACAGTTTAATAGGCTATCAACACTTCCCTCCCATCAGCCTAACTCTTTCATAAGTGCTGACGTCCTGCATATTTATCAGAGCGGGAATCTGCCATGCAACTTATTGGGAATACTGCTGATATTCAGCACTTTTCTGCCTCTTCAACGGAATGGAGTTTCCAGCTCTGTTTATTTGCTTTCTTTTAAATAGTTATGATTAATGCTCAATTACATGGTATTTTCCCTCTGAAAAAGTCCAAGGTGATGGCGGTTGAACACTAATCACTTCTGTTAAATGGTAGGTGGCCTTTTCTACAGGCCATCTATTGTATTTCCATAATGCTGTAAGAGAGAGGGCTCAGCTCTTATTAATAGAGCTCAAAACTAGCCTATCTGAACCTTTCATTTCTATCCTGTCAAATCACTGAGAATAAGTGGAACCAAAATTTTTGGTACTACTACTTCAACCAGCTGTGAAAATCACCCCATATGGTATAATCCTGTGGAAATATTCTAGGTTGCTGAAAAAGTTTGTTATGCCATAGTTTGTTATGGCAGATAGATTTCTTAAACATATACATCAGCTCAGAAGTTCTAAATGTGCTAAATATAAATGTGCTAAATAGATGAGCCAAGTAAACTGGACCAATCTGTCTGGTTTTCAGTTAATTATACTTGCAGAATAGTTTAAATATGACATTGTTTTTCCTTCAGCGTTGATTCCAGCAGAAAATCACAAGGGAAAGCTAGTGGTGTGCCAGCTGTGATTTTATTTTCTCACGCATTTACTTATGAACATGTGTAGTGTGTCAGACGATGTCAGTTAATGAAGCATTGTGGAATCAAAGAGCTTGATTCATACGATTACGCTGGGGGGAAGCTCTGAAGAAAAAACAACACCATGAAAAATGACACCTGTTGCTGTGCCTGATTGAAATAAGAAATGCAAATTGAAACTTCATGCAAGATGTGTGGTAATTAGCATAACTAAATGCCCAGAAATTGCTGGAAGAAGCGTGATTTAGAACAGAGAAATCAGTTTCTCTTTAAATCTTCAATAAAACCTTTGCAAATGCTAATATGTCTGGATTTTTCTCAAAACTAAACCCATGTTCAGCCCTGTTTAGCCCATAGCATGTTCTGCTGAAAAAAAAAGTGTTTTCTAGATATGAACATTTCAAAGGTGCTTGCAGGCATTTAAAAAAAAAGGTTATATAATAAGTGTATGATATGATCCCAGTCATATCAGTAGTCTAAAGGAGATCACACACCGGACAAGAAGTGCAGTGTACACGCCACATCTTTACAATTTAAACACACTGCACATCTAATGCCTAGCTTTAACTCCGTAGGTTGTTCAAAATCCTGCCTTGCCACTCACATAGTTTTCCATTAAATTACTTTATATTTGTCCCAAATCATTGTTAATGTACATAATGACTTGGAAGTTTGTGTGTTGTGTATTCTGTGGCTTGTCTATATAGAAAGCTATGATAATATAGATTGCATTTTCTCTTTCTGTTTGCACTGTTTTTTTTTTTTTTCAAACATCAAACTTTGCTCTTCTTGAAGTGAACTTTTGCCTGTTTTGCAATTAGATTCACTGTTTTGGATGCATCCGGTGTGCGATACCTATGAGGTGTCCTATATTATTTGTGACCAGTCAAATATTATTTGCACTTGCAGCCCATTTTATTTCCATAATGAGATTTTTTATTTTTTTTTTGGCTACTGGATATTCAAAGAGAAAAAAAGTAGGAAAGGATTGGATTGATTGTATCATGAAAAGTAGGCGAAGCATACTAGAAACTATGTATCCAATATATGTATTGCTAAAACTGGATATTAGGCTGTAGATGAACATTATACAATGGCTTGAATGTTTTTTTTTTCTTCTGTAAAATGACATGCAGTGATGAATCATTCATATTAAGACCAGGATTGTGCATTAGGAAGGTGAATAGGATAATTTCTGACTTCATGTTGACTTTAACATCAAAGGTCTATAATAGCCTATTTTTTTCCCCTTTGGAATAACCTGCACTGATGAATGATTCACACCAGGAACATGCATTAAGAAAGTAAATAGGATAATTTCTGCTTCCATGTTGACTTTAATGTCAAAGGTCTATAAAAGTGAGCCACTAAAAAGGGTTTATCATAAATTAACCACAATGGCTGAGATATTTTTTCCTACTTCAAATAATGTTTAAATGAGTATCATGAGGTTTGTTGGCCAGTGGTGTGTGAATGTGTGGTGGTTGGGGGTGACAGAAATGTTAAGCACACACTTAAGATGCAGAGTCATGTTGCGAGAGCTTTCGGAGTTCAGGTGTGAAGTGCATTCTGGGAAAAGTAGGGCTTTCTGACTGACGGGTCCCTGGTGATCCCAGCTCTGTCGCAGCGCAGGTGAAATTACCGCGAATGGGACGAAAAGATCAAGGGTAATGGTGAAGGGGATTAAAAACAAATGATTTTCTCTATTCCTCTCTGTTTTAATGTGATTCAGCCGCAGCACTGCCATCACTAAACCAATGGAATGATTCACCAAAGCAATGTCAATGTAATTTCACCTCCACGACCGCAATTGAACTGAGGAACTTTGAGACTTGTTTGAAAGAAGTTCCCATTCTGGATTTAACAACATAGATGCGGAACGGATGGCCTCGCATCATAAAGCGTTTCTGGCTGTATGAACTTTGAGTGTGGCTAATTGGAAAGCTGTCGGGTGCAGTTTAGCAGACGCTTTTAAAGAGCTACATTAATGGAGCACAAACTATGAACTCAATAGCAGTCTGACATAATTCCAACATGCGGTCAATGCTGTGATGTGCAATCAATTTTGTGAAATGAACTGGAATTGAGTGTGAATGCTGTCAACAAACTTTAGAGCCCTGGACTCCTAAAAAGTGGATTAGGTAACAATTATCTGGAATGACGGTTCACTGGTTTCCAGCCCATTAGAGAAGATAGGTTGCATGTATTGACGGCGCGTCAGTCTCTGCTATCAACCAATTACGACACTGATGTGTTGAAAGTAGAGATTAATTTAATCAAATTAACTGAATGATAAAATGATTAATTAATCTTATTATGTGGCTATCTAGAATGCTTGATTCTGACTTATCATTTCAGCAGTCAGATATTTCTGAATGAATGATGCTCTTGGTAATTCTGTATAACTGACCCTTATCATCACTTATCTCCATGATCAAGATCATTTAGGACATTATATTAGGGTATGTTTACACAACAAAGATTTACTAAAAATAGAAAAAAAAAATCCTTTGTTTGTTTGAAAGGTTTTGTGTATAGACAACAACATTGTCAAAACAATCTCCGTTCACACAGATCCGCGAATACAATTAAAAACGCAAAAACATTATGCATGCCAGGCCAGTAGTTGGCGATATCACTTTGTAAAAAAACACTATATGCTTCTGTGCACATACCTATAGACTCAACACATAATAATCATGCACATGATGTCACAGAGACGAAAATGGTATCATTTTTTCAAAATAATCTGATAGAACGACCAAAACGCATAAAAAGTTTTCTGTTTTTAGTTGAAAACGGTGTAATGTAAATACCTCCTTACTATGCAGATGATGAATTTATTTTATGTCTAAATCATTTTGCTGAATTTGAACTGAGGTAGCAAACAGGATGCAGAATTGCTTTTGGATTTGAATGAAATGAAGTAGAAATTAAAATGAATTTCATTCCAACTCATCATTCCATAATGTTCAAATTCCACCTAAACTTCTGTGGTTCATTGTTAATTCAATTCAAAATCAAATTCAACTAGTGAATTGAAAGGGAGCCAGTTCTTTAGTTAGAAATTTGCACAAGCCTGGGAAAAACTTGGACCTGTGTGAATGGCTTCAGGCATGATTCAATTAATTAATTTTTTATAAGATTTTTTGTGAGTTAATTATCATGAAATAGGCAGGCCTATTTAAAACACTAACAAATTTGCCTTAAAAACAACCAAAAGATCAAAAAGGACACTAACAAAAAAGCCCCCAAAACTCTGATAGACATCAGAGTATAGTGACATTGGGCAGCGCTGTCGAGATCTAAGCACGTCTCTGTCAGCCCAAAGGTGACTTTTTTAGGTCTCTTGAATGTGGCCTGGCACCAAACCCAAAGTACGCCTAGCCTCGGGCAGCCCCTGAACAGTGCGGTGGGACATGCGCTGAATACATCATGACGGTCCTAACGACTGTGGAGAAGGCTCCATTACCTGGGAGTCTGTGGGTGGCTGATAATTACCAGACACACTGGCTCCCATCATTAGCCTTACTGCTTTAATACTTCATGCATCTGTTCTTTCCCATATTAGCATTCTCTCTGGCTCCACTAGCCCTGACCATATGCATTTACCCTCTAAGGCAATGTCCGAGCCATTGGCGGCCCTCATTTAGTGTTAGATGATGTCTCATGCTGCTAATATAAGAATAGTTTTTAATGACTGGGGTTGAGGATGTTGTTCTGCTAGTGTATCACTGCTGCTCTTGGTAATTCTGTATAACTGACCCTTATCATCACTTATCTCCATGATCAAGATCATTTAGGACATTATATTAGGGTATGTTTACACAACAAAGATTTACTAAAAATAGAAAAAAAAAATCCTTTGCGTTTTTGAAAGGTTTTGTGTATAGACAACAACATTGTCAAAACAATCTCCGTTCACACAGATCCGCGAATACAATTAAAAACGCAAAAACATTATGCATGCCAGGCCAGTAGTTGGCGATATCACTTTGTAAAAAAACACTATATGCTTCTGTGCACATACCTATAGACTCAACACATAATAATCATGCACATGATGTCACAGAGACGAAAATGGTATCATTTTTTCAAAATAATCTGATAGAACGACCAAAACGCATAAAAAGTTTTCTGTTTTTAGTTGAAAACGGTGTCATGTAAATACCTCCTTACTATGCAGATGATGAGTTTATTTTATGTCTAAATCATTTTGCTGAATTTGAACTGAGGTAGCAAACAGGATGCAGAATTGCTTTTGGATTTGAATGAAATGAAGTAGAAATTAAAATGAATTTCATTCCAACTCATCATTCCATAATGTTCAAATTCCACCTAAACTTCTGTGGTTCATTGTTAATTCAATTCAAAATCAAATTCAACTAGTGAATTGAAAGGGAGCCAGTTCTTTAGTTAGAAATTTGCACAAGCCTGGGAAAAACTTGGACCTGTGTGAATGGCTTCAGGCATGATTCAATTAATTAATTTTTTATAAGATTTTTTGTGAGTTAATTATCATGAAATAGGCAGGCCTATTTAAAACACTAACAAATTTGCCTTAAAAACAACCAAAAGATCAAAAAGGACACTAACAAAAAAGCCCCCAAAACTCTGATAGACATCAGAGTATAGTGACATTGGGCAGCGCTGTCGAGATCTAAGCACGTCTCTGTCAGCCCAAAGGTGACTTTTTTAGGTCTCTTGAATGTGGCCTGGCACCAAACCCAAAGTACGCCTAGCCTCGGGCAGCCCCTGAACAGTGCGGTGGGACATGCGCTGAATACATCATGACGGTCCTAACGACTGTGGAGAAGGCTCCATTACCTGGGAGTCTGTGGGTGGCTGATAATTACCAGACACACTGGCTCCCATCATTAGCCTTACTGCTTTAATACTTCATGCATCTGTTCTTTCCCATATTAGCATTCTCTCTGGCTCCACTAGCCCTGACCATATGCATTTACCCTCTAAGGCAATGTCCGAGCCATTGGCGGCCCTCATTTAGTGTTAGATGATGTCTCATGCTGCTAATATAAGAATAGTTTTTAATGACTGGGGTTGAGGATGTTGTTCTGCTAGTGTATCACTGCTTCTTTTACCAAACCGAAGCCCCACCTTCATTCTTAGCCTGCAGTTCTGCCCCCCTGGATAGTGGACTAATTGATGTTTGTTTTTCCGTCTTTGGAACTGTGACAGAAGGACAAATGATCTTATTATTATGTAAATTGCCCTGCTATCTCATCCCAGTAAAAGCAATGGCCTGAGCTTGGAGCAAAGCTCCATCAAGCTGCTCCAACTCGGCCAAGTCACGCATGCAGAGGAACCCTCGCCGAGAGCTCGCCGCGGGAGTCCGCCTTGCTCAGCAAACACAGTATGCACGCACACACAGGCACTCAGTTAGTCTCACAATCCCTCTAATTCATAAGCAACAAAGTGGAGTGAGTCAGAAAGCATACGGGAAGTAAACAGGGGCATCTACGGCATATGTACCGTGACGGAAATAAACGAACTACTTTGACACTCCAATTAGGTGCGTAAGGGTGCACGGGTGAGTCTGACTAGAAGAGTAACAGGGGAAGTGTGACCGTAATTAATTCTCTTATTGAAGATAATGTGAATAATTCTCTGCTTGGAAAGCATCCAGAGCTCTCAGAGGATCCAAACATCGGAGCCTATATACCCGAGATGAAAACAAATGAGCAACTGGAGAAGCTGTGCTAAAAAAAACTAATTACGGGCAGATATCAAAGGCTAGTAACTTGGTGCATCGTCTCGACTGCCACTATGCTGTTCTTAAAAGGTTCCCTCTGAAGCATCTTTTGTCGTGCTGTTGTCAACAAGTGGGTCGTGAGACCAGAACAAAGTTCTCAGTGCATTTATTTGTGGATTGCACGTGTTCAATTAGAGCTAGTGTTGACCAGCTCCCTGTTTGATTGCAGCACTCGAGAAATTGGTCCCTATTTCATATGGCAAATACAGCAGTAACTAAATAACAAAGGAGCTGAGGAATGTTTGGCTGCAGTAGTTCTCTTTTAAAACAGCACAAGCCAGTTTTCATTGGAAAAACATGCCTATGGCAACATTTCCCCACTTTCAAAGTGAAATGTCCAGTAAGTGGTGATAAAAGCACATTCAGTTTTATCAGATATAGATGAATGTGAATTTGGCAATGCTTTATTATGTTGGTTGTTGTATGTATTGTAGCAATTCAGAACTTAAATGTTTATTGAGTAGCGCTAAATCACTGTTGACCCTTTAACCAACCCTTAAACCTACCCAAACCACCAAACCTGTCCCTAACCTTACCCGTATCACACCTCAATAGCAGCAACAGTGTTGTGCATTAACACAAGCTTTTAATCAAGTGCTTGATCATATGGAATTGATGGAATAATGACATTTGTAAGCATTTTAACTTACATGAATTATATGAATAATGATTTGTTTGAACATTATCTAATGTTTAATAAGTTTATTAGCAAGCAAATTACTGTATCTCACGTTTCTAACTCTTTGGATATTTATTAACTAATGATCCATTAAGCATTATATAATGTTTGTTAATGATTTATTAATGAAAGTTATTATAAAGTGTTACCCGCATTTTGTGTGAAAAGGAATAGTTTGGGTATTTTACTGCCACTAGTGTTAATTTAAGTTGGAAACTGCAGTGAATTGTATGTAATGTTATGTTATTGCACTTTTGCAAAAAAAAAATGTAGGTAGAGGTATTTTTCCCATAAGCATATATTGCATATTTAAGCTATAATATTTAAATAATAATATATAATAATAATAATAATATAAAATTTAATCAGTTCCCAGTCAAAATCCCAACACACTGTTATCCTACAGTGCAGCATGAACTTACCTTTGTTTTTTGCAGTATTTGGTGATCATGACAGAAAGTGACCTAGTATTTTATTGTAAGACATTACAGTTTAGTGTTGTAAAATCCTGTGTATGTGGTAACACTTTATAATAACTTTCATTAATAAACCATTAACAAACATTATATAATGCTCATATATAAAGTTCATATGATCTTGATTTGTTGGTCTTTGTTTGTTGTGTAGACCTCTATTTACACATCTTAACAAATAATCTATTAATTATTTGTTCATGTTTTTGCAGTACCCAATCTAAAGTGGAAACTGTTTATCATTAGCAAATGTTTATAAACGTTTAATAATCAGTAATACCTTTATGAGCAGTCATCTCAATGGCAAAAGTGTCCCGAAAGACCTGAATTTACCCTATTCACACATCTTTACTAATAGTGTATTAATCATTTGTTCATGTTTTTGCAGTAGCCAATCTAAAGTTGAAACTATTCATCATTTGCAAATGTTTATAAACGATTACTAATCATTTAGTATCTTTCTGGGCATTGGACTTTTAGCTAATGTAACAAGGTTTGTGTAAAGGATG
>NW_015666800.1:295104-306966 GCF_001515625.1 Sinocyclocheilus rhinocerous
ATGACAATTGTAAGCATTTTAACTTACATGAATTATATGAATAATGATTTGTTTGAACATTATCTAATGTTTAATAAGTTTATTAGCAAGCAAATTACTGTATCTCACGTTTCTAACTCTTTGGATATTTATTAACTAATGATCCATTAAGCATTATATAATGTTTGTTAATGATTTATTAATGAAAGTTATTATAAAGTATTACCCGCATTTTGTGTGAAAAGGAATAGTTTGGGTATTTTACTGCCACTAGTGTTAATTTAAGTTGGAAACTGCAGTGAATTGTATGTAATGTTATGTTATTGCACTTTTGCAAAAAAAAAATGTAGGTAGAGGTATTTTTCCCATAAGCATATATTGCATATTTAAGCTATAATATTTAAATAATAATATATAATAATAATAATAATATAAAATTTAATCAGTTCCCAGTCAAAATCCCAACACACTGTTATCCTACAGTGCAGCATGAACTTACCTTTGTTTTTTGCAGTATTTGGTGATCATGACAGAAAGTGACCTAGTATTTTATTGTAAGACATTACAGTTTAGTGTTGTAAAATCCTGTGTATGTTGTAAAATTGACTTGTATTTGCATTTCTGATACTTGCGGTGTTGAGGTGTAACTAGTTACATGTAACAGTGTTACGTAATTTAATTACAAAATAAATGTAACTGTATCATTACAGTTACTGAAAAAAAGTGTAATTAAATTACAGTTACTAATGAGAATGTTGACAATTACAAAGGGGGTTACATCTAAATATTTTCTTTTAAAAGCTAGGATATGTTGAATAAGATTAATTTGTTGAATAAGATCTAGAATATGAGGCACCAATGTTTCCGGAGTTTAGGACACAGAATAGGACACATGCTTATGTAAATGCTTTATTTTTTAAGATTAACTTTTTTTTCCAAGGCATCGTTAAATGCAGTGTTTCATGTTATAGCTATATGCAAAGATTTGATTTCAAAACAGTATCATAGCAATTAAACTATTTCTTGTCATGATTTTAAATCTGTATTTAACCTCAGAACAATCTCAAAGTAAAAAAAAAAAAAAAAAAGTGTTAAAGTCTGATTTTTGTGGTGGCTGTGCTTTAAAATTTAATTATTATAATCTTAATTCAAGTGATTTTGAAAGTCTTACTGTACTACTGTAAGGTTAACTCTGCCTGGTTTAAACGTTTGAAAATTATTAACAGTTGGCATTTTAAATAGGGTAACTTGTAATCTGTAACCTATTACATTTCCAAAATAACCTTGGATACTTGAAGCAGAGCCATGCTCATGTGGGCAGTATGAATCCTTTAATGTTAACACATGTATATTTTGTGTGTGTGCTGTGAAATAGGCCATTGAGAAGTAGTCTTAACCCACTTTAAAAATGAAGTCAAAATATTGTAATTAAAGAGGCTAACTAGTACACAGTGCTCCAGGACACTTCAGACTGCTTCATTACAGCTAGATTCCTTACAACTTATTATTATGTTTTGACTGGGTTTAGAAAAAGCCCTGGAAATTTCACTGAATACATAATATATTTTTAATTATTTAGCACACAAAACATACTGCACATATTTTTGCAGTATTCTGACTTTATGTATTTATTTATTCATTTACCTTCTGTGAAACACAAAAGTACAATAAAACTGCTATAATTTACTACACACACTATATTCAAGTGTTCTGAAGCGACAGCTTTGTGTGAGGAACAGATTAGACTAGTTCCCCTGGGCACATTCATTAGAGAAGTTGCAATGTCTGTTTCATGAATGAATTGTCCTTTTGAGTCGAATCTCTCAATGAATCGTTTGATCCAGTTCATTAAACCGGTCTGAGTGATATTGGCTCTCAAGTTGACTCAGTGATCTTGCTGCAATGGCTACAAGCCCACTGGAGGAGAGGATTATCAATAAATAATGACTTCAATGAGTCTTTTTCTTAACCAAATCTATCGTATGACTTCAGAAGACTTGACATACAGCGCACAAGTTGTATGGATTACGTTTGTAATACTTTCATGGTGGTTTTTGTAGTTACCATTCATTGTAATTGCACGAAAAGTGTGACCATCTACATCTCCTTTTATGTTCTACAGAACAAAGAAATTCATACAAGTTTGGAACGACATGAGGGTGAATAAATGATGACAGAATTGTAATTTTTGGCTGAACTTTCCGTTTAAAAAGGAACTTTTACAGCAGAACAAGTGCCTGCTATTGCGTGCAGTTACTCAGGAGATGATGGGCCTGGAAGCCCTAATTGAGGGTAATTTCATATTACTCCTGCAGTTCCTCAGAAGGGCACAATCTCTCAATGAGTTTAATTGCTAATTAAAAACTACCAACTGAAGTGAATTGCTCCATTACCAAGAATTCATGTTGTTTCCAATAAAAGGGCCAGTAAGTCCTTGGACAAGAAAAAATAATTGATCATTGTAGCTTTTAAATGTCTTATTGCGTGGCACGCATCACCCTAATGAAGAAGATTCGTGATTTATTCCAATTTATATAAAAACATAGGTTAAAAGAAGAATTTATTGGTCAATTTCCACATCAAAACTATACAATTATTTATGCATCCCAAATCCAGCACTTTGAGAGAGTTTCGCAATCAGACAAATCTTTAATCACGGCAATATGAAGGGAAGAGAAATGAACACCACCTCTTTTCATCTTCTTGGGAAATAAATAACATACATCTGGATGAAGTTACGTTATTAGAGCTCTCAGCAAACTATCATGAGAATACTGGGCCTTGCCTCCATTAATGAAGGGCTAACTTTGCATATATTCCTCTGTTACAAGAGGAGACATCGCATGAATATTCAGTTGCTCTATTTTGCAGCATACTTTAAGATCTATGGGGAGAGATGTTTGGTTTGGTGAACTTACAGTAAACACTGTGCCAAATCCTAGTGGACTTCCTAGTGGATATACAGTATAGGCGGTCATCACTAATGCGTATTTGCAAACGCTTGGATAAAATGTGATCATTTCAGTTTGCTATGTTAAATATTCAAGAATCCCCCTTTTTTGTCCAGAAATCAATTTAAGGGACATTCTTGTGCATAGCAACTAGTTTGTCATTTTTTATTTATTTATTTATTTTATGATTTTGTTGTTGGAACTCAAGACTCCATCACCAATAAATAAATGTATTGTGTAGAAGTGTTTAGACCCTTATGATTCTCTTGTTTTACATCGAAAACATACATTGAAATCCTGTTCTCTGTGATATTTATTTTTAAAGCTCTAAAAATATATAGTACCTCGCACAATGAAAATCAGCACAGGTGACTATTGGTGACAGGTGATTAAACATTAAAAATAAAAAAATAAAAAAGAATAAATAAATAAAAGAGAAAACTGAAAAAAAAACAGAAATCCTGCACACCACTCAAACTTACTTAGTAACTAAATAACTTTATTATGCAATGTCTTGGTCACAGAATAATACCTCAGGCATTGTGCATACAAAAGGAATCCACAAATATAAGAGCAAACAAAACAACAGTTTTTTAATGTGACATTTTAAGGTTAAATAATGCAAAATAATATAATATAATATAAATCAATCCTTTTTTTTTTTGCTATATTTTCCTGTATTTTGCACTCTCCATACTTTATTCCTTTTTAACAAGATGTTGATTAAAAGCATCCCTGCAGCATGATGTTGCCACCATCATTTGTCTCTGATAAATATCACTAAATTAATGTAAACTAAATTCAACAGAACATCAATGTAATATGTATATTTCAATAAAATCAGTTTGGTTCAGGGTTTGTATCCTCTTGCAAAGCACTGTATATTTCAGAGGCATTTGAAGGGTTCATTTAGAACACACTAACAAGGAGTCGCAAATGCAAATATATATTTCACTATAACATACAAGTCGTTCCTTTAGTGTAATTACATGACATGTTTGTGCTCAGGGGTTGGACAGAGCTATCAGACTCCAGTAAATGAGGCTCATTTGATACCCGTTGGCATCTCCTCTGCATCCATATTAAATTGAATGTAAGTAGTCAGGCGAACAGCGTGTGCTCTGTGTGGCAGGACGGGAATACGAAAATCAATAGAGCTCATCTAGCATTTGCGGAGCTATAAAAGGTCAGTGTTAAAGAGCACGGATGAAAGTGGGTTAATAGCATGAGCAGCACTGGTGAGGCTCTGGGTGTGGCTAACATAAAGGGGAGGAGCCACTTAAGTGATAAATTAAAAGGTAATTGTGACTTTCTATCTGACAATTCTGACTTCTTTTCTCAGAATTGTGAGTTTATGTCTCACAATTCAGACTTGTTTTTCTGAGAAAACCTGATATAAACTGTAAAACAAAAGTTGGAATTACCTAGTATTCATTCTGAGCCCTTATGATGGATCACAGAAGACTTCTTGCATAGCAACAGTCTCACTTTATACCTAAAGAATCCCTTGAGAAGCGCAATTAACCCAATATGGTAATTAAATGTACATATTTCTCAATATATCAACACATTGAAAAATAAGCCACACGTTGGTAACATCACTAATGAACATCAATTAAAGTAGGGCTGAAAAAACTGAATGCAAGTTGGAGCCAAAGCCATCTACAACAGCCTTCACACTGTATCCCAGAATGCCAAGAGTAAACCCCAAGGTATCGTATCAGTGGCAATAACTTTAATTAACATGATCCATTTCTGTGCTTTCCTGTGCTTAGGGGTCTTACAGTGCAATCCTGACCACCAGCAGATGCAATCATCTGTGCATAATGCATCCGTCCAACATTTTATTTGAGCCTTCAAGAACTATGGATTCTCAAAGCAATCTGAGGAAGTTTCTTGGTCATTCTTAGCACTATATTTGAATTTCACAAGCATAAAGTTCAAGCCCTCTAATTTCAGCGTAATATTTGCTCATTTCTTTTTGTCATAAAGAAAAATATTTTAAAATCACAATATTTAAAAAATATTAATCATACAGTATCTTAATTTGATCACAACACATCTCTAATCAAAATGTTTTACATTTTAAACTTTTTCTTGAGAATATTGTTTTAATTGTAAACATTTACAATGACCCCTGTGTCATTAAATAACACTTTAACCAATAGTTTCCGCTTGGGCAGTGCTTTATATACAGGTGCATCTCAATAAATTAGAATGTTGTGGAAAAGTTCATTTATTTCAGTAATTCAACTCAAATTGTGAAACTCGTGTATTAAATAAATTCAATGCACACAGACTGAAGTAGTTTAAGTCTTTGGTTCTTTTAATTGTGATGATTTTGGCTCACATTTAACAAAAACCCACCAATTCACTATCTCAACAAACTAGAAGATGGTGACATGCCATTCAGCTAATCAACTCAAAACACCTGCAAAGGTTTCCCGAGCCTTCAAAATGGTCTCTCAGTTTGGGTCACTAGGCTACACAATCATGGGGAAGACAGTTGTACAGAAGACAATCATTGACACCCTTCAAAAGGAGGGTAAGCCACAAACATTCACTGCCAAAGAAGCTGGCTGTTCACAGAGTGCTGTATCCAAGCATGTTAACAGAAAGTTGAGTGGAAGGAAAAAGTGTGGAAGAAAAAGATGCACAACCAACCGAGAGAACCGCAGCCTTATGAGGATTGTCAAGCAAAATCGATTCAAGAATTTGAGTGAACTTCACAAGGAATGGACTGAGGCTGGGGTCAAGGCATCAAGAGCCACCACACACAGACATGTCAAGGAATTTGGCTACAGTTGCCGTATTCCTCTTGTTAAGCCACTCCTGAACCACAGACAACATCAGAGGCGTCTTACCTGGCCTAAGGAGAAGAAGAACTGGACTGTTGCCCAGTGGTCCAAAGTCCTCTCTTGGTCATTCTTAGCACTATATTTGAATTTCACAAGCATAAAGTTCAAGCCCTCTAATTTCAGCGTAATATTTGCTCATTTCTTTTTGTCATAAAGAAAAATATTTTAAAATCACAATATTTAAAAAATATTAATCATACAGTATCTTAATTTGATCACAACACATCTCTAATCAAAATGTTTTACATTTTAAACTTTTTCTTGAGAATATTGTTTTAACTGTAAACATTTACAATGACCCCTGTGTCATTAAATAACACATTAACCAATAGTTTCCGCTTGGGCAGTGCTTTATATACAGGTGCATCTCAATAAATTAGAATGTCGTGGAAAAGTTCATTTATTTCAGTAATTCAACTCAAATTGTGAAACTCGTGTATTAAATAAATTCAATGCACACAGACTGAAGTAGTTTAAGTCTTTGGTTCTTTTAATTGTGATGATTTTGGCTCACATTTAACAAAAACCCACCAATTCAATTGAGATGCACCTGTATATATATATTTATATATATATATAAAAAAAAATTTACCTCTTAAAATTATTAATAAAGAATATGCATCGGGTGGGTATATAAACTGAATTGTTATATTCATAATTATACAATACCATCATATTTTGTACATGCTAGTTTTATTTTACATTTAAAAATTAGTAAATTCACACAATTTCAACAAATTTACAGTCAACTACAAAGTCAAATGCTGCATCCATTGTGTTTGCCTTGTTTTCTCAATGACACACTTCCAACTTGGAAACTTTGGGCTCAAATCCCCCCCCCAAAATAAAAATCCCAAATGATTTCCCAGTGTTAATTATGACACTGTGGTGCTGTTCATGTGCTTTCAGCTCTTCAATACCATCTTTCTGGAATGTCTAAAATGCCCCATAACAAACGCCAAATCATTAATGACATCATCCCCCAGGAAGTGGCATCATCATGTTGGGAAATCAACAGCACAAACAGTACTTATTAACAATAGATTTTATTAATTCTATACTTGTTTTCTGATTCTGAAACTTTCTACTGTTTGATAAAATTACAGAAAGGTTTCAAAAGACAGCTTAACACTCATGTAAGCTAACTCTCATTTGAGCAATGGATAACCTTAGCTCTTTTATTTACATCCTGTTAGCTTCCATCCTGTCAGGCATCCTTTAATTTCCTTCCTACTGTGCAAATAATCAAGTTACAATGAACAAAGTTGTATGTACCTGAACCGGTATTTCTGAATGTCTCCCATTATCATTTATAGAAATACTATCTTAAATTACAACATTCATTTTTAAAACATACAGAGTTGAAACTGTTCTGCGTAAGAGGAATGGCCCTGCTATCACTGACTGCAACCCACAAGTCGATCACTGAAGCAAGAAAGCAGGCTGGAAAGAACTGCTCTTTGCATTTAAACCACGGCAGCTCCAAACGCTGATTAAAAATTGCTCAAACCGTGCATAATGAGTTTCTGGAGAAGACAAAGGGAAAGATAGTTAAAACAGTGCGAGCGACAGACAGAGAGAGAGAGAGAGAGGCAGAGAGAACAAGACAAAACGGCAACATGTGGCACTTCACAAGAACCCTAACCATCAGTCATGTTTCATGATGTCACAGAACAGAGTACATAATGTGTATAATTATAATCAGGTCTGACAGGCCCACACACAAGTGAGTTTCAGGGGAGTTTTATTTAGCAGCCTCCAGTTCTTCTGTTGCTCTCTGATCTATCATTCTGCATCTCCCAGGATTTACTGAACTGATATAAATCTCGTCAGCTTTTATGTGTACGTTCGCAATATCCCAACAAAGTGCTTGCTTAAACTGTGTGGTTTATCTCAAATTAGCTGTGGTGAGCAGATTGAAACAGTGAGTGCACTTGAATTAGAGCAATTTGAAGACTGCATAATTAAATTATAATTGATTGCAGATTGATGGGAATATTAGTAAGGCTATGCAGGCAAAAGTGAGCCAAATCTGAATTTTTTTTTTTTTTGGGCTCATATTTTTTCATAACAGTGTGAACAGCACAAACCACACAGAATTTGATCTTTTTGATTCTGATTCTTCCATATGTGGTCCTAAATCAAATACAGGTCTGAAGCAATATCAGAATTCATGCAACTTTTACATCAGTAGCCTGTTTACTTTCGTATGCAAGTCACTTCAAGACTGTGACCAATTCACATTTCAATCTGATATTAGCCACAATATATGTAATCTGAGCAGTAAATCAAAATTGAGCACTAGGCTTGCAGTGTGAATGTAGCATAAATGAACTTTTCTTTACTTTTTAAGGTAAACGGACTAAGGTAATGTCTCACGGTGCAAAGATTTCATTAATGAGAGGAAGAGTGAACTTAATTTGCCCTTGGTACATTAGACATTATTGCTTGAATGAATGAGTCTAACAAAACTTCTCATTGTATGTGCCTTCTACACTGCCAATCACAGCACAATGACTACCCTACTTATCTGTGCAGGCCATACACATATTTAAGGTATAATTTATTAGAATATGACACGCTTATACTTCCTGTGTCTGATAGTTAAGCATTCACCACTATTGCGTTAAATTTTCTGCACTGTAGTTTCTATTCCTTTATTATCTCCTACAGAGGAGAAATGACAGCAAGGCCAACTTTGACTTAACACTGCACACTCTACTTACCTGTCCACTATTATTAACAAAGCAAAGTGTAAACCCAGGACCTTATTCTCTGAGATCAACAAACTTCTCAAACCAACAACTCCCTTTCCTAATGGTTCTTCTTACCTCTAATTTTCTGACATTTTTATACACAAAATTGACAATATTCTTCATTCTTTTTATTCCTTTGCTCCTACAGAACCCTCTGCCTCTCAGATACTCCATCCACTCTCTAACTTTACATCTGTGGTTGAACAGCTGATTATTAACTCCTCTTCCTGTCAGCTTGATCCAATACCAACACACCTGCTCAAAAACGTTCTGCCTTCTCTCATCACTCACATAATAAATAGATCCCTTTTGACTGGTTATGTACCGCCTGGACTAAAAGTAGCCGTGATCACCCCAGTAATCAAAAAACCTGGCCTTGACAGTCCTGAATAATTTCAGACCAATTTCCAACCTTCCCTTTTTTTCTAATGTCCTAGAAAAGGTGGTCGCCACTCAACTACATACTCATTTGGACAAAAATAATTTGCATCAACCATTTCAGTCCGGATTTCGTCACAATACAGAGACTGCTCTTCTAAGAGTAGTGAATGACCTCCTCCTTGCCACTTATTCTGGTGTCAGCCTTCTGGTCCTCTTGGACCTGAGTGCAGCTTTTGATACTGTTTGCAATTCTGTACTCCTTTCTCGTTTGTCTGCGATCAGAATTTCAGGAACTGTACTGCAGTTCATATCTCTCAGACAGGCAACAGTTCATTAGCATTGATAAACACAAATCTCCCGCTGTCAATTTTTCCCGTGGAGTACCTCAAGGATTTGTTCTTGGTCCACTTCTATTTTTAACCTACATGCTTCCTCTGGGTCAGATCATCTGGCGCCACGGTCTTAATTTACACAGTTACGCTGATGATACGCAAATCTCTTTTACTGCACAGTCCAATTCTGTTTTTCCTCCTTCTTCTTTAACATCTTGCCTACATGATCTTAAAGCATGGATGGGTCAAAATTTCTTAAAATTGAATACTGAAAAAATAGAAATTATGTTAGTAGGCCCTAAATCCCTTGTCTCCTCCCATTTTGACTTTTCTTTTAACATCGACGGAGTTATAGTTCATCCCTCCCCCACTATATGCAATCTGTACTATACTGCAGTGTGTACTATTTGATTCGACATTATGTTTTGAACGCCATATTAACCAGTTCGTTGGTTAAAAAGACAAACAAAAGTTTTTTTTTCCATCTTCGCAATATTGGCCATATACGACCCTCACTAAATTTCAAAGATGCTGAAACTGTTACTCATGCTTTCATAACTTAGCATCTGGACTATTGTAACTCCTTGTTATATGGCCTACCAACAAAGGTCTTAATCGCTTGCAGCCAATACAAAATTCAGCTGCTCGTGCCCTTACATTTACCAAAAAATCAGCCCATATCACTCCTGTCTTACAGCAATTACATTCGCTCCCTGTTATCTATCGTATTCAGTTTAAAGGGGTCCTATTATGCTCTTTTACAAAGTCTTGATTTTGTTTTGGGGGTGTACTAGAACAGGCTCTCATACTAGGTTGTTCGAAAAAAACATTATTTTTCACATATTTTACATTATTACAACACCTCTCTCCCCAGTCTGGCATGAACGCGTTGTAGTTTTTGAAAAGTTTCTGTTAAATAAAATATCTCCTTTTGAATTGGACTTTGAGCTTTGTAACTTTGCAGATCTTTTTTATGCTCAAACAGCAATATTACAGACTAACTAAAGTTGAAAAAGTGAAAAAGCATAATAGGACCCCTTTAAGATACTTGTCCTAGTTTTTAAGGCTTGTCATGGTTCACCACCTTCTTACCTTTCTGAATTAGTTCACCCCTATGTCCCTGCTCATACTCTGAGATCGAGTTCTGAGAATTTGCTTGCAGTACCTAAATTCTGACTATCTAGTGTGGGTGGTAGGGCTTTCGGCATCTCAGCTCCTAAGCTCTGGAACAAACTTCCTCAAAACCTCTGTGCTGTCTCTTCAGTCCAGACCTTTACAACTGATCTCAAAACTCACTTATTTACAATATGTTTTGTTAATTGATTGTAGCAGACTGCCTCAATTTTCAGTTCTATGCTTGCTTTTGTTACTATGCTTGCTTTTTTTGTTACTGTGATCGAGGGTGCATCGAGGTAGATTTGCTAAGAAGACTTCTGTGAAAACAAAGTCATACGAATCAGTAAATCTTTTTTGTGGTTTATATCATAAGTGGAATGAATCATCTGAATGAAGCAATTACTAAAATGACCCAAAATTCCCAAAATTGCTCATATTCTAGGAGAATATAGTGCTCTGCAATGTTATGAACGATCTTTTTTTTTTTGAACATCTCAGATCTGTTTCAGATTAATTTAATTTGTTGACTATTCGCTATTCTTAAACTATAAAAAATATATATATATTTCTTGAAGTTGCAAATATTATTGGAGTATGTTTTACAAGAAAACAGAGTGAATTCAAGTTAGCTGGGACATTTCCCAGTCATCACAATGGCAAAACGTGATGACTGGGAAAAGATCAGATGTGGTTTAGTTAATATAATGATGTAAGTGTAGTCATTCTATCTGTATTTGTGCTATATCAATGTCATTGTGTTTAGACAGAATATTTCTGCCTATTTAAAAAAGTATTGTGTGATTATCGTTCCTGCATTATTTTTCCTACATGTTTTAAACTTAAACAATGTTTCTTTATTACAGTCAATACACGATTGGAATACAGTATGCTTTCAAGGTCTACATTTGATCATTTAATGCATTCCCCAATGATCTCATGGCCTTAGTGTTGCTAGTGGCATGCTCTGCTATTTGAGCTACAGGAAAAAAGGGGGGCTGCTAAAAGCATGAATGTTAATGTAAAATAATTAAGATAATTTTGTTAAACAATTCTGAGCTAATTCTAATTGTATAAGTATTTAAACTCATATCTGAAATCACTTGCAAATACTTTATTTAAATGATTCAGTAATAAAAAAGTCCACTTTACTAGAGCCAAATAAGTATGTTTACATAGATATTTTAAGACAAATTTTGCATGCTTTTTTAATGGGATCAACCCATTAGATTTTACAGTGAATTTTCAGTGTGGTCCAGGTCATCAGAGCAGTAAGAGGAGCAAAATATTTACTGAGAAAGAAAGAAAACAGTGAGGGTATGTGGGAGGTAATGTGTGTGTGTGTGTGTGTGTGTGTGCGCGCGCATTTTTGTGACAAATGAGGACATAAATTTGTATAATGACAAGGGTATGGCATAGGTATTACAAGGAGAAGGTGACTTTTCAGGACATTACCCCATGTCCCCACTTTTCAAAACGCATATATATAAAT
>NW_015666800.1:306991-342505 GCF_001515625.1 Sinocyclocheilus rhinocerous
TGACATTTCAGGATAAGGGGTCGGTTCCGGGCTTGGCTAGGTGTAGGTCAATCGCACATACTGTATGTACAGTAAAAAAACCATTACGACAATGAAATGTCCCCACTTTTCACAAAAACAAACCTGTGTGTGTGTGTGTGTGTGTGTATCAACGTGTCATACACACTCTGCCCCTCAGGATATATGACTGCTGCAGAGTCATGGGATGAGAAATATACTCTAGCACAAAAGGCTGCAAATGCTCACCTGGGAGCAAACAATAAATAACCTCTAACAGATATGGACAACATGCCAGAGAATTTACTGTGTTTATAGTCTCATTTGTCGAGACCGGACTCTCGGCAGGCGACATTAACAAGATTTTGGTAACAGTTAGGGCCTGGACCTCTGCACGTCCCTTGGGGGAGAGAGTTTAGTGTCCCGTTTATTTAACAGCTTTGAGTCTGACTTCTCTCTGTACTACTCAACCTCAGACTAGGATATATACTGTATGTGTGTGTTTGTGTAGATGTGATCTCATGCTGTCTCATTTTACAAGCCTGTCCGATGTGTAGATACTGTCTTGCTCTTTCGGTAGAATTTAGATGACAAGTCTGTATCGGTTGCAAGCTGTGAAACAATATCACCACGGCAACTTGCACAATGAGTGCAAGGACCTTCACGCTGTTCTTTTGAAATTACACAGATGTTTTCCCTGTCAAAAAAGATTATGATTCATCGCAAGAAAGCTGATTAACTAACCAGTGCTGCCCAGGCTATTTTAATCTTCCCTACTTCCCAATGTAGGACTGGAGCATTAATAGAGAATTAAAGTTATTGAGCGCGAGTTATTAGAGTTATATCAGCGCGTACAGCTGAGTGTTGTAGAGCCGGCACTGATAAGGGACAGTAGCATCTGGCTATGTTTACGCTGACAGTCATTTGTTAAACCCACACCAGACTGTTTTAAATGCATAGGGAATTATATATACAAAGAAAAACGATGATTAGGGAGCCATAGTTGGCTCCTAAAATGAAACATTTATGGGCCAAATTACACAATTGATCAATAAAGATGGTTGGTCAGAAGTGGTTTAGTTAATATAATGATGTATGAATGTGAAGTGTAGTCATCCTATCTGTATTTATGCTATATTAATGTCATTGTGTTTTGCAAGAATATTTCTGCCTGTTTAAACAATTGGAATGCAGTATGCTAAACAATCAAAAATATTTTTTTTGTGAAATATTCAGTTTTATGTTGCTAAAGACCACACCAATGGCTCTGAATCTCTTAAAGCCCTTTATCCACCTTATTTTGCAACGCAGAAGTAAGCCGTTTTCAAATTTACAAATGGCGGCGCCTCCACTTACGGGAAAAATAAGGTGGATATTGGTCAAATGTTTAAAGCACAGTCAGTTTACTTCACTCTATATTCCTTCATTGCTTTACTGTATATGTTCCTCAGAGATATAATGAGGAGAGCAAGCCGTCCTGATTCAGGAGAAGAACTGGGACAGGTGTCTGGGCCCTGTCCCAAATGACGCATTTGACATGGACTTGGTTTACACATATCTGTGTAGTCTATGAAATGGCATGGTGTTCTATTTTGCCCAATCAATCGATGCAGGTGAAAATTTGGTGGTGGAGGGAAAAAAGAGAGAGTATTTACTTGAAAAACAAGGTTATCGCTGAAATATGCAAGATAGACCTCAACTAGCCTGTGCAAGATAAAGTTCTGATATAGAGTTTGTGGATATTTTGTTTTGCTTTGTTTTCCAAACCACTGGGGTTGACAAGAAATCAGCATTGAGGTGATAAGTGTGGTCGAGGGAGTGATTTGTTTGAATCAGGTTGCGTTATACCAGGAAAAAAGCTATTTCAGTTGACCACCATAGCCAAAGTAAGCTAATTAAACCTGACGGCGCAAGGGAATTAACATCAAAATGTTAAATCAGGTTTCTTTTCTTCAGAATCTCTGACTGGAGTAAAACTGAAAATATGCTCAGCAAATGCCACGGGTTGTCCTTGCCTGGGTTGCCAGTTTAGTTTAGGGTGTTTTTATCTAGTTTTTAGCTCTTTGCTGACACTGTTGTAAACAAGTACACCTACTTTTTTAATTATTATTGTAATGAGTAAAAAATGACACCACTGTGGGACAGTCATTTTTGAAAAATGAATAAATCAATAAATAAAAATAAACAACAACAACAACAACAACAAAAAATAATAATAAAATCATATGAAAGATTATTTGTAAAAAAAAAAAAAATGAAAAAAATTTTTTTTTTCACAGAATAGCTAAATATTAAAATGCTTTACATGTTTTTCAATTTTGTTTAGGTTTTCATAGTTTTAAATGTAATAATTCACATTGTATGATGTATTTTCATATTTTAAGATTTAAAGTCTAGGTTAGGGACAAGGGTAAACCCATAAAATCTATAAAGGCATTTGAAAAGTAGCAAAAATAATTGATGACTGCTTGGTAAAAAGTTTCGAAGACAGATTTAACATGACCTTTAGATATCAAAAAGAATTCTAGTTTTTAGACAAGGGCCTTTAAAGGAACACTCCACTATTTTTGAAAATAGGCTCATTTTCCAACTCCCCTAGAGTTAAACAGTTGAGTTTTACTGTTTTCGAATCCATTCAGCCGATCTCCGGGTCTGGAAGTAGCACTTTTAGCTGTAGCTTAGCATAGATCATTGAATCTGATTAGACCGTTAGCAAGTGTGCGTATGTGTGAATGCCCTCTTCAATTAAGAGCTCACCTCCAACCATAATGGAATTTTAATAGAAATATCAAATGAGGTAGTCTGATTCACAGCTCAGTTAATAGTATAGGAGGGCTGCCATGCATCACATTCAGCCCCAGTGTCCACCAGCACAGCTGCTGATCATGTGACCACAGTGATGGGCAGCACACACAGTATTTTGTTTGTTTGCTGTGAATTCCAATTTCCTGCATGAAATCACACCCAGGTTGCCCTTTAGTACCACAGCAGCTAATCGATCACATGAAATGCAGACAAGAGCCCACCATTAGAACACATTTCACTTATGCCGACACACACACATGCTCACACCGATACGCTTGCCTATGACCACTCCAACATTCACCTTTTGTGGTGCTGATGCAAGCCAGACACACTGGAGGCTCATTACGTTAATTACCCAGCATGCCTCATTAATCCACTGAGCCAGTTTAAGACTTTCTGCATCTAAGAGATTTCCCATACCATACGAATGCACAACAGACATGCAGACAGATGCTGGTCATGGTTATTGGAATATACATAAGGTGGTACAGTCTTACACAGATTTTGTCATCAAGTGTCTTTTTATCAAAGGTCCTTCTGATTATAAATTAATTAATGCTTGGCAGCTCTCACTTTTGCATCTGTCTCAGCAACATAGATTTAAAATGTTCATTTCCTATAGCTGCTATGGATTTAGAAGATTTAAGGGTGGGCAATAGGACCAAAATCTTATATCACAATACAAGAAATTTTAATTATCATCACCAGTTAACTGCCCAACTAACATAATTTTAAAAACTTTAAAGCTTACTGAAGATAAGTAAACAGTAAGTGATAAAATAACAACAAAGAAACTAATTAAACTAATTAGCAATAGGACAAATAAAAACAATAGAACATACTATATTAATTGAATAAAGTAATCAAATGTGTAAAAAAAAAATCTTCATAATCTTCTCTGCATAACCTTCACTGTATAAATATGCATTTATGCTTAAGTGATTCAGTCAAGAGCAATTTGTGATTTTCTTTGTCTTTGGTTGTTTTATTAACACTGACACAGACAGTAGCAGGTATATTAGGCTGCTGTCACTTTAAGACCTAATGCACAGATCCAATATACTGACACACATTCGATTTTCGCCCAGCTGTTTGCATTCACAATAAGACATAACCAACTGTTCATGTGAATACTCACCAAGACGGACATTTTGACACATAAGTGTGTGGTTCAAGTGCAATAAGCCACCAAAAAGAAGTTAGTTCAGAAATTAGACAATGTGTACATACCAAATTAAGATCTCTTTTGCAGCTTATTGTGCTTGAATGGTTTAAAATCACTTGATTTAAAACCGCAAAGCTTAAAAACAAATGCAAATTATAAACTTGTGATGTGCAGCACTACAACATCATGTGAGCTTAACTACGATAGAGACGATAATCCAAAATCTCTACAGTCTGACATATTCCTACCGGTTTATCATGTCTAGTGGTATATTGCCCACCCCTGGAATATAGCATAGTAGTCTTATTGACTATATATTTCACCGACTAGTCCATAAAATTGTCATGAATATGATGAATTCAGTCTGGGGTGTAGAAACCATTATAACTGGGGACATTTCCCACTCACTTTTTGGGAGATCATTCAGGGTATATTTTAAGAATTTATTTTTGCTTGACTGCATTGCAAGGGGAAAAAAATTTACCTGGTTGAATTAAATGACAATTTTAAGACAAAGCTGAAGCCTCTGTCATGTGCTGTGCACTCCTGAGATGGTGTTTTTGAGTGTTCATATACAAGCCAAAATTCTTGTAAACCGCCCTGAAAATAACCAAGTGTCACCCAGAGGCTGACAGGAACTATAAGCGAATGGTACATATTTGATGCAGGCAGCACCCACATCATTTTAGCTACACTCTCCGTTCACACACTGCTGGATTTGACAGAAACAGCAAAGACCGCTGATGCTGCATGGCATTTTTTTTCATTTACATAAGGTAAACACTGGCCTGCTGACTAGTCGGCAACTTTTCTGGATGACTAATCGACTAGTAAAATGTGTAGTCGAGTCGTGCAGGCTCTAATGGATTGCTTTTATGTTTTACAGATTTTCCTTGTTTTACAGTAAAAATATTTAAATATTACTTGTCCTTACTTGATTAGCGATATCTTATATTTAAATTAATATTTTGATTTGTCAATTATAAAAATGTATTTTGTTGATTTTGTTTTTAAACATTTTTAATGGAAAAAATTGAATAGTAATGATTTTTTTTTATTTTATTATAATAAAATATAAAATAATAAAGTAGTTTCTGTCTCCATTACATTCATTATATGAAACACATCAGCCAAAACAATCAAACAAATTTTTTATTTATGCATCGACATGAGGGTGAGTAAATGACAAATTTCCATTTATTGTGTGTGTACTATCCCTTTAAATGTGCAAAAAAAAGAAGTGGAAGAGTAAATTACTTCACAAAATACTTTTTGATACACTTGTTGGAGTGTGTGTAATTTCATCCACCTCTTTCTTATAGGAAAACTCCAGTAGCAGATCACAGAATTGTGCCATGAAAAATGCTGTTTGTAAGTGTTTGGGCAGCTGGTCCCTTCACGGCTGTAGTGATCATCCTGAGCAAATGACCTAACCTCCAGGCTGCTGGGGCGATGATAGAGCAGTTTGTAGGCCAACCAGTGACAGCTGGATGCGCCCAGCAAGGCAAACACACCTCTGAGCTCGTACGTCTTTCTTGGGGCCACAGTACTGACGGGTACAGCATTGCAGAACAAGCTCAGCTGCTTCACCTGCCATTTCCAACACACAGCGAGACACGACAGGAGAGTTTCACAGTACTGCAGGAGAGAGAAAGTGAGGTAGACAGAATGTGAATGAAAGCACTGTTTAAAGTGAAAATTCATCCTTTATGTTTTTTAAATGCATGTTATTGGCCTTATTTTGAACGATTCATCTGTGCATATGCTTTATTTTTATTTATTTATTTTTGACTCAATAAGTTTTAATTTTGAAATCTCAAAATCCAATCAACAACTGGTGGATAGAACCAATTACCCAGCCAATTAGAACCAATTATCGTGACTTTAAGTTTTGCAGCATTAGTGAAGATTTTATGCATTATTTATAACTTAATTCAAGATAAATTGTAAATATCTAATATCACTTAGCCTTTTTATAATGAGTCACTTTTTTGCATGACTCACACACACACACACACACACATATACAGTGGGTACGGAAAGTATTCAGACCCCCTTAAATTTTTCACTCTTTGTTATATTGCAGCCATTTGCTAAAATCATTTAAGTTAATTTTTTTTCCTCATTAATGTACACACAGCACCCCATATTGACAGAAAAACACAGAATTGTTGACATTTTTGCAGATTTATTAAAAAAAAAGAAAAACTGAAATATCACATGGTCCTAAGTACTCAGACCCTTTGCTGTGACACTCATATATTTAAATCAGGTGCTGCCCATTTCTTCTGATCATCCTTGAGACGGTTCTACACCTTCATTTGAGTCCAGCTATGTTTGATTATACTGATTGGACTTGATCAGGAAAGCCACACACCTGTCTATATAAGACCTCACAGCTCACAGTGCATGTCAGAGCAAATGAGAATCATGAGGTCAAAGTATATATGTATATATATGCGAGTCATGCAAAAAAGTGACTCATTATAAAAAGGCTAAATTACATTTGTTTTTGTTTTTTTGAAAACAAACCGAAAATAATTATTCCGTTTTTCAAAACAATGCAGAGCATGTGCAAATAAACAGAGCTATCAGTTCTTGGTGAATTCCCCTGTTAGCATTCGTTTAACAGAGCAAGAATATAGATCGCATCACTGACAAAAATGCTGCAACTGAGAATTAAAACTACAGAAAATTCATCCTAAAAGCATGGACACATAATTAATTAAAGAAAACAAATATTTATTTTCTAAAGTGATACAACAAAGTGCTTGAAATTTATTTATCCCATCCACCTGTTAAAATAAAAAAGAGCATCATGAAAGGTTTCCATGGAGAGGCAGGGTTCTCTTTATTAATTATGGCTTTTGCTCTCTTTAAGAATAAGACATGACTGTGCTTACTTGCAACCTCACTGTAATTGGATATCAGTTGTCTAATTGGTGAATGCTTAGGCTTCACTCTCACTAATTACAAATACTAATAGGCTCTCCAGCACTGCCCCATCCTCTTGTCCATGTCACTGACAAACCACACACTTAACAGAAAAATATGTTGGCGTCATCTCACCGCAAAGGCTCTTCTTTACCACGGCTGCACCCTTCAGGCTCATGATGGATTCTGTTTTCCACGAGAAATGGCAGTGAAATGCATTCTGGTGCAGAGGAAGAAACAGTTTAGACAAAAACATTGTTGGTTTTATTTGATTCCAGCAAAGAAACGGCCCTGGGTGGTTTTTAGGTTGCTACTTTTCAAAAGAGCCTCTATAATATTCTAGCTCCTACATATGGCTTAGGTCACTCTTTCAATATAAGTCTATAGGTTTTTGGGCTTATTTATGGTGAGAATTGTACAAAAAAGTTATAGTCTCCTTGAGAAGTTTCTTTAACAAGCTCCACAATTTGAGTTATCAAAGTTTAATACTTGAGGGTAAGCATTTATTCAAAACCCTAACCTTAAGAACGTACGATAGAAATAGTGACGCTTGCCTTAGTAAATACCACTAAAAAGTGATGCAACTGAATTTTGATATCCACACATACCCTTAGATATGGATATAAAAACTGAAATTTCAGTCTAAGCTGAGCTGAAGCCTTTCAGGGGAAAATACAGCAGTACGTTTTCAAATATTCATTCCGGTCTGTAAGTATCCATATGATGCTGCAGCTCTTCAAGGGCAGGCTCATGATTTCAGCACTTAAATCAGCTCAGTCACAGACTTCTCCAGGGGTTTGGGGACCATGTCTTATGTGTGGGAAAATGGCAACGTACAGTAATTGGGCTATACAGAGATCCCTGTTAAATGTGGCTGAGATGATGCCACTTCAATTAATAAGCCGCACAGGTTCGAGTTCAGCCTACGGGAAGAAGAAAAAAGCTGATAATAACAGCCCATCTGTTCTCTAATAGCCAGCACATTGTGAAGATTTCAGATTGGTGATGCAATTTAAGAGACTTTCTGGCGCACACACACACACACAAGCTCTATCCAGAGGGAAGACTATAGATGCTGGCCACATCTGCATCCAGTGGCTCCATATTATGAGGTGTTGCCATGGTAACTTATGATCCTTTTCCTCAGACTCATATATGAGAGGGATTCCAAACCACGTGTTTGTGCTGACTCAGAGAAGAAGAAAAAAACCTCTGAGACAAGTAAAACAAACCACATTACACCTAAAAACCTTCATGAATGAGTGAGAGGTGTAAACCACGGAAGGCAAAATGCCATCAGCTCAAACTCCTCTCACATGCAATCCATCACTTCTCAGAAAAACCAGGGAACCTTTTCCTCCCTAATGAAAATGTCAGAAAGGCTGTGTGTAGAATGGAATACTAGCTTACCATTTCTCAGTGATGCACTGAATGCACTGTAAACTGCCTTTCTTTTAAATAGTACCAATAGGCATTATTCCATGCTAAATATTTTACACAAACATTCACATCTTACGTACATCTTTCAAGCTTTCAACATTACCTCATCAGGATCCATGTAATTTTACTGGAAATAAAATATAATTTTAAACAATATTAAAATAATATTTAGAAATAGTATCTAAGTTATATATATATATATATATATATATTCTGTGCATACAGACTATATACTGCAGCAGTAGTATGTTAGTATATGCTATTCAGTATGTTTATAGTTTGGCATGTGGAAAACTCAGTTGGAATGCATTCAGAACCATGCTGTTTTTCTATTGTAGTCATTTTGTACAGCTTCTGTGCCAGGGAGCCATTGTCTCCTGCCAGGTCATTAGCACATTTAATTAACAGAGAGAGAAGAGGAGAAAAAGAGCTGGAATTGTGGACAAAGCTAATTCCTCAACATCTATTTTCTTTATTCCATATGCTGCACATGGTAATAAGATTAAAAGTGGCTGAGTTCCAAAAATATGGCCCAATTTAATGAGCCTATAGCTAGCATAGCAATGGATTGAACGCTCAGATTATCTCTTCGTTTTCCTCATTTAATCAACTTTAGCAGGGGCATAGCGGTCCTTATTACTTACATAAATTTCCACATTTGGCTTCACTTTTCTGGGTGATAATCCTTACATTTTGCTTTTCTGTTGGCACAAAGAAAAAAATACCTCAACAGTAGAGCAAATGCACAAACAGTATGTGGGTTTTTTAAGATGCCATGTCAAGTTAAAAGTAGTTTTAAAGTCAAGGACTTTTTTAAAAATGTCTCGAGACATATGCATTTTTTCAAATGCACTGCATCTAGCTGTTTTTGGACCAAAGAACAGCGGTATGAACAACCCTCATTATGGCTAGCACTTACTTACATGCTTTTCAGCAAATCATTAAGGACTACTTGGCGATTGTTACAAAAACAATTTAAAATTCATTAGCCAATAGCCAGGCAGATGAAGTTTATGATGTGACCCCACAGAATACGTTATTGCATTTACAAATATGACAGGCAGGGCAGTGTAACGAAAAAAAAATGCAAAGTCTTGAGACATGTTTTTTAAGAGTTGAACTTGTGTTATCTTGAGAGCCACATTTTTAGATTGCTGTGTGATGTGTGTGACTGCAAAAGACTCTGTCAAAAGCAGCAGTCAAAGATGCACATCTAGTGCATTCTTACATAGAAAAACAATGAAAAAGCAGTGTGGTGGAATGCAAAAATTTGTTCTGTGTTGAGCTAGAATCAGGCCGATTCATGAACAAATCATTCAAATTAGTTTTGTGAACTGAATCAAATGATTCATTGAGAATTGAGAAAAACAAAAAATATGCCAAGGAAAACTAATGCAGATGTCAAGATTTCCACTGAACAAGAAATTACATTTCAATCTGTTCCTCACTCAAAGCTTTCAAATGATTTCAGAATTTAAATATAATGCAAGTTGTGTGGATGTTCTACAATGCTTTTTTTTTTCAATACAGTTTTACCTTCACTGTATTGAAAGCAGCAAGCATATTCTTAAAAATTTCACCTTTTGTGTTCCACAGAATAAAGAAAGCCATACAGGTCTGGAACAACATGAGGGTAAGTAAATGTTGACAGAATTTAATTTAATGGGTGAACTATCCCTTTAAGACCAATTGTTTGATCCAAAATGAGCACCAATGGGCATATTTTTCTTGGGCTAATGATTGTGGCCCCTGCAATCTGCTTACAGACGAATGATATACGTTCACATTAATTTATACTACACACATCTGTCAACTCGAGAAGCTTGGTTACAATCAAAGAGGGATGGAGCTTGCAGAGATGCTGAGTGTTAAAAGCAGAAACGTGACAATTGCAGCTGTGTGATATCTAAAGTGTGAGCCGGACAAACCCGCGGGTGCTCGGCGTCTGCAAGATTGGTTCCTTTCCTCATTACAGCCGGGAGTGACAGGTCCTCAAAAGAAAGCATGCCTCAGCATTTCTGTCCAATTAGATCAGCCTTCCTCTGATATGACCCATTCGCCATTACATCCATCAGATGTTCTCATTTATCAATTAGCTCTCTTTAGGGGCACGTCTTTGACTATGACTGCAGGGGTAATCAGCCTGACTAATTCTCAGCGACGGAGAGTTTCCAGATCGGACAGATAGCATTTTGCAGCGTGTGCATATCGCTTTAGAAACATCTGTCCGGTCTGTCAGGGACTTGCCGGCGCTCTTCTCCATCCTGCTGTCTTTGCTTTGACCTCCCCCATCTCAAATTATATCTGTGTGTTTCAGGCAAAGACAGTGAGAGTGTAATGAGTGACAGCACAAAGGGAATCGCTCTCATTGCTTCTGCTAGCCAGTCGCCCTTACAAACCGAACCCCAAACCTCACATTTCATGCCTACAGCGGAGAACACACACAGCTGAATAACAACGAGGATCAGTGATGGAGTGATGACCCCAAGCCAGCAGTGGAGACAAACAAACAAACTCTCAGCAGATGCTCAAACTCCCACCATCCTCCTCCTGCATGCTGCCAAATAACTGAGCGGTATTTCCCTTCAAACTACATTTATATGTACATTTTGACGCACAGTACAGTAATGGCTTGACCTGCTCATGCTACGAGGGTCACAATAGTGTGATGTGGCCATGGTGGCGGTGACATGGTGCGGCCGGCCGTGCAGAAATGAAAGGTCAGCACTTTTGCAGGTCTATAAATCCGTCATGCTCTCCCCTTCCTCAGGGCTGGGGAAGCTCTTCCAGCAAGAGGTGTTCTCTGGGGCAGATGGCATCTCAGTAGTGCCGAAGTCCCATTTATCACCCGGAGCCCTCGTCCCTTCCCCCTAGTGTGAGGAAGAGGACAGAGGGAGGGATTGTAATGTTTTTTTTATTATGTGCACTGTGTTTGTATGAGGTATCCTAGTGTGTCTTTGTAGGTGACAGCATTTGTCTATTCACAAACTGAGAGATTAGTGCCTCTGTGATGGTGGATTTTGTCTTTACCAGTCTCGACTTGACTTTTACACCACCTACTTATTCGCACCTACGCACAGAAGCGATGCAGAACCGTCACTCTGATTGCATTGTGGAATGCTGATATTTTTGTACCTATATCTGTTGTTTCAAAAGCAAATAACTCAATTGACCAGCGCTTTTTGAGCACTTTAAAGGGATAGTGGATAATGGAAGTAGTTTCATGGAACATAAAATTGAGTTATTTAGTCATAATGTCAAAGTTGCTCTTTTGCATAAAAGTTGCTGAGGTTGTCAAAAAGGACACAAAAAAACCAAACAAGCACAAAAGTAACATAAAAGTGATGTTAAAGGGATACTCCACCCAAAAATGTAAATTATCTCATCATTTACTCACATTCATGCTGTCCCAGATGTATATGAATTACATTAGGCTTGTTGCCATTTACTTCAAGCAAACGCACATTTGACAGTTACCTAGAAATGTTGTAAATTAAAACATATTGACCATGATTCATCAACTGGGGTCGTATGGATTACCATTGTGTTCATTTTATGTGGTCTTTGTCAACTTTTGGGTTAGTTTCCACTTGCATTATATGGACTCAAAGTGATGGTTTCTTTTACTAAAAATCTCAGTTTGTGTTTAACAGAAGAAAGAAAATCATATACATCTGGGACCTTGTAAGGGTGAGTAAATGGTGGGAGAACTTTCAATTTAGGTTGGAGTATCCCTTTAAATAATGTCAAAATCCATTGGGTCTTGCCTCCCTCTTAAAGTACTTTATGGTGCTTTTTTGTCATTATTTGGAGCTTGAGAGGCCTAGTTACAATCCATCATTGTTCTAAATAAAAGAACAACCTGGACATTTCCTTTTGTGTCCCATGGAAGAAAGAAATATGGAATTGCATAAGGGTGAGTAAATAATGACTTTTTAGTTTTGAGTAAACTACCCTTTTACATATTGCTTTTGAAGACAAACTTTGATATTTGTTTTAATAAATGATTTATCAAGAGTTTTATGTATAATTCCATCACACCCTCTATATACATTGCTAGTACTGCATGAAATCTTTAAGACACATTTTAAATGTTAACTCTGAAATGTATAAAAAATCAAGGCTGGTCTTTTTAAGCATTCAGATGACTCATGTCAAAAACTCCCAATTTTCTCAACTCCACATTACTTTGTGTTCCTCGCAGTCTCTCTAAAGTTTGACTTAAAGGACGTCCTTTCCAAAAAAGGACTGCCTCAGCCTTGTGTTTACAGCTTGAGCTGATGAATATCACAGATCACAGTGATAGCTGCTGTCAATACCAGTCAAATCTGCATCAGTCTTGTACTATCAACAGAACATCTTGATTTTTCTGAAACTGTCCTTATCAGAGGACTACAGTCACAGTCAGGGAAGAAATCTGCAAGAACGTCGCAATTAATTAAATTAAAATGATTAATCATGTGTGTAGTTTTTTTGTGTTAAAGTACTCTCTCATATCCCAGTTTAATATAAAAACAAGTTAGCGGTTTCTAAGTAGTTTTCCCTGACAAGTGCAAACACTATGCTGTTGCGAGTTTGTTTGAGTATTCCAATCTGCCTGACAACAGCTACACTGGCTCAACCAATGGTGTGAGTTGGGGGTGGGGCTATATGTGTTTCTTTGAACAATACCAGACAGGGGGAGTGTCCACTGTCCAGGAAACCTGTTTGAAATTAGTCATTTGTTAAAATCGAATTAGGCATATTCTGTGTCTGTTTAACTTGCTGTCATCTGCTCTTTTAAACACAATGGGGGTAATATATTACTGCACTCTCAATCATTTTTTTTTTAGATGACTCCAGCACTGGACAGTATCTGCAGCCTATTTTCTAACAGCCTTGATCCTTATAACCATCCAGCTATGGCACAACATCAGATGAGTAGGGTGTGTGTGTGTGTGTGTGTGGATGTTTTTATCTTCCCTTTTATCACTAACAAGCCTGTCACTTCCACATTTAAATGTGTGTGTTTGTTTTTGCTTCTGAATGTGTTAGAGAGTGAGAGAGACAGGATTTGAATGCTCATAGATTTTTATTATTTGTGTTAAGTGATAATGGCAGTTCTTTGAGGGAGTTAAATTTGCGTTGTATGAACTGTATGATCTCCGCTTAATACATACAATTTATCTTGATACAAAAGCCAACAGCATTATACTGTATCTACTGACTCTAAAGGACTCTTTTTGGAAGAAGGATGCTGCTGAGTGGCCTCTTCAAATCAGAATTGCAAAACAGCACTCTGTACACAGAATACAGGCCGACGAGAGACAATTACCACATTCCAGCAGAGTGGCTGAGTGAAACCAGAACTTATCACACGATGATGGCAGAGCCAATATCAGGAGTGATGAGCGCATCCATGAGAAAAGAGAAAGGCAATTAGATCATTTAAGAGGGCATAACTTTTTTTCTGCTACTGTTTCTCCTCTCACAGTCCAAGTATAATGGTCCCTGATGTGAAATATCACTTTCGCCTAGACATTAGTTTTGGTAGAATGGTCACTAGCACAGTGAAAATATTTGGAGAGAACCATGTAAAGGGTGTTGTGAGTCATTATGAGTAAGTCAATCTGTACACACAAAAAGCACCACACAATTGTAAATCCCATCATTCCAGGGCTGTCTCATAACAAAAGTCACCACAATGTCACTTTTTTCACATATTGTATCTTATGATTAGGTTGAATGTTCCTGTACTGTCTTCTGTCTTCAAATCAATAAAATAATGTTTTATTATCTTTATATTTAAATATAATAATACAGTCATTGCCAGCCCATAGGTTTGGGGGCCCAGGCAACATAATAAAAATGGGCCCCATAATATTAAAACCATATAACTACAACAAACCATAACCATTACAACTGCATTGAAACAAATTCACTAAACAGCACACTGTAATTAAAAAGCAGTGAAAACCATGCAAATATAAGTTAAGACTACATATACATACTTCACAGAGAGCATATCTTTAGTAGACAAGTTAGTTTGGTTAATGTAGAGATTAAATGACCACATTTTTGCTCTTTCTTTTTTTTTTTCACTGGTCTTTATGTTGACACTTTTTGAATTCATTGCCCAGATTATTCTTGAAGAAACGTGACAAGCCTTTGGAAACCGAAGTGCTGCCATCCAAACCTGCTTTAAACACAGAAAGCATCTCAAATAGCCACAAAGTAATAATTTATGTGACTTATTCTGTGAATTTTTGTATTAAATAAATAAACTTGAGCACTTCTGAGGAAGGTTTGAAATGTGTGGATAAGACTGTACTCCATATACCAGCCATGCCACACAATATGAATAAATTATGCAGATTACCAATATTTATTTTTTGTTTCACTGTTTAACGCTTATACTGTTGCTGTGTTTACTGTTGCTTGGTGATTGAAGTCATTTTGTGATTGAGAGCTTATCTTATGCTTAGCGTTATTTTTGGTTGTCACTGTAACTGTGGTTGATGTTAAAGGATGAGGTCCATGCATGTCTGCTTGTTCGAGCAGTATATTGTGTTGCCTGTGTGCCAGTTTTTTGTCAGTGGAGAACAAAGAATGTTTATTTGGCAGTGATTGTACTATATATGTATAGCTCCCTGCGGGGCCCCCCAGGCATGTTGGGGCTCCAGGTAACCGCTTGTATTGACTGTAGGAAGGCCGGAACTGAATATAGTTGCAATACAACTAGTTATAACTGTAGTTGCAATATAACTAATAGTTGCAATACCACAGCACTGCTGTTGTTCTGGATATCAGTGCTATTTTCAGACCAACAGTACAATTGCAAGTGTGATTGCCTCTAAACAAGAAGTAATTAATTTTAAATTAAGTAACATTTTTGACACAATATTGACACTTTCCTCCACCAACGAAAACAGATCTAAACAAAGCCAAAGCAAATTCAACCGTTGCATCTCCGAACAATGCAGTAGTGGTGTTTAGCCTATGGAAGAATCATTGTGCTTAAATCGGCTGAGTGAATATTTCAATGACTTACTCATAATAACAGTAAAACTAAGAACTGCATATTCATGCCACATATAGTAAGTACATAGTAAAATAAGATAAGTATGCTAGTATGCTGTTTCTGCCATCCAATTGTGAATGTAGTATTGCCTTTAAACAATAGGTAAATAAATTGAAATAACTTCAAATTAACATTGTCAACACAATATTGACACTTTGCTCTGCCAGCGAAATCTGATCTAAAGAAACCAAAGCATATTCAACCATTGTGTCTTATTGTGCGAGCATTGAGCTTAAATGAATTAGTTGAGTGAATAATTCAGACTCACTCATAATGACAGTGAGATAATTCAGAACCGCATACTACTCTACTATTCCTGCCATAAAGAGATATGTTAAAATAAAAGCTGTATGCCATTCTGAATTCAGCCAGTCATTTATTTTGTACCTAAATAAGTCTTGTTTGAACAATTTGTTTGAATTAATGCTTCAATGACTCACTCACAAAGAGACAGTCAGTTTTCCATAGCACAGACTGACAGTCTGTCAGGAAAACATTTTATGGTGCTTTTGTCAATTTTGAATTAAGTTGTCTATTCCTAAAATACAAAACATAAAACACAAAGGAAACAATGGCAGAATAACCACAGAAAATGCAAATAAGTACGCAGACTTGTGTAGTATGCCCCATGTGGCATACTACAGAAATCTGAATACCTAGAAAACAAACAAAAAACATTTTATAGGACAGTCAAAAGAGTAGGCTAAGATTATTCAATCCTTTTGTCTATTTGTGAATCTCGTCTGAGATGCAGAGAGGGCCAGAGCTAGTTTTTGATATGGTAAAGACTGCTGCATATTCCTCAGCTCCTTGCATGAAAGAGAGCAAGAAGAGGGGCATCAGAGAGGGCCTGAAGGGAGGAGAAATCATTTAGTGTTGTGCTTTTTTAATTTGCTGGACATATGCACACAGGCCAGCACAAGCATACCAACACTTGCTTCACTAACAATCTCCTTGTCATATATTTTGATCCACACACACACAGACAGAAATAAAAAAAGCAGAAAACATCAAAAGCCATCAGAGATTTGATCTATCTGAGAATTCACAGCCACAGAGCCTTTTAGCATTCTGTGAGTGAGGGCAAAAGAATCGCTCTCAGAACAACAGGCCATTACTTGTTCATTAGAAAAACAAGAACCCAGCTATCTATATTTTTAAAAGAAAGGCGTTGTAGGAAGTGAATCTGCATTTGAGAGTAAATCTGCATTTGATATCCAAGCAGGTTTTCTGAAAGGACTGTTTTCCTTCATTGCCTTTCAAATGCCTTTCGGCCTTGAGTTTCTCCGCAGTGCAAAAGAATATATCACTCTTCACAGCAAGAATGCACAAGAGGGAATACAAGTTTACACACTCCAGAAATGAATCACTCAGATGCTAAGCTGCAAAAACCAGATTGAGAATGTGACAGACTGAATCCAAATGGTTTATTCTTTTACTTAGGTGTGATATACACGCTTATTGTTCATATGAACAATATAATATATTCTAAGCAACAGTGAGCCATTTAAATTCCTATATCAATAGAGACATTATTTCACCCCGCAGCAACCAGAACTAACAAGGCCACTGATTTTAGTAGCAAATGAAGATGTTAACGCCCACATGAACTTCTCAACACACTGCTAATTAGTTTGGCCGAGCTCTAGAGGGCTAATGAGAGGTGGTGCGCGAGCCACACGGTGTCAGACTGCTACAGGGATAGCAAGCGAAGGGGAAGCCGAGCGTGTGAAATCGGAGTGATGTTTAATTAAAACTACATGTCCTAAAAGCTGCCAGCCCAACAACAGTCCAACACTCTTCCAATAAATGTCTGTCCGTCAGGATGCCACCTAATGAGGGAGTATGTGGTTAGGTGGTTCAATATTGAATTGAACTTGGGCTAGAAAGACAACTCTCTCTCTCCTTTGTTCTTGATTGCTCTTTCTTTGCTCACCTTTTCTTGGTTGTGAAGAGCTTTGTGCACTTTTCTCTTTGGCAGAACCTCAAAACGAATGCATTTTCTTCTATTATACTATAAGGAGGCCTTCAAGTCGCAGTGTTGGGTATTCTCTCTTATGGATGCTTCTACGTATGGGCAATCCTGCATGCGTAGCGTTTACATTCATTTCGTTGGTGAGAAGGTTCATTAGAGCGGGTTTTGTTGCAAATGTGCTAGAGTCATGATTCTTCTCTGTGTGGAGATTCTCTAGGAAAACCTGGGAGTGAGATCTCTTTGTCTCTTGGGTTACTTCATTTCCGAGTCTTTCTTTTGTCCATGTGTGCCAAAACATGATACAATATTCATTTATTTCTTAACACAAGTGCAATTAGTTGTGTTTGAAAAATTCATAAGGAAAAGAGAATTGTGTACAATGATACTCTAAGAAAGGAATGTTGTGATTATTTTATGTTCATGGGATGTCTCGGGGAAATGCTATATTTAAGATGCAGGCAGAATCAGATCTTTCAAAGTTGCCAGGTGTCTGTATTATCATGGCTGACTCATAAAAATTGTAAAAAAAAATAATAATAATAATCTCACAATATGTTTAAAGGACTAAAATCATCTTTTGATTTAATCGCTGTCCTGCAGCTATGCCTAATTTCCAGAGAAACTGAGCCAAAATACTCCAGCTAATGATCATGAAATAGTTGTTTCAGGCACACAATGTAAAATGTTGCTGTGCTTCTGAAAATTACATAACCTATAAACATTTTTTGTTATTAAATATTTTTGACCATAATGAGTAAATAAAATAAATGTTTAATTAAAAGGTTTGATTCATATCTATTCATTTTGCTGTGAAGAATGTAAACATTCTGTGTGATTAATTACTAAATAAATGCAATTAACATGGAGCTGTTTTTAATTTACTAGCACTTCCTGTCTAAATACACATTTAGCTTCCAATCAAGTTTTATCATTCAGTCCAATTTACCATTTTCCCAGCATGCTTTGGGTTGTAAATAATTGCAGTTGTTCGATTGTTTGACCTTTTGCCAGTTTCATTTACACTGTTGTTGTTGATTTAGTCACATTTAGTACATCGCAATTTTGGTGATGTCAGGATGCATTGTATAAATCTCCAGGGTCACATATATTTTTCATTTAGAAAACATGACATGAAGTACACAGTACTGATTGAGTTAAAACCATGTAAAGGGACTGGTTTAAATTAAATAAGCTGATACATCTTCTAATGCCAAATTTACACTGCAAAAGTGGCACAGAAGCGCTTCTGAAGTGGTATTTAAATGTCTTTCCACAGCTTGATTGATGCTGCTCAGAAGTGGCATAAATGCATTTACACAGCAATTACGGTACAACTGCATACTTTCATACTAGGTGCTGAGATGGGTCAGAGCACTCATAATTTAGTCTGTTTTTTTATCCGGCATTGCATCTTTACACTGAATTTTGTGCTGGCAAAGACAAGCCTTAACTTGTGTTAAATTTACACTGCACAGGTGGCACGGAAGCACTTCTGAAGTGGCATTTAGGTGTCTTTACACAGACCGTTTAATGCTGCTCAGAGGTGGCATAAATGCATTTAAACAACAATTGCACTTTTATACAGTACTTTGATACTAGGACCTGAGGTGGGTCAGAGCAGGAATAATTTAGTCTGGCTTTTAAGCGGCATTGTGTCTTTACACAGAATTTTGAGCAGGCACAGAGCACCCTTAACTTGACTGTGTAAATATGCCTTTAACTTTTTAAAGACAACTTTAGAGTTACTTAATATAAAAATGTTTAGTTATTTAGAATACTTGTAAAAACTGATATTTAGTAGCCTTCTATCCATAAGCATTCTGGAATTAATTCAGATATATATTTTTATATGATCTGTTCAGTGACTCATTTTAAATTATTTATTTTTAAGGAGCTAATTTGAAGCTCCGTTCTAAACGTTGCATTTATTAATTTTTAATAGCTATAAAGTATTTTTTTTTTTTTTTTTTACAATGCATGTAACGTACACACAATATTGGTGGGGGGTTCATTTAGCCTTTGCATTGTCCACTAAAGGAGGAAGGCAGTGGGCTGACGGTCTCCCAACATAAGCAAATTGCCAATAAATTATGTTCTCTGCTGGGAGGGTGAGGGAAGCGACTGAATCACTGATTCAAGAGAGGGAGAGAGAGGGCGAGCGAGAAAGAGAGAGTAACGTGGATCGGACTGAAAAGCACCGGCCCGCACACGCGTGTCTATTTCCTCTCTCAGTCGTGGGGTGCACACGCGTTTCAATAGTTTTGAAAAGGGATTGCTTTTCTTTTGGAGGCTACATATCTTGTTTTCCATCAGCGCGCGCTTGATGCGGATTAAATCACTCCACAAACATCAATCTCGTCTCAGAGCGGAGCAGCACCTTGGACAGCGGATGCCAGAGGTACAGTCTGCTGAACGGTCTGTTCGGATGAAGGAGGGTTTCCTGTCAAAATCATGAATTACCCGTTGTGCAATGAGCTGTGGCGAGCACATAAGGCGCGTTGTGCTTTCTAAATTAATATCAGCTTAATTGAACTGACTGAATGAAGGACAATACGTTAATGGCTGGCTGAGTGCATGTGTGAATTAAAAAAAAAAGTATTGTGATTTATGTCGGCGCTTCTGGGTTCGAGTTTTAGTGCAGTTTCTATCGCTGAAGTATCCGTTCGTGAATTCATGGGACAGCATAGCGTTTTTAGCTAAATTTAATGGTGTTGTGAGATTGCAAAACTATCGGTTAAATATTGTTAAATGAAAGAGGAAAAGCAGAATTCAAGGATTTGACATATTATAGTCACTACTGTTCAATAACGAGGAGAGTATTTTTTTTTAGATTATTTGAGTTGTTTTTGTTGCGAATCTCGTTAATATACGCTATAAGCCTAGAAAAAGTAACCATTCGAACTGTGAATCTTCTCGTGGTGTTGGTTGTGAATCGTCCAAGTGACTCGAATCTTTTGAATCAAAATCACCAAAAGGATTCATTCGTTGCATGTTATATCGTTACGCCATGTGAGCATAACTGTGATATGAGGGAATCATTGAATCGTTCATTCCGAACACCGAGTCAAATCGAAACAAGTTTATTAAAAAATATGCGTGTCTACAATCTACTGTCTGTGAGACTTAAGTGTTGGTTGTGAATCGTCCAAGTGACTCGAATCTTTTGAATCCAAATCACCAAAAGGATTCGTTCGTTGCAGGTTATATCGTTACGCCATGTGAGCATAACTGTGATATGAGGGAATTGATGAATCGTTCATTCCGAACACCGAGTCAAACCGAAACAAGTTTATTAAAAAATATGCGTGTCTACAATCTACTGTCTGTGAGGCTTAAGAGCGTTTAATCATAAGAATTGTACCCACAAATTACATCAAAACTTTCGTCCTTTGTCACCTGCTGGGCATCGTTTTAATCAATCTATAGAACAATATAGGCTAAAGACAAGTAACATAGCCTAAATATATTTTCTTTATAACACCATTTACGTTATATTATGCCATTTTCATAGTTCACTTTTAGATTAAAATCCGTTTTTAAAAAAGTCCGTTTCTGAAGGTACGAAAACGGTCACGAGAACGATTCGTTCCACGAGGGAAACCCACTGACTCGAGAAGCCAGTCTCCACACACTAAAGCTTCATTAAGGGTGCAAGATTTTTCAAACAATGTCATTAAGGGAGCAAGAGTCTTTTAAACAATGGTCTTGAGGTTTGCTTCTGTTGTCATTGACTTAATATCTTTCAAGCACCTCGAAGGGTTTAAAGGGGTTTACAAACGACCCGTCCTTCCACTTACAGTACTGGCTAGAGACCGCGGGCATTTTTACGCGCGCTGCAGTGTGTTCTGAGGCGCCTCACGTGACACATAAACAACCTGAGGGATCCTCGAACCCCTTCAACCCTTGACCATGCATGCACTCAGCCTTGAATACAAGGTGGATTTATTTAGGCACATACGTTATACCTTATATTCTTAGCTACAAAAACGCTCTTGAACATATTCTACTGTTACTGCACATGGAAAAAAAAGGATACAGGTAAACGAACACACAGGTAACTTACAAAATATTAAACCATTGTTTTGGCCAACAAATATTGCTTCTGCAATGTTTTAAAATATGCACATACAGTACAAAAATATTACTAATATTACTAATATTAGAAAAACACATTTGTGTAATTGGACTTTGTCTCAAAACGTTATAGTTAGGCCTGCTGCAATATTGTGACAACTTCCCTGTCTGAGAACTGCTCACCAGTATAATTCCTTTATGAATGCTTGCATTTTTAGGTCTCCTTTTTTTTCTTGTCTGTTGGTCGATGTTTGTTGATTATGCTTTGTCACTTAATAATTTCCTTCCGACCACAGTTTCATTATTCAGTGATAGAGTCTTTGAGAGAAATAAATATGTAATCTGAGTAATATTTGTTTTACAGTGATTATGTATCTGTGCCTGTCACACTGGACGTTTTATGTAGTCAGTGAACCCATACAAATTAGAAAGTTGCTTTAGTGATTTACAGACATTTAAGCGGGAAAGAAATTACTCTTATAAAATGGCAAACCCAAACCCGCATTATTTCTAGCACTGTCAATGTGAAATAGCATTCACAACCAGTTTTAAATCTGTTATATTTTATAATGTGCAGAGATCATCCGTTCACAATTAGACCAGAAAAGAAAGTAAATAGGGTCAATTTTACGACGACTTTAAGTGACCTCTCCTATTGATCTGATCAGGGCACACAAAATTGCTGCAGGCAAAGCAGGCACTTGTACTTTATCTCATTTCCTGTGCATAAAAACTGAACTGGGTTTTCAGAGTGTCACACTCCTTCCATTATCCTGTCTGTCCATTATCAGGACATTGGTCGGTATGACCAGTACATTCTTACCCTAGTGCCAGCAGGCCATGGAAGTTCAACCTGCATGTTTCCAATCTCCCCTGGGGTTTCATAAGTGTGACATGACCGCCTCCATTTGCAGGCAGACAGGCTAACTGCCTCCCTGCCAGTACAAACCCCTGCTGGCTAATTACTGACACAATGTCAGCATGGACAGCTGGCAAGGCCATTTTGTGAAGTGAAGCATTTGATTGGGGTTGGCTGGATGGGGGCCTTTCCTCTGAGTTTTGCATCTCTAGGAGGTCTGGATACTTGCCTCAAACAATGCAGCGGTGCCCATGAGGCAACATGCTGAATGCACAGCCCGTCAGCACTGTGGAATGATGGTTAAGATGGTCTGGTTGTGCTCATTAGAGAGAGTTGGCTTGCTCTATGTGCTGTAATATGCTGGAACTTTTAAGGGCTAGCTGTCATTCTATATTGTTCATTCTAGATCATACGTGATCACATATGCCTCTGGTGCACTGTTGACTACATCAGAATCAGAACTGAGTTTAGAGAAGGTGACTTAGTGAATTGTTCCCAAGGAAATAATAAACCTACACAATTCCAATAAACACAGTTTATGTAATGCTGATACAGGAGATGAATGTTCATTATTCTACAGTTATGTTCAGAATCTATTAGCGGAGTGCGTGCCATATAAATTAACCATATATATATATATATATGCCATATATATAAAGCTATATTTCATCAGCTTTCTGTTATATTTTGGAGGCAAACTGGGAAAAATGTAGGGTGGGATGGGATTTATTTATTTTTTTTCCCATCAGAAATTGATTGGATTTTGCAGATTGGTTGGTTGAAAAATAATTACATTTTGAGAAAATATTATGAAGATAAACATTACCTTTTCTTTGAAATAATGTGCAGAGATCATCCGTTCACAATTAGACCAGAAAAGAAAGTAAATAGGGTCAATTTTACGATGACTTTAAGTGACCTCTCCTATTGATCTGATCAGGGCACACAAAATTGCTGCAGGCAAAGCAGGCACTTGTACTTTATCTCATTTCCTGTGCATAAAAACTGAACTGGGTTTTCAGAGTGTCACACTCCTTCCATTATCCTGTCTGTCCATTATCAGGACATTGGTCGGTATGACCAGTACATTCTTACCCTAGTGCCAGCAGGCCATGGAAGTTCAACCTGCATGTTTCCAATCTCCCCTGGGGTTTCATAAGTGTGACATGACCGCCTCCATTTGCAGGCAGACAGGCTAACTGCCTCCCTGCCAGTACAAACCCCTGCTGGCTAATTACTGACACAATGTCAGCATGGACAGCTGGCAAGGCCATTTTGTGAAGTGAAGCATTTGATTGGGGTTGGCTGGATGGGGGCCTTTCCTCTGAGTTTTGCATCTCTAGGAGGTCTGGATACTTGCCTCAAACAATGCAGCGGTGCCCATGAGGCAACATGCTGAATGCACAGCCCGTCAGCACTGTGGAATGATGGTTAAGATGGTCTGGTTGTGCTCATTAGAGAGAGTTGGCTTGCTCTATGTGCTGTAATATGCTGGAACTTTTAAGGGCTAGCTGTCATTCTATATTGTTCATTCTAGATCATACGTGATCACATATGCCTCTGGTGCACTGTTGACTACATCAGAATCAGAACTGAGTTTAGAGAAGGTGACTTAGTGAATTGTTCCCAAGGAAATAATAAACCTACACAATTCCAATAAACACAGTTTATGTAATGCTGATACAGGAGATGAATGTTCATTATTCTACAGTTATGTTCAGAATCTATTAGCGGAGTGTGTGCCATATAAATTAACCATATATATATATATATGCCATATATATAAAGCTATATTTCATCAGCTTTGACACAGATGGTTGGGTGTATTAACCTACAATCTGCTCTTAAAGGAATAGTTCATCCAAAAATGAAAATTTGCTGAAAATGTACTCACCCACAGGTCATCCAAGTTTGTTTCTTTGTTGGAAAATATTTTTGAAAAAGTTTGCATTACATCACTTACTCATCAATAGATCCTCTGCAGTGAATGGGTGCCGTCAGAATGAGAGTCCAAACAGCTAATAAAAACATCACAGTGATTCACAAGTAATTCACACGATTCCAGTCCATCAGTTAACATCTTGTGAAGTGATTAGCTGCATGTTTGTAAGCAACAAATCCATCATTAAGGCATTTTAACTTTAAACCATCAGTTTTGGCTAAAATATCCATTATCCACAATAATACTTCCTCCAGTAAAACAGCCAATCCTCTGTTGTCCTCTCATATCAAAATCCGCCAACATATTTGTTTTTAATTGTTTTCACTTGAAAACGGTGCTTGATCTGTGCATATTTCTCTCCTGATTCAGACAAGATGACTTTTCGCTGGAGAAAGGAATAGGTGAGTACATTTTCAGCAAATTTGCATTTTTGGGTGAACTATTCCTTTAACAACTTTGTCACTTAAGGGATGTTGCAGTGCCCAGTCAATAATTTGTACCACAGAATGCTATTAAACACAATACATGATTTGAGATGTGATGGAAATGACACTGTGGTGGAAATGTACATAGCCGTCAAAGAATATTATAAAATTCTGCAAATAATGAAAAAAGTGTGGAAATATGACTTTTTAAGGATACATAAAATGCTACTAATGAAATGAGCAATTATGCATTTAACTTACATCTTCATGTCATTCCAAACCCATAAGAGTTTGGTTAATCTTCGAAACACAAATGAAGATATATTTCTCATGAAAACTGAGAGGTTTCTGTCCCGGTAACCAAAACTTAGAAGATACAAAAAGGTTAAAAAATCAGTGGCGGCTCGTCGGGGGAGGCATAATTTTGAGGTGAAAATGGGAGGAGGACGATTTAATGTTAATAAAATTCACAATTCATTTCAGTTCATGTCTCAGAATGTGTATTTTTTGTTTGTAGTTTCACAGTTGTAATACCATAACGTGAAAGCGCCGCTTTTCTATCGCGAATGTGCCGAATCTGCTGATGTAATTACAACCGCTAGGTGATATAGAAGGGTAGGGGGAGGCCAGGGGAGAGCTGAGCTCTCGTGCCTCAGTTGGTAAAAAAAAATTAGTCAATCACCATCGAGTGTTCACTTTCCGCGCTGAGGAGTGTTGAGAAAAGAACCCTTGCAAGGGAGGCTAGCTCGTTTTCTGACTAAAAGCTTATTATTATTAATAATAATAATAAGCAAATAATAATAATAATAATAATAATCGGCAGGGATCCCAGATCAATACAATTAGTGTGCCTCCTCTATTTTAAAACCCACCACTGCAAAAAATTGCTGTAAAATACAGTGCCCGGCTGTGAAAATAAATCTGCATTGTTTATCTTTTTGATCTTTCATTCAAAAAATGTACAAAATTCTAACCTTTCATTGAAGTAAAACAACTGAAAGTGGGGGGAAACTCACATTATGAAATAAATGTTTTTCTCCAATGCATGATGGCCACAATTATTGGCACCCCTGGAAATTCTTATAAGTAAAATATCTCTGAAGTATACTCCCATTCATATTTACATTTTTTTAGCACACCAGGGTGACTAGGAGCATGAAACCGTCCAGCCATGACTTCCTGTTCTACAGGATATTAAATATGAGGAACACAAAGGCCAAATTCCCTAAATCATCCATCACAAGGAGTAAAAGAATAGTTCTGATGTGCAGAACAAGATTGTTGAGCTTCACAAAATAGAAAGTTGCTTTAAGAAAATAGCTAAAGCATTGAAAATCCCCATTTCCACCATCAGGGCAATAATTAAGAAGTTCCAATCAACTAAAGATGTTACAAATCTGCCTGGAGGAGGATGTGAGTCTATATTGTCCTAATGCAAGGTGAGGAGGAGAGTTTGAGTGGCCAAAGACTCTCCAAGGATCACAGCTGGAGAATTGCAGAGATTAGTTGAGTCTTGCGATCAGAAAGCCTAAAAAATATCAAACATCCCCTACATCACCTTGTAGGAGAACTTCTAAAAGGACTGGCTTTTATGGTCAGATGAAACTAAAAAAAGAGCTTTTTGGCAGCAAACCCACCAGATGGGTTTGGTGCAAACAGGGATAAAAAGTACCCCATGCGCACGGTTAAATATACTGCTGGATCTTTAATGTTGTGGGCCTATTTTTCTGCTGGAGGTCCTGGACATCTTGTTCAGATACATGGCATCATGGATTCTATCAAATACCAACAGATAAAAAATCTAAACCTGAATGCCACTGTTAGAAATCTTATAATGTCCCGTGGTTGGATCTTCCAACAGGACAATGATCCAAAACAAACATCAAAATCAACACAAAATTGTGTCACTGAGCACAAAATGAAGCTTCTGCCATGGCCGTACCAGTTCCCTGACCTGAACCCTATAGAAAATGAGTGGGGTGAACTGAAGAGAAGAAGCAACAACATGAAGCTGGGAATCTGAAGGGTCTGGAGTGATTCTTTTTAAAGAAATGGTCTCTGATCTCTTGTCAGGTGTTCTCCAAACTCATCAGGTATTATAGGAGAAAACTCAGAGCTGTTATCTTGGGAAAAGGATGTTGCGATAATTGTGGCCAATGTGAACTAGAGAAAAACATTTATTTAATTAGATTTCCCCCCAATTTCCATTGTTTTACTTTAATGATATGTTAAGAATTTTGCGCAGTTTTTGAATGAAAGATCAAAAGGATAAATGATGCAGATTTATTTTCACAGCCACCTTTACTCATATTTACCAAAGGTGCCAATATTAGTGGAGGGCACTGTAAATCTGTATGAATTTAGCAGTCTTGTGAGCAGATATAATTGCTTTATATGATGAACATTTAATTTAGGCTTTTATTTACATCTAAACAATGATCTACACACATATGGCAAAAACAGAAACTCAAACAAGTGTGAGTGATGCACAAGAAAATAATCTGTTCATCATATAAAGCAACTACAGTGCATATGCAAGTGATTTGAGCGCTCAAAAACAGATGGTACACTTGGTAGTGCACCTACACCAAATGCGTCCATCCAGGCTCACGGTCAATAGAACATACTTTGAAGAGCTTGCACGCTCAATTGTGCACAGCTCTTCTGGGTGAGAGTGTGAAAAGTATGTTTTAAACGAGCTTACTTTCTAAGAGTCATCAGGGCCAAAAGTGCCCATTGCTGATGAAACAATGTCTATATGTAAAGTGGTTTTGGCTGAATTAATTGCAGAAGTGTAATACTTAGGGTTTAGAAACATCCCAAAACAGAATGTCTAAGAATATCAATGCAGTGCATCAATAGCATTAGTCTAAACCCAAAAAATGCACTCTGCCCAATTTTAGCAGAGTAATTCATTGTCCCGACTGAATGTTAGTTCCCATGACAACCTAGTGATCTACTAGTTCTCTGTCATTGTGACTACGTTACAGTAGCCAACATACTGTCGCATGACAAATGTTGTAAAGCAAATATAGTTCTTTCAGTGTGCGAGATGTCATTTTAGAGCTGAAAAGCTCATAGCGACTCTGTTCTCACTTGCCTTTGTCTCGTGTGCTCTGTGAATGAACGTGTTCTGCTGTGACAGATATATTCATCAGGTTTGGTCCTCTTCCCTGATGCTGAATGACAGTTCATAACAATTTCTTCCATAGAAATATCAGACAATGAAATCAACTTGGGAATCCATGTGGCCTGAAACACTTCCATCCAGACTGACTTTGTTCTACTATAAAAATTCAACATGCCACTTTGTCTTGCTATACTGAGCACTAGACTGAGTTGTCTTTTCAGTCACCTAAAATATAGCCATTATAGTTTTACACCTGAATGGAGCATGGCTGTGTGGTGTTTCTGTTGATCTGCCTGGACAGGAGAGTGCAGCCCTTCCATAACAGCAGCATAAGGGCAGAGACCGCTGAGTCTCAGAGCAGCAAGCACTTAAGAGCATGTGGGGCCTGAATTGAATCACCTTTCAGAGAGGGAGAGGGAAAGATAAAGTGAGTCAGAGAGAGACAGAGGCTGCAAAGATAACATCTATGTGCCACAATGTGTGATTGCACTGGTTACTGTCTCTATTGTAGCAGATTTGGAGCTCTAAGCCGTTCCATTTGTTGCCTTTCAGTGTAGCAAGCATAAAAATGGTGAGGCTTGTGTAGCCAAGAGTCTGTTTCTAAGCTTACTGAGATGCATTTAATTTTTTTCCCTAAATGTTGGAAATAGGTTGCAGTGTTTGCATGCTAAAATTAGGATTCTAATATATTTATTTACTCTAATTCTTTGTGAAGCTAACAAGTTTATCTGAGACCAACTAAACATTAGAGGAGAACAAATATATAATGAGAAAATAAATTTTTCGGGGGAATCTTGTGGTTATGATCCTGTATCCAAATACATATTATGATGCTTAAAGAGATAGGTAACCCAAAAATGAAAATTTTATTATCATTTACTCCCCCTTGTGTGTTTCGAAACCAGCATGACTTTCTTCTGTTGAACACAAACAAAGATGTTTTATTTCCCTGCAATGAAAGTGAATGGTGACCACAGCGGTCAAGCAAGATTTTTAGTGAATAATAATGAAAATTTCTGACTGTTTCTCACACATAGCTATCATATGACTTCAGATGACTTTAAATACAGTGTTTGAGTAACATGGACTACTTTTATGATGCTTTATGATGTTTTTTGTCATTCTTTGAGCTTGACAGCCCATGGTCCTAATCCACTTACATTGTATGGAAAAGAGCAGCAAGAATGTTCTTTTAAACATCTCCTTTTGAGTTTCAATTGATAAAAGGAAAAAATAAAGTCATACACATATATCACAGTTGAGAAAAGTATTTGCTTATATTCATTAGGCTTCTAATAATTAATCCCTAGTGTCATTCCATACACATAACTTGCCCTGATGTGGTTTATTAAAATATGATGCACCTAAAGCAGTAATTCTGTATCCTTAGCCACCTGCTTTGGTAAATATCATGAACATAATTTAAACACTTTTTATTAGACCCTTCAGCAAGAAATGTAAATGAACCAGACTGCAGTCGAAACCTAAGTTTCGTGCTTGAGGTGAAGTAAATGACAGAATGATTTTGGATTTTAACTAGCGGTCCTAAAAGGTCACATGTATTTTCCTCAGTCACTGTGGGCCATATCAGTTTCTACTCTTTCAGCTTTACACAATCCTAGTCCTCCGTCTCTCTTTAACGTGTCTAAGCTGTTGTGCTGCAAACACCTTGGGTTGCTCAAACCTCCAGCTCTCATGTGAACAGAGTAGAAGAGGCACAAGAGTGGAAAAGAAGAGATACTCTCTTCTCCTTCTTAGCACAGCACTGGGGACAGTTGTGTCACGCTGAGATAAAGAATCTCATGGACGTGAGAAGACTCCAAATGCCCAGCCTGCCAAAGTTCTGCAGTTTAAAGCCTCCCTGTCATCTCCAACCAGAAAGACATAAACAGTAAGCGCAGAGCTTTCTGGGTCTTGCCTCATGCCTTTGCCTGATTCTGTGGCTGAGATTCCCATGGGAATGACTGAGACAGTGGAACAATGCAGCTGAGAAATTAAAAGATAAATCCTGCCAGTGAGACAGGATCTGCATTCTAATATCTAATATCTATTCTAATATCTCAGAATGAAGTTGTAAGGAAGCCTCTCCACCATATGTGATTTTGAGCTTGATTTACTATTCTGGGCAAGATACAGCTATTAAGGGAATAGTTCATCTAAAAATAAAAATCCCATCATCATTTACTTATCCTCATGTTGTATGTAAGACTTTCTTTCTTTTGTGGAACACATTTTATTAACCAGAATGTCTAGGTTTATTTTTTTTGGTGAGCTCCAAAAAAAAAGAAAAGAAATGTCAAAACACATATTTCAAGTCTTCTTCTTAATAATAATAATAATAATAAATATATATATATGAAGAATTTGGTTCCAAAACGCGATAAACGCCATTTAAAAAAAATTGAGTTATATATAATTGAGAAATATATATATATATATATATATTTCAATAGTATATTTTATATGCAGGGGCATTTACATGACCCTGTTTTCAACTAAATACGAAAAACTTTTTATGCGTTTTTGCCGTTTATTTACATGACAATGTCGTTTTGGGGGTCTGAAAGCACAAACTTTTGAAAATGGGCTTCAAAGTGCACATTTTTGAAAAGGATGTCATTGTCATTTTTTTGTTAACTACAAAAACGTGAAGTTGTGAAAAGGGTGATGTCATGCGCATATAGTCTATAGGTATGTGCGCAGAAGTGTAGTGTTTCTTTACAAAGTGACATCTTTAACAATTTTTTAATTTTGTTGTCATTGCAATATCACATTTAACATTTTTTCCCCCACACAGTATAAATTAATTTACATGAAATCTCTCCTTATAATCTAAGATGAGGGTCCCTCACAAGGGGATAAACATATTTGGTGGTTGTTGGCATCAGAGGCATCACTAGACCCTTTTTACTGGGGCAAAATACTGCTGTGCCCCAGTAAAATATTATGTCAATAAATATTACTGTATGCCAACTTGAGAATAATTTTTTTTACACAATATTTCAGCAATCAGGTCATGTGTGTTTTTCTGTCAGCTGTATAGAATCATAGTGATGCCAGATACACCAAATCATTTTTTTGATCTAATCTGTCAGTGGGTTTGCAAAAAGGTCTGAAATTGTTCACGATTCCGTTTGATTCCTAAGTACAGTTCACTCACACGCTGGATCATTTGCAGTGGTTTCTCACACTGAAATAGTAATGTTTTATGAAATATAGTAATATTTAATAAAACAGAAAACACTCTGTACTGAACTACTGTACTGCAGGTTAAGACAATTTATATCAATTTATATCCAAAACAGTATTAAAAGAGTATCAAAATATGGGCCCCTGGTTGGCATTAAAAAGTTTGAAAACTCCTGGTTTAGGAGACTTTAAAATCTGAAAATAAAGAGATTTTATACGTGAGAGAGAGATACAGATTGGGCAAGGGCTGACCTGAGAATACTTTGTAACAATGAAGTGATGTTAGGATTAGTCGACTGGAGTGTCAAGAAGAACAATTTGCAAAGGAAAGATGTAGAGAAAAATATCAGAGAGAGAGAGAGAGGTGAGATAAGAACAAAGTAGTACAGCTATAGTACTTAAAAGGAAGTGTTCTGACAATCTGAGAATTAAAAAAAGTTTTACATCTTTCACTATGAAAGTGGCCTGATCTTTGTGTGCCATCAGATTCTACCTTAGAATAAGAATCTGAACCAAAGTTTTTGTGAGCCTCTTATCGCCAAAGAGAACACAACACCTATATATGCTTTCCTTGATATTTCTTGTCTTTTTCCTTTTTCACAGAGTAGCGCACAGCATGAAGGCAGCTTATTAAGAGCGGTGCTTGTGATTGGTGTTTCCACTTCCAGTGAAATGAAATGGCAGTGTTCAAAGAGACAAATCAATAGGTTAAGGGGTAAATGCTAAGTTGAGAAGAAAAACAGCTGTTTTGACAAAAGCTGTCCATGGACTAGAAAACTATCACTGGAAGCCGTTATTTTGCAGGGCTGCATTCAGACTACTTGATGGCTCTTTACATTTCCATGTAAAGTGTCAAGTACTTTGTGAATAATTGTTATAAAAAGAGATGTTGTCTGTTTTTCCATTTTTAAAAATGACAAAGCCTTTGTTTTGGTTAAATGGTGTGAAATATCTTCGTCTGATATTGCTTTTAGACAGTGCCTTTGGGATTTAAAGTAATTTTAGTTAATTAACCCCGTCTTGTAATGTTGATGCTCTGATTCTTGTCTACATACAGCTTCAGTGCACTTCCTCAAGTAAATTTGAACTTTTTTTTTTTTTGAGTGCTGCGCCATCACGATGCCAAATGCTTTAGGGCTTGCTATATGGTTGCTAAGTTCTTATAGGTGGTTGCTAAGTCAAAAAGGCCACCCCTAAGTCTGTGATATCCTGGTTCCTCCATATGACTGAGATCTAGGCCTGTGTAGCAATTAGAAAACAATTAGATTCTCATTCATAGCTACTTAAAAATTATTTAAGGAAAAGTATCTCAGAAATTCTTTCTCTCCTAAATAATAATGTTAATTATAGGGCAGTGTATTGTGATACAAGTGATACAAACTGCTAACTTGTATTTTGAACTATTCATAAAAGAACGGCCTCATAAAAGTAATTTGTTTCTGGAATTGGACTGCACTGGTTGTTGTTGAATGTTTCTGATTCACTAAAAAGAATTGGCACATTCGAGTCATTTGTTCATGAATTGGACTACACTGGTGGTGTTGTGTTTGTTTATTCAGGCAGCCCATGAGGACAACTCACTGAAAGACGTTTCTTGCCGCTATTTCACAGTGAACAGACTTGTTATTGCATCACATTAAACAGACTGCAAACTCAGATTTACAACTCAGGTAAAATATGATTTTTTTAATCATGGCGCTAGAGGTTTCTGCTGCTGAAAACAGTGCCAGGCTGGAAAACAGTTGCAGCACAGCACAACATTGATAATAATAAGAAATGTTTCTTGAGCATGTTTCTTAAAATGATATCTGAAGGACCATGTGACACTGAATACTGGAGTAATGGCTGCTGAAAATTCAGCTTTGCCATTACAGAAATAAATTACATTTTAAAATACAATAAAATTGACAACACTTGTAATAATATTTCACAATATTACTGTCTTTACTATATTTTTAATCAAATAAATGCAGCCTTGGTGAGCATAAGAGACTTAAAACATAAAAAAATCTCTTAAGTTTGATGGAAGTCTGGTTACTTAGAAACGATACGTAGTAAAAAGCTAGTACTGTTTAAAAAATTAGTACTGTTTGCCTGCTATCATCAAGTGTCCTTGTGCTGGTAGTTGCCTTCTGTGTAATACAAGGTTGTAGAGTCTGGTTTCTTTGCACACTCTGCACGACCACTCCGCTCCTGCTGAGAGTATATGCTGATGCAGACTTTATATCGTCTTCTCATCTCTCAGTGCGTCTCTTTCCCAATACTTTCCCATTCCTCCCCGCTCCAGCAGATGCTGCAAGGTCAACCATCCTAAGGCACCATGGAGGTGGTCAGACAGCTTTGGCCGGCCCCCGGGGAAGTCTTACTTTGATTATTTAGGCAGATGGCAAGCGTTTGGTGGTTAAACCGTGGAAAGGGATTCAACATGACATCACGTCTGCTGTTGAGAGGGCTTTGAACATGCAACAGTCCCCTTCGCAGAACCATTCATCACAGATCCTGTTACTGCACGCTTCATAGGGATAAAGCAGCTCTGAGCGCAGCTACAGAGATGAGAGGAAGTGAGACGAGTGGAAGTGAGGCATTAAAGGACAGAATGAGTGAGGTCATGGCAGAAAGGGGGAAGCAGAAGTAGTGCTTGGGGCATATCCCCAACAGAAGAAATGTACTCTCTTTTGCACTCTTCTGTGTTCCAGTGTGCAAAATATTGAAGGCTCTAGGCACTCTGTGCCAAGTCGGAAACTCACAGATTTGAGAACAGCTGTGTTTTCTTATTGTGCTACTATGCAATAGTTGAGCTCAAAATATCATATGTATCCGGCTTTTTGGTGGCAATTGGCATGTCTTTGCTTTCTCTGTCTCATAATAGTCGTTCTTTTGACTTTTTTTTTCTTTGGCCTTATACACAAATTGATGTGTGATTGATCTTGTTTTGTACCTACACAGTAATTTAGGTGATTTACCAATGCATTTAAACATAATTGTTACTCCCAATATTTTGCTGTCTCTACATGGCAGATTTTTTTTTAAAATACTTAATTAATACTTTTATTTAGGAAGGATGCACTAAATTCATAAAAGTAACAGTAAAGACATTTATAATGTTACAAAAGAATTCTAGTTCCAAAAATGCTGCCCTTTTGGACTCAGATTAATCAAAGAGTCCTGCAAAAAAAAAAATTTTTGGTTTCCACAAAAATATTAAGCTATAAAAACTGCGTTCAACATTCATATTAGATCAGCATATAATTAGAATGATGATGTGACACTGAAGACTGGAGTAATTTCCGAAATTCAGCTTTGCCATCTCATGCTAGAGGTGTTTTCTCTGAAAATGCAGTGCCTCCTTCAAAAATATGAGAAAATAATCACAAGTACAAAATGATTCGATTTTTAGCAGCACTTCGGCTGGGTTAAATTAAAGCTATTTTTTGCCGTAATCCTTATAGCTGTGTTGATTGAGGATTGTTGACTAATGGTCCAAAAAGACGGTGACTATAAATAATAGGCCAGTAGTAAGAATAACATCTATATATGTTTTTTTACTGTATTATTGTAGTTACTCTTTTTGAGGAAAAAAGTTTTAAAAAAAATTAGAAATGCATATGCTTAATAAGACTTTGATGCGATTCGTTTTAAATAGCATACAAAAAGTATAGAACTGGTAGCTTGTTGATAGAGTAAATACTGTTCCACGGGCTTTAACTCAGAAACCATGTAAACATCAAATGGAACATGAACTGACATTGCACTAAAATAGCCCAAACCCATAGAGGGGGCTTTGCCTCCTCATTTGGGAAGTACATGTGGCTTCTTTGTCTTAAAGGATGGGTCTTGGCCTGTCTGTCTTTGGGCAGATACAAGACAGTGTTATAAGTCTGTGTTGCTGAGCTCAGACTGGTCTTGCTGATATAGCTCCACGGGGAGCTCTTGCTCATTGCAGCTGCCAGGCTGGATGAACATGTTGATATGATTACTGGAGAGGCCTTCAGGCCGTCAAGCTCTCTATCTGATTCTGCTGAGCTCTGTTTCCTCCTCTCCTCTCCGGTCCTGTCTGTTCCTGACTGACCTACTCACAGAGTCCATTCACTGTGCCAATGAGATACGTATATGGTCACATGGGGGGGAAAATTAAAGGGGAAACCAATGTCAAGAACATGCCTGGGACATATTTCATCCTCAATTTCATAAGAAAGAAACAAGAAATATTATTTTACTTAAAAAATCAAAGCCAGCAAGATTTTTTTATAGTTTTCCTGGGCAATGTTTTCCCCCATTAAATAGGAATAAAAAGAAAAAGAAGAAGAAGAATAGGAGAAAAAGAAGAAGCATATCATTATTATTATTAAAAACATTTTTTAAGTATTTAAATTTTTATTTTTAAAAGTCAAAATAAAAAAAAGAATAAGAATAATGTATAATTAATATTATTACTATTTTAAAAAAGTATAAAGGGGTCCAGGGATGCCAGGGACTGCTAGGCAGTCAGTAGTAAAAAAAAAAAAAAAAAAAAAAAAAA
>NW_015666800.1:342540-348398 GCF_001515625.1 Sinocyclocheilus rhinocerous
TAATGTTGTGCTGGACCGTGTCAATGGCAGAGTTAGAAAGCTATATAAGAAAGCATATATATTTAATGTAAAGATCCATTTATACTGTAATAATAATAATAAATTAAAATATTGACAGCTAAGATACAAAAGAGATACACTCTTGGCTTAAAGTAAATATTTAAATTGAAAATATTTTACACATATTTACAACATTTTAATTATTATTATTTTTTATTTTACAGTATAAATGGATCTTTACATTAAAATATATATGCTTTCTTATATAGCTTTCTAACTCTGCCATAGACACGGTCCAGCACAACATAGCCGGTTGTCCTCCCGATACCTTTTATCATAATAGTATTTGTTATATTTGTTTAATTTATGCAGATTTGAATTGTATGTATATATATATATATATATATATATATATACACACACACACACACACACACACACATACATTGTGCTAAATGACTAAACACAATTTAAATGTAAAATAAAGAACTAACTATTATAAATACAATAATGAGATTTTAATGAAAACCCTGGGGGGGATCAGTAATACAGCATACATATGCATTGTGGTTATGATAGGAAAATGATGGCCAATATTATTTTGTGAGAGCTTTTTTAAGAAAATAATGTTAGAAAATTAAAATAAAAAGCAACAATAAAATAGGCCTCATTTTCTTAATAAGCAAATATAATAACCTATGGTTTTGTTTGGTTTTTGATGTGAAATGTGACCTGGACTTGTTTTTGTGAGATTCACCCAACTAGAGCAGAAAGCATGCTCATTCATTACCTTACAAAGCCCCTCTCAGATTTTCAGACACTCGCCGTTTTAATTAAGTGAATGAGGGGGAGGACTGCAGTGGAAAGAGGGAGAGAGGTCAATCAATGAGTAGGAGAGTATGAAACAGCCCTGGAGAGGACTCCAAAGAGATGGAGGAGGATGAGAGACCTGGCTCATGAGGGTTGGGGGATGACGGACCAGATTAAGGTGGGCAGAGAGGTGAGGAGATACAAGGACAACCTCAGTTCCTATATGACAGAAGTCACATTCTCATAAAATCCATAAGAATTAACGGTGCATTCATTTTCTATAAAAAAATACTGAGTGGTGAATCAATTTCTGTTAGAATAATTGATGGCTGTATCACTTTCTATAAGAATAACTGACTGTTGAATCGCTTCATATAATGATTAGTTGACTGATGCTCTTTTTATACTCACAGAGAAGATGCGGCATTTTCACAGGAAACAGAAATGCGCAGGGAATGTTTAACAGCAGTCTGTGTTTATGTTTTGTAATACCAAGCCATATATCCATGTGTGTCCACAGAAATTGCTTTCTATAACTATAAAAACTATAGGTCCTTTTGATCTCAGAGTCTTTTGCTGTAATAACACCAAGATGAGAAGAGGGAAAGAGCACGAAATCCTCCACTTCAAGGCAAGTTGGAGCACAGAGGCTCTTTTTTATTTTTCATTACTGTGCGCGGAAATAAGAGTCGCACTCATTATTGTTTTCTTTTATTGGGGGTCTCGGACTGATGGATGCCTGTTACCACAGCAACACTGGAACCTCTATGCAGTATATATACAGTATATCCGGCCCCTCACTTCTTGCTGATCTGTCAGCGAATGTGTGACAGAGCCGTAGGCTTATGGCGGCTTTTAAATAAACTACTTTGTTTTTCTATTGGTTAAGTATGTATGAGAAATGAAACATTAAACATCATTTATAAACTTTCTTTCAAAAATATCTTTCGGGAAAGGTTGTTGTGTGCTCATTGAAAATTAATAAAGTGTCTCCGGCTCGATGCGGAATGCAAATCACCCCATGTTTAAACTGTTTAGTAAGCTTTGTCCATGCTTACTCTGCTAAGCATGTTTGGAAGTCGCTAGATCTGTGTCAACCGGGAAACAGAGGTGTAAATAACTGGAGAAGATGCTAGACAGCTCGTTTTGAAAGTGTTGGGCCTGCCATGATACATAAATATAAGTTAAATAAAATGTATATGTATAATATGTATCATATGTATGTACTGTCTATATATATATATATATATATATAATTGTAATAACAATTTGGAGGGAAAATGCAAATGTTTCTCCAGTGGAAATAGCATATCTTAGAAGAAGATTTTAGAAGAACTGATTTTAGAAGAATTTATGAGGAATATTTGAGTTCATATTGAAATCTCTGCAGACTTACCTTGATTTGTTTGGTAAAAATGTTGAGATCTTCTGAAAATAGTGAAGACATATGTGAGATCACTCTGGACTTTTTTCTCAGAAGACACATCTGAAGCAGAAATGTCTTCAGTAGTGCATCATTTATTCCTCTTTCTGTCAAAAAGAAACAATTGAGATATTATAGGGCTCTCATTTGTTATTTATACAGGTTGCAGCTGCAATGCAGCAGTTTCATGTGCAATTTCTGTGTTTCTGTGCAACTGTGTTGCATTTTGAAGCCATTAGCAAACATAGAGCACTGCCTGTAATGCTTTGCCTTATGGGCTCCTGTGAGTGTCTAGGGTTTGTCTGCTTCACGAGGGAAATATTCCCCATGTGTGTATTGATTGGGCTGATGAGCTCGCTCTCTACTACTTCAGACACTTATTTGCTCCCATGTGTTTTGCCACTTTAATTAAACTCTTGATTTAATGCTCTCACTCCATTGCTCTCTTCACTACAGTACAGTAGATTGGGAGAGGAATGTGTGTGGATGTGCTTGTGTGTCTTATAGAGAAGTAAGACCGGCTATGGAAAATTCAGATCTTCTACCAAAAACCCTGAACTACCATGAGATGACAATAAATAGTTGTTGTTATTCTTGAGTTTTTTTTATACCCCTTAATATCCCACAATATGACTTTCTGTCTTATAATTTGACTTTATATTTCACAACTGTGACTTTGTTTCTCATAATTGCGACTTTATTTTTATCACATTGTGAAATTATTTATCAGTTGCAACTTGTAATTCCAAATGTATATCTCCCAGTTCGACTTTATATCTCACAACTTTACTTATCTCAAAATTACCTTTGTAGGTCTTTGTAGGCGGAAACAGACTTTAATAAAAACCAAATCTTATAGAGCCCTAGGATAAAAACTCAATTAGGTCAAACCAAACAGAAAGTACTTAAAACAGATTTAAATTACAGCAAAAGGACCAAATTGGAATTTTATCAGTTTTTAAATTGAGACAAAAATCTGGGAAAAGAAAAGAAAATCATATAAAAGCAACTGAATGTCATATTCAAAGTAATTTAACATGAATAGCTTATTCATATGTATATGTATAAGTACACATGTAATAATGTTTGAACTATCCTTTGAGGCAAAATACATCATAAAAAAATCATGCTTTGTGTGATGCATTTAAGTCTCAATCTGTGGTTCCCTCCACCCTCTCCAAAATAAATAGTTCTGAAACTGAACAGATGAGAGAAGTTCACAAGGTCAGAGAGTCATGTTGTCAGAAATGAAAATCTGTGCACTAGAATAGAAAAGAAAGGGAGAATAAGGAGGCCGGAAGCAGTGTAGAGGCACAATACATAACCAAATTATGTTCTGAGGAGTTTAACAGAGCAGTCATATTGAAAGAACAGACAAATTAAGTTACTGCACATGTCAGAAAAAAGACAGTTGATATGAAAAAAAAGTATTCTACTTTGTAATATATATTTTTTTATGGGATTAGAAAATGAAACTTGTTTTTAACTGGGGTCACGCAATAATTTGTCACAAGGCAGTTTATCTGAGCATGTCCATCAGGTCCCAACCTTGCTTTACATAATGTTGCAGAAGAGGTATTGATCCGTAACACAATTTACACTGAATGGAGCCAGAATTCCTATCCAAAGCTAAATGCATTGATAAATGTAGGTAAAAATTATGATTGCAGAAACAGCAGCATACACAATACAAGATATACTGCTACATGCACTCTATATTTTTCTTTAACATCCATTAGTTTTCTATGGTTCTATGTATTTCTCTCAGAGTACTGATTTAGTGTGTAAGATTGCTATCTCTTTGAGATAGAAATCAATCACTTGAGGAGACGTGCAAGCAAATAGTCTCAATGTTTGCTTCCAGATATATCAAACATGAGCAGCACTGACGTGAACTAACTAGCAATAGGAGATTGTGAAGGTCCACTGTATGAGTGGTGTGCAAAATGTTGCTGTGATTGAAATTTAATACAAGAGACAGATCTGTTGATCAGCGCTAATCTCTTGATCAAATTTATGTGTCGTTCCCTAACATTCCAGCTGAAGAGGAAATCTAGTGACCGTGAGCTGAGTCCTAATAAGAACACAATGCAGCCAGAAGATTTTCTTTATCTTAAAACAGTTGCTTCCAGGAAGATGCCAGCATTTAAATGTTATGTTTTTTTTTTACCCTTAATGCCTACTGAAACTTACAAAGAATCAGCTGAAAATCTTTTTTTTTATTATTATTGTCATTCACGTCAAGCCACCTCACACCTAGATATCAGAGTCAGTGCACACCCTCTGTCTGTCGCACATCCAGTAATATCTCGCTTTCCAGAAATCCGAGGGTTCCCTGCTGCGTTAGATTCACCATCACTTATTATCAATCTCTCAATAGAAACCGTTGCTATGGAAGCTGGTGACTCAGAACTCATAGGAATATTAGAGAATGATATTCTAGCAGCTGACACTGTCATGTCTAAGTATGGATAATGCTGCATAGCGAGATCTTGTGTATAGAACCCATACAAAAAGGAGATATTTTCAATTAAAAGTATTCAAAAGTGTTGAGCAATGAAGTCACATGGTAAGGAAAAAAGAAATCATGAAATCATAATTCAGGCTACATTGCACCAGCTAACCGGCACTATGCACTATAAGTGACTGAATGCTTACTTCTACACACAAAAAAGTATTCCTTTTTGGATATTTAAACATGACAAATTCAGTGTCCTCCAAAACAGCTAAAGCCTATTCAACATAAAAGGCTTTAGAGGAATGTAAAATCAACCCAAGGACTTGTGGGACGGTTAGTTACATCTGATTGTGCTAAATTACCACAGTGACCCCTAGTGTTTTGTTTTAAAGCTTCATCAGTTGGAACAAGGTCAAAAACATTCTCTAAAGAGAACTAATTTTTCTCTCTTTAATTCACAGGCGCTCAAAGCCAGCAGAGCAGAAAGAGAGCTGTGACCACCCATTTTGTCTGCACGACTGACAATAGTCCTGTGTACGCTCAGCTCCGATGCAGGAATAAGAGACAGCGACAATAGACCAGCACAGTATCCAGCCATGCTGTTTATATGGGTCAGCTGACACAGACAAGCAGACCTATGTCAGTTAGGTCAGGAAGTCAACTTAATCTGGCTCACCAGTGGATACACATACAGATATATCTCAGTCACATTGAATCAAAGAGATATTGATATACGATACTAGTGTGGAGGACATGTGAAGCTTGAAATGCGGTAAAGAGTGGCCATTGGACTGTGTGGAGCTTTGCTGAATGGGCTCCTCAGTCACCAGCATCAATGGACAACAGTTTGCACACCATGAGCTAACTTGCTACTTTTGACGGATACGATTTGTTCGTTTTTTTTTTACTTCGATAAACAGACAGCAACATGGTTTTGCCACCACCTGACAAGCGGCATGTGTGTTTAACCACCATTGTGATCATGACCAGCATGGCCTTCATGGATGCCTATCTTGTGGAGCAGAATCAGGGCCCACGCAAAATTGGGGTCTGCATCATCGTCTTGGTTGGAGATATTTGCTTTCTTATAGTCCTGCGTTACGTGGCGGTGTGGGTTGGTGCTGAGGTGAGGACTGCGAAGCGTGGCTACGCCATGATCCTCTGGTT
>NW_015666800.1:349399-353502 GCF_001515625.1 Sinocyclocheilus rhinocerous
TTGGTTGGAGATATTTGCTTTCTTATAGTCCTGCGATACGTGGCGGTGTGGGTTGGTGCTGAGGTGAGGACTGCGAAGCGTGGCTACGCCATGATCCTCTGGTTCCTCTACATCTTCGTTCTGGAGATCAAGCTCTACTTTGTCTTCCAGAACTACAAGGCTGACCGTAAAAGTCTGGAGACAGTAGCTCGGAAAGCATTGACTTTGTTGCTCTCGGTTTGCGTACCCGGACTCTACCTTGTCCTGGTTGCGCTTGACAGCATGGAGTATGTAAGAACCTTCCGGAAGAAGGAGGACATGCGGGGTCGACTCTTTTGGGTTGCACTTGACCTTCTGGATGTCCTGGACATCCAGGCTAACCTTTGGGAGCCACAAAGGACAGGTCTGCCCATCTGGGCCGAGGGTCTCATGTTTTTCTACTGCTACATCCTGTTGCTCATACTGCCTTGCGTTTCTCTGAGTGAGATCAGCGTGCAGGGTGAGCATGTGTCACCTCAGAAGATGATGCTCTACCCGGTCCTCAGCTTGGTGACCATCAACATTGTCACCATCCTCATTCGAGGTGTCAACATGGTGCTGTTCCAAGACAGCAGAGTCTCGACCATCTTCATCGGAAAGAACGTTGTTGCCATTGCCACTAAAGCCTGCACCTTCCTGGAGTACCGGCGACAAGTTAAAGAGTTCCCCCCTCAAGATCCAGCTGGGATTGCCATGGAGATACAGCAGAACTCTGTGCCACACAATCAAACTCTACCAAACGCCACAACCACCCTCCCAGAAGAGCACTCACCGGCCCGTGAGGTCATTGACACGTGACCAGAGCTGACAAAACATCAAGACTTTAGTGTTAAGGGGGAAAGAAGAAAACCTTAGTGAGTTCAGACCGGGACACGCTGAAGTATCCTTCTTCTGGTCCTTTTAATGCTGAGCCAGGTGTTCAGCCCTAAGATTACTATTTAGAAGAATTTTTAAAGTCCTGCTCATCTAGGCTGAGTGTTCAAAGGCCATTGATGCTCAGATGCACAAATGGTGGCTCACAAAATCTTGATTTTAACCGGATTTTGTCATTTCAAGCAGCTGTTTTGTGATGTTAGACAGGGAGTGTTTTTTAAAGAGATTTGTGTTATGGTGGTTCCCCTTGCTCTCCACGTGAAATCTCCACAGATTTCTGCAGAATGCTCGTCATTTTCAAAGTTCAAAGTTGCTTTGCCTCTTGTTTTAATTTATGAAATATTTTAGCTAGTTTGAATATGCTTTCAGCTATAAATGAGAGTCCAGTACTCTCAAATGACCATGTTTAAATGCATTTCATACAATTCTGAAGATTTCCCCCCCAAAATCAGTGCATAAAATGTGAGGAAATCCCATCTAGGCTTGCTGAAAAGTGAAAAATTAGAAACAAAGCATACCAAGATCAGTAGTTAAGTCCACTCCTAATACCGTAATCTGTAAACAGATCTGAAGCAAGAGGTGAACTTCAAGTGAACTTCAAATTATGTTTTGAAGCTTTATGTAATTTGAAGATGAAAATTAGTTTTTTTGTGTGTGTTAAGATGTGAGCATGTTTTAAAGTGAAACAACTCTCGCAGGATTCTTTTCCTGGAGATTAAAATGTGAACCAGAAACTTTTAATTTGCCAAAATTAATTTCCAGTCTTTATGAGTTTTGTATGTGTGTATAGAGAGAATGGAAGAAAGAACGAAAGAGAGTTCATTAAAAACAGATGATATTGGATGGTAATACATGAATTAATATACAATTCAGTCGTTTTTAAGGAGATAATTGTATTATTATTATTATTATTATTGTTATTATTATTATTATTATTATTATTACGATTATTATTAGTATCTCGTTTCTTTTCTTTTAGCTGTGACATTTTAAATGTTGCAAAATGTAATAAAACCTCCATAATCTTCAAACTGTGGTGTGTTGGATATTAACAGCCTAAATATGCCTTTTAAAGCAGCAAATGCAGATCCAGCTAACATTGAACTAATCAAAGGTAATCAAAGTCATTTAAAGGGATCCTATTATGCTTTTTCACTTTTTCAACTTTAGTTAGTCTGTAATGTTGCTGTTTGAGCATAAAAAAGTTACAAAGCTCAAAGTCCACTTCAAAAGGAGGTATTTTATTCAACAGAAATCACTTTTCAAAAACTACAACGAACGACTCGTTTGGACTACAACGCATATTTTCCGGGATTTATGATATCACAAATATCGACGAATGGGACGAGACCTGGTTGAGCTGCACTAGAGAAGGCAACGAGTGTTATCACTATGTGGGAGACATGCTAGCTTTCCCAAAGCAGACGAACTTAGAGTGGTTACAATCATCCGGGTTTAAAGGGGTCATATGATGCTTTTTTAAAGATCATTATTTTGTGTATTTGGTGCTACATGAGCTTTGAGACGCAGTTCCACTTGGTGAGAATGGGATGCAGAAAGCAATTTGGCTACTGCTGATTGGCTCTGGCTGCCATGTAGGCCAGCTGTAGGGAGTGATAAATTACAGTTCTTGTGATCCTCAGCCCTCTCATCCATCTCACCGTTATAGAGTTTCTGTAGGCTTCCTCACCAGGAGGCCTGAGCAGCAGTAAGATTTCCTATACCACAATTCTCAGTCCCAACAGAGATGCTGGTACGTTCCATAAGAGCAATGAATTGTTCCTCTGAACTTCTGAACTGACACGTAGACACTTTTGACACCTGGAGATAAATGTTGAGCTGTGTGAGTCAATCACTTTCTGCTGAAATGTATTATTCCCAACAAACAGCCTATAAATTACTTCTTGGAGGCTGAATACATAACCATCCACGCAGGATTCATAAGAGTTTTTAACAACTCCTCCTGGCGCTACTTGCGAGACCTGACCTTTGTAAAGCCATTTTGAAAGGCAAAGGAGATAAACATTGAAAAGTTCCAACAGATGACCTGAAGCAGCGATTCAGCTGCCTCAGTCTCTGCCGTCAGAGATTTCCTCATACTTCAAGCCTCTCCAATCAGTTGATTAATCGCCTGCTAGCTCGGGGCTAATGAGGTCATGAGGGTGTATTTAACCATGGCCCTATTTAATTTTCTGCTGTCAGAACATTAAAAATTCCATTTTAAGCACATCATAATTTGGCTTGGCGATAAATTACTAATATCATCATGGGAAGTCCTATCTCCTCTGTTGCACAGCTCAATTTACCAGCTTGGTTCACTTCATGGTACCTTTACAGCATCTCAAAAAATCTATTCATCTAGATAATGTAATTTACTGCTATATCAAACATGTTGGCAACCTTTTACCAATGTGTTTTCTAATTCCTCACCTGTTAGGACTTTTATATTATACTAAAACTTGTCGACACCCTGAAAATTCATATAGGCAATATATGGCATATTTCTCTAACTGTAGCTATGCATCATTAGGTGATCTCTGCAAGTCTCCAGAAGGGAACTAAAATGGTCAGCAAAAAGAAAAAATGTGTCAGTAATTTAATATCTCGTTATCATTGGAAAGCTTTACGTTTAAGCGTATATGGTGTCATCAGATATCATCTCATGCACATCAGCAACAGCGCAAACAATGATATTCAATTCACAAAGAAATCACTCTTATGAAGACATTTTTAATATGTTTAAATGTTTAACGAAACAACGTTTGTGAACAGTTAGAATCAGACTCTCACTCAGTCTGTGAAACATTTAGAGCTGTCACTCAGACATTTTATGGTTATGTCTGATTCAAAAGTAACTGGGGAACGTTAAAGTGATGTATATATATATATATTAGGTTTGTAAGACTTACATCAATCTATTGACTAACTATTTGTAAATTTTAGAGCTTAAGTTTGCTGTATAAATTAATAATGATTTTCTATAACAAATGAACTGAAACTAATCATCTAATACACTGATTATGATCGTCAACAATCCAAAAAATATTCACATTATGTCACATATGTACGGTGGCCGAGAAGTGCAAAGCAAATCACAATTCTGAAAACAAAATAACAAATTACAAACGCAAATGCAAGTCTAAAAAACAAAATAACAATTCAGAAAACACAACAACAATTCAGAAAACATTATAACAAGTCAGAAAACACAA
>NW_015666800.1:353901-377510 GCF_001515625.1 Sinocyclocheilus rhinocerous
AACCCTACCCGATACTTTATTTTCAACTTTTTGATTATTTCCTTCATTTTTATTGAAAATAAATGCCTTTATGATGTGATACGAGATTTGAAAAGGGAGGAAAAAAAGTTCGGCAAAAGGTGGGATCGAACCCGGGTCGATCGCGTCAAAAAGTCAACAACACACACTTATCCATCTGCACCACTGGAACTGATGTTTTACAGCTTCTTTTAACTAAATCTAAATATACGCTCCATATTTTTTATTCCATAGTAAGGGCAATTCATACAATACATTTAAACTGAGCTACTTTAATACCATCTCCGAACTTTCTACCACGACTCTGCTGTTCTTCGGCTGGTTCTTCCGTTTGTAATTTGTTATTTTGTTTTCAGAATTGTGATTTGCTTTGCACTTCTCGGCCACCGTACATATGTCTTACCTATGTAGAAGCATTTAACAAACTGTTGACAAAAAAAGAAAAGCACAAAAACAAAGTGTGTAAATCTATTAAGGCAGCTCATATTCCGTGCATCCAATTAAGCCATTTAAAAATTGCATACAAACAGTCATACAAATAGTTTTCAGGTGTTTATTCAAATCATGAGACCAACAAACACATCATGCATTTTTCTTATTCAGAGATCATCTAAAAGAAAGAGAAAACACCTTTATCTACATACATTTTTTAAATGCTGGTGTCAAAAGAGTTTTTTAAAGGGATAAATTAAAGTTCTTAACATTTACTTACCATCATGTCATTTCAAAACCATATGATTTACTTTCTTGTTGGAGAAAAGCAGCTTGGGCATTGTGCTAAATATCTCCTTTTGTGTTCCACGAAGGAAAGGAAATCATACAGGATTTAAATAACATAATTATATGATGACAGAATTTTAATTTTAAGTTGAATTAATATTTTGACTTGGTTACATTATCTGTGATGATCAAATGTGTTTTTCTCCAACATAAAATGTAATATTTTTCAATATATTTCATATATATATATATATATACAATTACATAGACATTATAATTACTTGGAATTAACTACAAAGAGTTTCTGCATATAGGAATTGAGCCATTTCTGTCTTTCCATTGCTGTCAAAAGCTTACTCTTCTCTCTAAATGCAGCGTCATCTGCCACCACTATGTTTCTCTTCTGCTGGTGACCCACCCGTGAAGGCCAGTTGCCCGGCCAGCCCTTCACCAGCTCCTCCTCCATATGTGACTGGCTGAGCGGAAGCCAATCGTCCCCCACCAGCTGTTCTGCCCCAGCATTAGCTGCACCAAAATCTGGAGCGGTCAGCATCTGAATGCTCCAATCACGGAGTGAGATGGAAGGGTACAGCAGTTCCCACTGTTCACCTTTGGAATCCTCCTGACCAATAGCAGGCAAGTTACTGTTTCGGAGAAAGAGAAGTGTCAGAAAGTTGTCTAGCGAGCAATAGGAAGCTACTGTAAAAAAAAAAACACATTTATGAAATTATACTTCTGAATGGTACAATGGCGTTTTAGTAGAATGGACAATTAAATTATTTATAATTTTCTTTTACAGAGCAGCTGTTTGAAAAACATATATTTTTTGCACCCATAATTGGAGTTGCATTGAGTGTCTGGCAGTTTTATTTATAGAACCCTATAATCTATTACATGTTGCCAATTTATAAATCCAACAAGTAAAAAAATCCTGATCTAATGAACAAGAATTTGTAATGTATATTTTTTAAGGTTTCCATGGTAGAACTTGTGGTACTTAAGGTAAATTTGTTCTCTGTGAGAAAGAAATACTTCCATGTGAAATTGTATGTCTCTAGCTCAAATGGAGTTGCGGGTTTTATGTTTTGAATATTGCAAATGTAATGACTAGTTGCTAAGTAACCACACATCTCATCCATCCCATAATTACACAGAATGCAATTAACTACAGACTCGTCATGCATGCAAAGTTTGGTGAGTTTTCACCAAAGCGATACAAGGCACTGTTCAAAATGAGGAATAACAACAACATCAGTACTACTACTAATATATAACAGCATAATAATCAATAATGAGCAGTTATACCTTTGCAGAGGTCGAAATTGAGGCTGGGGAAATGCAGACGTCATCAGAGTCACACTCATGAGGACTAAGAACAACAGGGCAGGACGAGGAGGCAAGAATAAAGCCACCATCTACAGATGAATATGTTGACCAAGACAAAATATTGGTAAAATATTTCTGTACAGTTGGGAGATGTAGAGAATATACATGTGCAACATTCAAAATGTATAGGCTATTGAATGTAATTTACTCAGATATGAGAAATATGAGGAATGCTGACGATTGCTAGAAGATAGTTCTGACTACAGGCCACTTTGAAATTAAACTCATATATCAGCCAATCAGAAGTGTATTTCAAACGTCTATATAAATTATTCACACCCTTTCACTCACTTACATAGTATAGTATTTTAGAACGGACTAAAAAGATACATATTAATAGCTGTGTCATTTTATAGTTTTTAAAATACAAGACAAAGTTAAGTTGAATTATCATGAAATGTCGATGTCAGTTAAACTTATTTTCTGCTTTCTATCTGTTCTCTATAATATTCAAAAACATTAAAACTATACCAAACTATAAGATTTTCATTAAATTATAAAGGGCCTATGTAACGAATTTTTGTGAAAATCAATATAAATGCAAATCTATTTAAATTATTTTGGTACATTAAATAATAGATTTGATCATTTGCAATTATAAAATTAAATAGTAAAATTACTATTTAAATTTATGGTACCTTTGTGGAGAAGCTCTTCCTCTTGGCTGAGTGTTGCTGTGAAGTTCTTTGTCTGGAGTCAAAAATCCAATCAGTCTTGTGTGACTCCAAGCTGGTTTGCAAATCTTCCATGCAATGTCTCAGAGAGGTTTGTGTTTGTCCAATATTTCGGTCTAACGCTCTAGGTAGGTATTTAATAGTTGAGAAGTTACCTATGGTACCTCTTTGTATGTATTGCTTTATCGAGTTCTCAGGTTGTAGCTCTACCCCGAACTCTGTTGTGCATTGTCAGGTGCCAGTGTGAATATATACAGGCTTTGCTTGTGTGGGATTATATATACCTCTCTTTTTGTCAGAAGTTGTAGGGGGAAACAGAAAAGATAAAAAGGCATGTGTCATTCTCCTTGTTGAAACGGAAACCGCGCTGAAACAGAGAAAAGGCCACACCTCTGACTGTCCTGTTTGGATGGAGCCTTAAAATAGAGGAAAGAATCAGATGAGAAAAGACAACTGTTTGGACGTCAGAGCACCTAATGATGTCTCAAAAAAAAAGAGAAAAGATAAAAATGGAAAGTGCCACATGATCACAAAATCATGATCAAAACGGCATGTTCCAGCTTTTCCTTACTATGGTATACAATGACCTTGACTCAAGCGCGTGACCTATCTGTCGCTGGGCGTAACCTATAGGATCATGAGTTACAAGATAAGGGTCGGTAATGAGGATCCTCAGCCAAATTTGAAGTGACGTGTTTGCCGTCCTCTAGCAGCCTACGCACACGTTTGGATTCTAGGCCAAGCAAGACGTCACTCTCATTAAATTTAAAAGGTCCTGTCAAACACACTGAAACCCCCACAAGACAATTTGTCGCATTTTACGCAACCACAGGTAGGCTTTTGCTTCAGAAACACTCCACACAATCATGTGCGAATAACTATTTTTTTATACATAAGGAACACCTTGTATTATATCAAAAAATGTGTGTGTTTATTAGCTAAAGGCTATATTTCATGGTTATTTAATATAAACATTAATTACCGTGGGGAAAAAAAACTCAGTCAACCTATAGCCTAGGCGACATCCGGCGAACGAAAACATTCATTTTTAATCAGCACAGGAAGGCTTGTTACCGAAGTGGACTTTAGCGAGGTCTCATTTAAAATAATGGGCAGCGGTTGTGAGTGCAAGGTTCAGACGAGCAGGTCCTGACAGTCATTATAGAGCACGACAACAGCGACGTGGGTCGGTCGGGTCGGACATGAGTGGAGGGACAAGAATGAAAGCATCGAAGGAAAGAATCAGGGCGTGAGGCAGATGAGGTCGAGGGATTCGGCGGCGAGGGGCTGAGGAGATGATCTGAAGCGCAACTTTGGTTGTAATCCATAGATCTTTAAGTTTTACCACCGTAAACCGCGACTGTGAGTCATGAGCTCTTTTTTTCCACAAGCTAGCATTCTCTCTTCTCTCTTTTCCCTCACCCCTGGTCTTTCATATCCTCTTCCAAACCTCGGGATTTTTCATGCTCACAAACAACTGTGAAAGATCTCAAACTTTACTTAAAGATCATCTGTTGATCTTCTGGAGAGCATGTTTTTGGAGAAGTGATTTTTGAAGTAAACTGCTTTGAAATTTTTAAACACACTGCAAGACAAGAAATGTATTTAAGAGCGAAAAATTAGCACATAAAGTCACTGTTATCTCAAGCTAGAAATGAATATAGATGTTCTGAATATACATTCTGAATATAAATTAATATTGTGAACATTTGAGAGGGGAATGTGACCAAGGTGCGAATTACGGGGGAGCTAGGGGGAGCTCGGCTCCCCTTAATAAGACATGGGCTCCCCTGAAAACGGGATTTGTGAAATATACATTCTGAATTTAAATGAATATTGTGAACATTTGAGAGGGTGCGAACTACGGGGCAGCTAGGGGGAGCTTGGCTCCCCTTAATAAGACATGGGCTCCCCTGTCCCCGTTATAAAAAAACACAAGTGGGCTCCCCCAAAGTCCACGGTATAGTTCGAACACTGAATGTGACAGTAGAACATTAAAAAAAATACTTTTTCCTGCTATCAAAGTTATGATAACATTAGCTTTCCTATCCTTAGCATTCAAGAGCCAACACAGAAAGATGCTTTTTACTGCCAGATTATGTATGTGATGTTCAAACCGGGGCTAACGGTGGCCTTGTTAACAAAGCCAAACCTTGACCCCTTGAGACAATAAAATGAATTTCCTATAATAGGTCTATAGTTCTTTCAAAAGGTCTATAATATATAATAAAAACAGGCTGTTATGTATAGTAGTGTGATGTCATGCGAGTGGATCCCTTCATGAAAGGCCCATTAAAAGGCAATCAGCCAGGACATGTTATGGTCACTTCAGGGAAGAAATTTGATCATGTGATCCTGGGTGGCACGTTTGTAGGATTCATTCATAAAACTAGTGTAATTTTTTTGAGATGCTTTTTTTTGCATTTAAACTCATTTAAACCCAACAGGAAATTATGATACTATAAATTTTAATGAAATACACAAATATGCTGTGTTTAATGCAAACACTTCATTTGCCACAATAATCTTAACTGATATAAATTTACATTTTGCTATGTAATGTTAAGGTATAACATTCATATTCAAGTTTTGTGTAGGGTGTAACAAACAGCCATATGAGACAGTAATGCCTTAGAGCTAGTGTTCAAGTACTCAGTATAGTTATGCTCACTTTCGAATGGAATTCTCCCTGAGAATTCACATGATATCACTTCCTCTTATGTCATTTAAAAGACACTTCCTTTTCGGCGATTAATCTAGTGTGACTGGGAAGGGGGAAAAAAAACATGGCATCAAGTTTAGCATTATTTAGGAAGTTTTTTAAATGCTGAATTTCAGATCCTACTTTCAATTCAAATATTTCTTAAACACTACTAAGACACTGCATAATATTTCAGCAGAACTTCTAAAATAGCAGATTTTTGTGTTTAGTAGTACACCATCAGACACAAACTGCTTGTTGATTTTTATGGAATGACACGGTAATCAGGGATTTCAGGGATGCATTAATGAAACTGTCACATCTGGAAGGGAAGAACAGCATGATATCACACATTTGCATCATACACCTCTGCAATAATCTCATGTGTATTATTACAGTCTCATTTTTAGCCTGCTGCAATCCTCTATCATTGATATGCAAAAAACTGAGCTGAGCTCACCTCTCTCCACTACCCAGAATTCCAGTGTTTGTAAAAGCGCAAACATCCTTCCCACACGTGTCAGTCTAGAGCTAAAGCTTTGTTTCTCTTATAAATCTGTCAGGTAAAACACCCCCTCTTATTTTTTGTTCATGCACAAACAAGATGGATGCTATTGTTAAATCTCTCATACTAACTAATATGAGGGTTTCTTTAAAAACTGTCTGTGGGCAGTGTTGTTCTGAATCACATTTAGATTTTCAGGGTAGCAACTTGAACAGTTACTATAGTTGCAAAACCCCCTAAATTCACTTGAAACAGCTCGATAGTCTGATTTGATGAGCCATTTTGTAAAATAGTTGAAAACCATGTGCCTGTTACCACACATAAATTAAATTTTATATTAATGATCTTGTTAGAAAATAATCTGATTATTACCTTTTTATTGATCATTGACATATTTTATCTTATTAGTGTTGCTTTGTTTTCAATCATGGTAAAATGCACAGACTTTCATGGCTTTTTGCTTTAATTTACTCATTTAGATCACATTATATATAGTACAAATGATGAGGTGGAAGTGTTTTATGGGAATCTGAAGTGTTTTTTTTTTTCAATAACATCTTAAGTTTCCCTTTCCATATATGTGAACAAACACCATAAATAATATAAAAGTATTTATTAGCAGTATACATTTTTTATATAACACCAATCTTTGGTTTGACAAGTGTTGTGCACACTGAAACAGTCACATATTGTGTGATACTCAGGGGCGGACTTACCCATTAGGCAAAGGTAGGCGACCGCCTTGGGCCCCCAAAAGCCAAGGGCCCCCTAAAATGTTTTTCATATAGGATATGCGCATTAAGCGCGGACACGCGAACGGTTGCTGTTATTCATGACAATGTTTACATTCAAGCTACCCATAAAATGTATAGTGAAAAGTACTTTAAAAGCGTCGGGAATGCAATAAAGTAATTTTAAAGCTGTTTTATAAAGCATTTGCAGCATTGATAAAAAAATATAAATAATTAACATATCATAAAAAATTGCGTTTCAGCAAATCCTTTAAATTTTAAGGTATTCAGAACAGAGAAACATAAAAATCAGAAAAAGCAGCTATACAATTATAGGACAAAGTTTACATATATGCCATTATAATTAGTGTTTTATTTTTTAACTGTAGGAAATTATCAAATAAAACGCAAATTATAATCGGGCCTTCCATCAATTATAGTGATGAAAAAATGACTCGCCATCTCCTAGTTGGATGTGCCTTTAGAGAGAAATGCACGGATTACATAATGAAAGAGTTTCTATTTTCGATTTGAATTATTTCGTTTTAAAGTAGTAATTTAAAGCTTTCTATATATTTTGATCATGTCTGAGTTTAGGTTCATCATTGTGAAGCGCTCCTGTTCAAGCCCGAGACGGCAGAAAGCGTTTTGTTGATATTGTGAGTGCACACAAATAAAACTAGACCCTTTACAGTTTAGAATGATGTATTACTCTTACCTTTATGAGCAAAAATGACTGCGTATTTTAAGTTGTTTCCACTGTTAGAAAAAAATTCAAGTGATGGTGCTGGCGCCTCCATGTCCTGCAGAGTGCCTTCAGCTTCCTGCCTGGGGCCCCCAATTCACTAAATCCGCCCCTGGTGATACTTATGCATTTATGCTGCTTAAAATAATTTGCCTCAAAACCAAAGCTTATGCCTATAAACATATGTTGTGATATTAAAAAAAACAACAACAGTGAACTAAAATATGAATAAAATATAACACCGAGAGCATATCTGTATGGCCATATATGATATGAGAGCAATGCAGGTGCATAACCAATTCAAGGTCTGTAAAGATGCATTGCTTTAAGAAACGTATAAATGAAAAAATAAGCACCGAAACAGGGGTATGAGTCACAATATGCTGAGCCCTGAGATGTGAAAAGATTTGCATTGTTGGAAAGATAAAGTTTCATTTGTAAATCATGAAACTGTCGAGGACTGTATAGAGCTTGGGAACAAGTAAAGGCTAACTAAGGTGAAGGATGTATCTGTTGTGTGTCTGCAGATATTCTTGAATCTCAACGTTTTTTTTTTAATATATAATAATGCAGGCTCCTCATGTGAGGCTTTTTTAGGAGAAAAATATTAGATTTTTTTCAAAACAAATTCCAGTCCTGGTCCTTTCCAGCGCATGTTTTAAAGCAAATGCCAGCCAGCTTGTAAGCCAGTTTTTGTATTTGTATAATTTCCCTGGGCAAATAGCACATTTTGCTATGTGGTTAGGCATTGTAATGTCTGCTTACATTCTTGTGCATCACTTACATTAATTCATAAATCAAAGTTGTCCATTCAAGCAGCTCAAACCCTCTGCTAAAGATCTACCTATCACTGGCGCACACACACATACAAATGGATTAGTTCATATCAAACTCTCTTCAGGTGCTGGTGTTGATGGTGTCTGGTCCACAGACTCTTGTTCAGGCCAGCGACCATGGCGGTAGACAAAATAATACTCCTTACGTGGCTCACTGTGGTGCAAAGTGGACTTGATCGTGAGAGGAAACTCCTCGGGAGCCAAAGGCTTGTCATGGCCATCCACTAGCACGCTTAGGCAATAAGACTCAGGATCCAACACCTCAAACTTCTCCGCACACTGATTGCACAGGTCCTGAGCAGTAGTGTTGGGACGCAATCCCAAGGTCTTGGTGTTGGATCCAGCCTCCAGGAAGGACACGTTAATGAAGTCCTGACAGGAATGTGGAGCAACATAAAGAAAAATAAATTCACAGTTGACTGGCCAATGGTTATCCAAGACATTATAGCAGTCATAATACCTGTACAGAAGAGCGTGACGCTCTGGCTTTGTTTAGGGTGCGGCGGCGCTCCCAGCGATGGATGGAGTCTTGGATCTCCAAACTCAGCTGTTTGGTCACAGCTTGTTTATCAAAATTTTTGATGTGCTCCAGAGCTCCATAAGTGGTGGTAAGATAATACGAACCTAGAAGAATATAGATATGTAATGGTTATATAGCAGTAACTTTGCCATCCTAGCTAATGTTCAGTGTTGCTTTGTGACTAAAAGAAATGATAAGCGTTGTAAAATATGTATTTGTGTGTATGTGTTTTAAATATGTATTTTGTGTGTCAATTTTATTGTTTTACTTTCATCCTAGACCCAGCCTTTTAATCTTAAAATATGAAAATCTACCATAAAATTAGTGCTACATTGTAGAAGCTGTGAAAATCTAAACAGAGTGAATAAAATATAAACGATAAGACCATTAGAAAATCAAGGTAAATATCAAACTAGGACAAAATATTATTATTAATTATTTCTAATCAAGCTGTGAGTTAAATTATGGAATAGGGGCAAATATTATTTCAAAAGATTATTTATTTTATGTATTTTGTGTAGAAACTATTTTCTCTCAATTAATTATAAAGGAACAGCAAGTGACACATTGAATTAAACATACAATTTGAAGTAGACAGACTGAAATTCTTGGAAAATGTGCTCCAATAATCTTTGTTTTATTTACAAATTAAAAAAATTAAAAAAAAATTATATTAAATACTGTCAAATTATCCTAGGGAAACAAATGAGTGAGGCATTTTATTCCAAAAATCTTAAAAATAATTTTCATCATTGTCATATCCACCACATAATGCTTTTAAACACAATGCATCATTTGAGATGTAGTGGAAATGTTCTTGATTATCAAAAAGCAATCTATCCATTATGTACATGATCGCAGTGAATATGGGTTCTTGTACGTTCACTATGGCTTGGATGTGTGTGTGTGTGTGTGTGTGTGTGTGCGTGTGCGTGTGTGTGTGTGTGTGTGTGTGTGTTTGTGTGTCCTCACCCTCTCCGAGCTGCAGTGCCGGATCCATTAGCTCCATCATGTACTCCACATCCAGCAGCAGAGCGCTGATGTTACAGCGAGCCAAGACATACATCAGCACAGGCAAGAAGTCATCAGCCCCGTAAGCCTTTCCTGTTACATAAAAATCAGGAAATAATCAAAATACATTCATTAATAAAATAGCAAAACATTAAATCATTCATATCGCATTAAAGTCTTTTGAGTGGAATTCACTTGTACAGTATGTGGCAATCCATTGCTTTGAGAATAAAATCTGCATTGTAGATAATGCTGCTATGAGGGACTGATCGATGTGTTGACCACTAACAGGACACATTTTCTCATTCCCGTACACACTCATTGCGACACTACACAGATTCCTGTTTAGTCATTTGCACTCCCTGCATTTTATTTGTATGTAGAACAAGAAATATATGCTGGACAGAAATGCACCCTGGACTGTGTCTGGACTCCCGCCAATACAATACAATTCAGAATATGCTGAGAGAGCTGTGCTGTATACTATAATAGTCACAAGACTGATATTATGCTTTATGAGCAATGGGGCCAAATCATTTAAGGCTTCAGGCTTTTGATGCTTTAATCTGGACATTCGACAATGAATCTGTTAGACAAATACAAAAACATATGTTGGATGTAAAAACTGGTTTGTATCTGTATAGCCATGAGCTGGCTATGTCCATTACTTATCAAATATAATCAAAAATAAACTAACATCTGGCTCATTTAAATATTGAAAAACAATGCTTGCAGCTGTGAATATGAAAGATGAAGTCTGTAGCAAATTTAGCCTCCTGTTTTCTGTACCTGTCGCTGTGTGTCTATATTTCTGCACTAGCTTTATCACCAGAGCAGTGAAGTAGACTGTAAATAAAATAGCTGTCAATTTGTTGGCCAAACTGGAAGGCTAATTCACCCTTGGTTCCTTCAGGATTTTTTTCATGGGTTTTTAGAGTAGCAGTTGTTGATTTCCGAGTAAAATAAGGTCTGTGGCTTACATTAGCTGAAGAGATTTTCATGTTTTGGTATACACAGTCATACCTTAAACTTTTTTAACCACACAGATTCAAGTCATTGTCCATAGTTAGCAAATTGTCATCAACTGACGTTTTTAAATTGCTCAACTGTTTCAAAATTCATGTTTGTGTGCAACAAAACAGGAAAGTTTCAGCAACATTAACCACAGACCTTATTTTGCTTAGAAATTATAAACATTATTCTTAAAACATCATAAAGTCCCAAGGGATGGCTCAAAAAGCTGAACAGCACTATTATCAGTTGCACAGTTGCAACACCTGTTCACACTGAAATAATGAAATGTTTTCAGTGATAATACAAAGGCTAGCACACAACCACAGATGCAACTTGACTGCAGTATATTGAGATTTCAAAGAATGATTCATTGGGAGTTCATCTGTTTCGATGTTCATTTCAAAACAGTGCTATGCATTGAAATGAAGTAGCAATGCAATTTTAAAACAAAATTGCATTGCAATGCGCTGCATTTTAATCTTGGTAATTTAGAGGCGACGTAGTGTTCTCTGTGCAAGTTAATTGTCCTATTAGATGTACATTTCTTCAGTATTACGTTCCCACAGGAAACCCAGTCCTTTTATTATGGATCTAAAATAGCACCTGCAGTGTAATAAAGTAAGGTTAATTTAAGATAATAAAATCAACAAAATGAGAGAAATGAAAACTACAGAACCAAAATTTCATCTTTTCTAACTTAATAGGGTTACGCAGTCGAGACAAAACTGCTAACCCATTGGAAATATCTGTAGTTTAATTAATTTGACTATTTCCGTTTAATTGATTTAATGAAACAACACAAAATGCCAGTGTTGATCACATTGATAATCTTTCTGTATAAAATGTGTGTTTTTAAGGGAGTTTGTGAAACAGAAGTTTGTTAAATGAACCATACCCTGCACAACAGAGATTGTTTTGGACTTCAGAAAAGGGTTGCTGATGCCCATGAGACTGTGTTGCCAAACCATTGCTTAAGATTGCGGTTTGGAAGTTGTAATAGAGGAAATGGATCTCATTTGTGACTGTTCTTTGGGGTGAATAATTCTTTGAATAGCACTTGAATAATAGCTCAGAATCTGCAAGCCTCGCTCGTCTGGGCTAATCTCAGTGCTCATGAATACCTATTAAAGAAAGCACTGAAACAAGAATGGTGTGCATGGAAAGATAAAAAAGAAATATATAGTAGATCAGTGGTTCTCAACTGATGTGTCGCAAGGTGGGTCATGACGTTGCTCCGATTGCAGGGAAAAACACAATGATAAACACAAAAATACAACTGAATCGTGCAATGTTAAAAAATTGTTAAATGAAGAATATGTGAAATATCTCTGTTTTTTAGCACAAATTCATCCATCACTTGGTATAGAAGCAGTCAATTTAGGCAGATGCCAACATGGACGGGTTGCGTGACATGCCCTCATTCTATAAACTGTATCCAAAACTACGCAAGATAAAATATGTCCAACAGTACATTAATTATGGATTCAATTATGAAGGTCATGGCTTGTGGCAACCACATTGTGTTTTGTGCTGTGAATTACTTACTATTGAAAACCATTCAAATTAAACGTTTATTCAAATAAAAAATTCACTTAAAAATAAATGTGAAATTCAATTTAAAAATATTTTTAAAAATGTAAAAAAATTTTTCGTAAAATGTATTTACAAAATTGTAATTTTTTATGTAACATATTAATAACTTTGCATAATAGTAGGCCCAAACAGTTCATGATGAAACAATTTTTTCGTAAAATGTATTTACAAAATTGTAATTTTTTTATGTAACATATTAATAACTTTGCATAATAGTAGGCCCAAACAGTTCATGATGATATTAATACATTCAGTTGTTGAATATTATTTGGGTTTTAGGCTAGGGTTTTATCCTTAAGGCAGGTGAAAACCACTGTAATAACATACTTTTCAATTTCATCTTAAGCCTAGATAACTATGCCTGAATGACATAATGAAAAAAAGACAAAGAATATACAGTATAAATTAGAAAAGTCCTGCAGGTCCAACAAATAATTTCCATTCCAAATTTCTTACAGTTATGTTTAAATGTAAGACTGTTCTATCAGATCCAATAAATTGTGAATTGCACATATAATTATAGAGAATTTTATGACAAAAAAAATGTCTATATTATATGACAAAAACTATCCACACAAGTTATTCTACAAATTCTTTATCTCAGCTGTGACTGAAAAAATGTGTCATGACTTTGAAGTCAGCAATTCACAGGAAATGCATAATTTTAACTAAAATAGACGCTGGTCAGAGTCAATTAAAGCTTTAAACTTGTAAATGTGAATCATCTGCAATTTTACACACAAAAAAGCAATCACTTGAAATGCAGATTAGATGAAGTTTAGCTCAAATTTTGGTTCAGATTTACACAGGACTGCAGATCATACAAAAAGCCTGACAAATTGTAACTCTTATCACTTCATCAGAGTGAAGCGTTTGGTTTGCAGAACTAAAAAAAAAAAAAAGGTCCAACAAATAATTTCCATTCCAAATTTCTTACAGTTATGTTTAAATGTAAGACTGTTCTATCAGATCCAATAAATTGTGAATTGCACATATAATTATAGAGAATTTTATGACAAAAAAAATGTCTATATTATATGACAAAAACTATCCACACAAGTTATTCTACAAATTCTTTATCTCAGCTGTGACTGAAAAAATGTGTCATGACTTTGAAGTCAGCAATTCACAGGAAATGCATAATTTTAACTAAAATAGACGCTGGTCAGAGTCAATTAAAGCTTTAAACTTGTAAATGTGAATCATCTGCAATTTTACACACAAAAAAGCAATCACTTGAAATGCAGATTAGATGAAGTTTAGCTCAAATTTTGGTTCAAATTTACACAGGACTGCAGATCATACAAAAAGCCTGACAAATTGTAACTCTTATCACTTCATCAGAGTGAAGCATTTGGTTTGCAGAACTAAAAAAAAAGAAAAAAGAAAAAAAAAAGGCCTTTCAGAACAGGTCAGTGGTTCATGGTCTTACTTTGTTGTTCTGCATATACATGCAGAAAAATACAGACAAAAGCTTTAAGAGTTAATGTTATGATATATACTACGCATATGAACAGTCCTGTAAACAGCTCTCTGCACAAACATTGTCTTTTGCAGCTGTAGCACTTCCTTATTTGGAGGGTGCATATACATGCAGAAAAATACAGACAAAAGCTTTAATGTTATGATATATACTACGCATGTGAACAGTCCTGTAAACAGCTCTCTGCACAAACATTGTCTTTTGCAGCTGTAGCACTTCCTTATTTGGAGGCGCTAATGGCAGCTTTGATGAAATCTGGACTAATTTTGGGGTGAGGAGGAAAAGGCGGAGTCTGGGCTGTGTAGAGAAACATCGGTTACGTGTTTTCTGTCCCTCTGTGTTCAGAGGTTGTGCTCTTTCCTCCATATTCTCTAGAACTGATGAGTAATGGTCTGAGCTGCATTTCCCAAAAGCATCGTAAATAGAAATCATTAGCAAGCAATGATCTCCAAGAATCTTAGGAAGGCTTCAAATGTTTTCAGGAAACACAGCCCTGACTGGTGACATTAGATATATAGCTATAACTAGATAAATTATTATAGCTACATATATAACTTTCCAAAAGTTGCTAAATTTACAATTTACTAAATTTAAATTTAGGGTCTCTAATTCGCAATATTCCAAAATAAACCCACCTGGACAGCCCACAGACATGGATTCATAGATGATTTTGCAGGTCTTGAGGAGCAAGTCGATCTTCTTCTGAGGCGAATATTCTTGGTGCAGGTTACCAAGCTTTGTTTGAATTTTCTCCATAACAGCCATTTCAGGAACACTGGTGGTGACCCCCAGGTCTGTGGTGGTCGTCCCCTGAACCACTTGCTGGTTTTCTTTTAGTTTCTTCAAATTTCCTGTACGGGAGTGGATATCCTTCAGTCCATTATACACTGCCTCTCGTAAGGGTTTCAGGACACTTTTGCATAGTGCTGCTTCAGTAATGATCTCTGAACAGGAGAAAAGAGATACACCATAAGTAACGGGAATGCCAGCCATTAAACTTGGTAAAACATAACTACTAATTAAGTAATCTTTAGAGACGATAAACAACATGTAGATTATTCTAAAGCATTGGCTTACATTGCAATTATTTTGACAAACATAATGCAGCTATTTTGAATCACGATTGCGCATTTAGCAACGCAAACTGGGAATAATCATTGCCATCAAACATAATATTGCGATCATTATGACACGATTGTATTTTGCATACCATTCTTCACACAGACACAGGCCTACACAGTGCACACTAACAACCGGACAATACTTCAATTCACCGAAGCTTGTTCTGAGTGGAAACCGCGGCGACCTCCGGAACTTGGTAAACATGTATTATAGCTGATGATGTATATTAGCAATTCTATATTATTCGGGGTCTAAAGTAAACACCACATTAGCAAATAATCATGTCCGAATTCAGTTTTGAACACATCCGCACTGGTTACATTTTAACACCACACTCGCGTGAACACAAGCTAATCTATAACAAGGTGATTTCAGTTTAAATGTTATTAATTGCGCAACCTTACCATACAGATGTTTTAGAGGGAAATGTTTGTTGGTTTAAATACCCAACAGAGACCCACAATTAGATCTCGGTTATAGTTTTTAAAGCATTTTATCTGATTTGCCATAATCAGACAAGCGTCAATTTCAGATCTGTCACGTCCGTAACGGAGAGACGTCACGTCCGTAACAATCGTTTTCCCTCATAAATGCAAAAATGAAAAACAAAATAAAATAAATAATTTATGTTCCATGGAGAGACAACCCTTATCCTTTCGACTGGTATTATTTCTTTTGGCTTGTGCATTTGAATTCGCAGAATTTCTACAAAGTATGTCGACTCCCAAAAACTCAAGACCTTTTTTGTCACGTCCGTAACGCATGCATATTTGCCTGATTTAAAATATAAAACACGTGCATAGACTGTTTTTTTTCTGATGCCTAAACTCTATGGTTAGGGGTTTAGAAAAATATAAACAGATGTTTCAGTATATTGTTAACATTTACATTCTCTGAGAATTTATATTTTACATTTTTACTGCAAATGTCACGTCCATAACGCTGGAATTTATTTTAGTGCCTTGCCTAGAGACTGTCTTGTTTTAAATGGTGAATTCTGTGGTGACTCCTGAAGTAAAGCAGGAACCTGTGACCTCTTCAGCAAACGCCTTTTCCTCTGTCTTTCTCTAGCAAGCTCCCTGACTCTCTCTGCCTCTTGATTTGATTGTGTTTCTTTCTTTCTTTCTTAGTCTTTCTGCTTTTTTTCTTTTCACATTGTTTCTTAATTTTTGGTTAAATTAAATTTGCTTGGATGTAAACATGCTCACATCAGAAGCTGAACGTCTGAACATTTTGACAAATATTTGTTTAGATACTGAAAATTTTTTTTTTTTACAGTTAATATAATGCAGAGGTGAATTACCCAGTTTCTCCTCAGAATACCCGGCTGCTTCCTGTAGATTTTGCAGCTCTGCACTCTGGATCAGATAGCTTTTCAGTTGGGTTATCATCTGCCTGATCTCTTGGAGCATCTCTGTGCTGGAGGTGTGTTTCCGCATGGTGTCCAAAGTGAAAGCTCGATAATCCTTAACAAGGTTCCCAAAGTATGTGTTTCCATCCCGGGACAGTTCGACAATGCGCTTCTGCAACTTACGGTCTGCGTTCATGAAGCCCGTGAGGACATTGGAGAGGTTCGCCATAGTCACCATTGACAGTCGTTGCTTGGCAATTTTGACAAATATTTGTTTAGATACTGAAAAAAAAATTTTTTTTACAGTTAATATAATGCAGAGGTGAATTACCCAGTTTCTCCTCAGAATACCCGGCTGCTTCCTGTAGATTTTGCAACTCTGCACTCTGGATCAGATAGCTTTTCAGTTGGGTTATCATCTGCCTGATCTCTTGGAGCATCTCTGTGCTGGAGGTGTGTTTCCGCATGGTGTCCAAAGTGAAAGCTCGATAATCCTTAACAAGGTTCCCAAAGTATGTGTTTCCATCCCGGGACAGTTCGACAATGCGCTTCTGCAACTTACGGTCTGCGTTCATGAAGCCCGTGAGGACATTGGAGAGGTTCGCCATAGTCACCATTGACAGTCGTTGCTTGGCACGGTCTAACATAATTGTTGGGGTCCTCTTGATGACAGTACCTGTCGCCACATTGGTATCCACCTCCTCCTCTGTGCTGCTGGTTGAGTATGAGTCATGGTCTGGTGGAGCTCCACCATCAGGAGAGTATAGAGAAACATCCGAGACTTTGGGATGACCAGCATTGATGCAGAGCGAGTGGCGGATGGGACTGGGGCTGCTTGAGTTTAACGGAAGAATGGACTCTTGTGGGATTGGCCTAAGTGAGTTTACAAAGCTTTGGGAGACTTGTCCGGTCAGATTATGAGAGGGTCTTTTCTTCCTGGGAGGCGCCACTGGAGCATTAGGCCTCTTCGGTTGAGGTGCTACCTCTCGAGTCACCATTGAAGCTCCATTTGTTACCTTAGACTCTTCCACTGGCACTTCCTGAAGTTGCTGAGTCTCTGAGTCCATAGGCTTGTCCCTTTCTTCCATACTGTCATCTAGGCAAATGAGGGATGCTACAGGGACTTGCAGAATATTGCCCTCTGCTTCTGTGAAGGTGCTGGTGTGGACTTCCTGCTGCTTTGGTTCCTCTGAAGCTTGCTTTTCAGATAGTCTCCGTCGGATTGGTATTGGAGGAACTTGATGTGAAGTCGTAGTTGAAAGCCGTTTTCCTTCTTTGCCCTGAGCTGGTTGTAAGACAGCAGGCTTTTCACACTCAGTGCTTGGGGCAAGAGTTCCCTGTCTCTCTTGTTCTCTGACTGCATGCTGACAGTCACTTCCTTCCCCTTTCTGGACTGAAGGGGGTGGAGAACTGAGAACTGCCTTGAACTCCCCTTTTGAAGGCTTGGCTAATGCATAGTGTTGAGAACACTCAGGTGCACTGGGAGGACGTAGGGGTGGCGGCCTTTTGTATTTGGGCGGAGCCTGGACTGGTGTGTTGAGACTCTGGGTTCTCAAAACAGGGGTAGAAGAGGTGGGTGGCAAGCTGTTGCTGCATTCCTCAATGAAAATTGGGTTGACGTACCAAAGCCGGTCACTGCCAATGGAAAGCTGGATTTCACAGGAGCTGCTTTGCGCCTGCCTATCCAGAGCACCACAGCTACTAGCAACGTTTTCCACTTCCTCATGACTATTCAGAGCTGAGTTCCAGAACTCTGTGTTAGCATGAGAAATGTGTTCATGTTAGCATTATTACACTTTACCAAGACAATTCACTGGTAAATTCAGCTATGAACTATGTCAGCATTATTTCATTATTAAGATTGCCTGGGAACGTCTTCAAAATATATCACTTATCTTTAGGTACAGCATTAGCCATTGTACCATTACCCTTGTTTAGCACTTCCTATGGATTTTCATAGAAATGTTTGATTGCTCAGGAATAAAACTAAAAGGTGCACTAACTATTTTTTTCCTAATTGAAAAAAAAATACACAAAAAATATCAATAGTGGTTTTGAAAAGTCATCACAAATGAGAATAAGAGTCATATTAGTAGCCTAATAAAAGCTGATTTATTTTACATCAAGTAGGTTGTTTTGAGTGGGAGGTGACATGTTGAGATCATATGATCAGCTAAATACTACTACATTTTTTGTTCTTGGCATAAATTAATCAAGGTTGATTGCTAATGGAGCTATTTTACAATAGTATGAGCAGGCCCACACAAGAATGTGCGCACAAGTTCAACAGATTTCGCCAGAATTGGACACATCCTACACATGCTCTGCCCCTTGCACATTCGTTTTTAAACATTCGCTGGGGTGGTATGGGACACTTATACATGCACATAATGAAACGTTCAGTCAACTGCAGCATTTTCATGGTATTGTACCCGCTATCTGTTCTGCCCACCCCTCTCGCCTAGGGCAGAATGTGAGTCAGGGCCTTTACTGAATAAGAGATCTGTTGCACACATTTTACCATATTTACAATAGCTAGGTTTATGTCTTATAACCTATTGATTTGTCTTACCTGAGCCTAGAGAAGAGATCACCTCCATGTCCTCGTATTTTGCTACCTTTTGAATGACCTGAGGTAACTTCAGAGGAAAAGGGAGGATGTCCCTGAATGAAAAAGATAAATGAAAAGTGTGGATGTATTGAGAAAAGTTAAATGAAGCAAAATATGTATGCATATGGGGTTATGATTTGTTTTTTGTTTATTAGTTTTTTTTTTATCTTACCGGCTAACACAGTAGAAAGCAATGAGTTTAAAAATATTCTCAAACACCAGCACAGACCCTTCAAGGTACAGCACTGCGGCGAATGAAAGAAACAGAAGTGTTAATGCTAAGCACACATCCAGTCCCCGATGTTAACTCTTAGCCATAATACTTCAATTTATTAGTGGCACTAGATCACAATGTTTGTTTGTGCGACTTATTTACTGGTGACGCAGAAACACTAAAATAGAAACAACTTACTGGTGAATTTTTGTAAGGGTGGGAAGGAGGATAATGATGAATGGCAATGTGTAAATAAACATGTCAAACTGACCACCCTTCACTTACAGAGATTTTATTTCAGGCAAAAAAGCTTAGCTTTGTAACAGCTGGACAAAAAAGACAAGACTGCTTTGTAAAGATTGTGAAAATGACCACACGTATGCACTCATGCACACACACACAGACACCAGGAAATGAAGCTATAATAGGCCAGTGCAGGACATCCTGTAACTACAACTGCAATGCAGGGCTAGGTACAGGAAACCTCTAGCCCGCAGCCTCTACAACCCCCACCACCAAGCACCTGCAATACCCTTTCAGGTCTGTTTATACCTCTGTACTCACTCTAAAAACATCTATGCAGATTTGATCAGGTATGTATGCAAATGTGTTTGTGCGTGGGCCTGTCTGTGTGGATGTGTTTAGGTCTGTATGCTAATGTGTTTGTGTGTGGGTTTGTCTCTGGCATAAAGGCATTCTATGCATAAACTTTCCTAAATCAAGTTGAAAGAACACTCATTTCTCAATGCAAAATAACTCACAGGACTTTTCTTCCTTTATAGGCAGTTCTTTGACATGGGGCTCCTCCAGCTGGTCAGGAAGGCATACTGCAAGTACCATCGGTTTTTGACTTGCATCCCTCCTGACTAAAAAGATCTGCAAAATCAAACAACTGATACAGTCAGTTTAACAGTACTAAATGGAATCGTATCAGGGTAAGTAACTGATAATATGGAGATGAACTTGTAAGGGTATGTTCACAAACAAAACACATTTTTGTATTAAAAAACACAAGATGAAGTGCTAAGGAAGTCCCTTTCGAGAAAAGTCTGTTTGCAAGCATCCAAGACGAAGTTCTGTCTACTTGAATGGGAAACTCAGGCTGGACCAGACACTTTTTCACAGTCATAGTAATAAAAGTGCACTATCTTGGTGTATCTAACATCTTTGAGAATAGAAAAAAGTGCAGTGGAGAACGCAAGTGTGCTCTGGCAAAAATTGGAAATAACACAGTGAAGTAGCCAAACAGCAGGATTGAACACTACTGTTTTTAGAACGGAAAACAAATTAATTAATTGATTAAATAATTACTGATCATCCTAGCTAAGTGGCTTCTTTGACCTGCCCAGATAGTTACTGTAAACAAATGCTTGCCCCCTCCACACTTCTTCTGACTGGTCCACTGTTTTGAGGCTGCCGTGTGCTGTGTGTAAAAAGTTTGAAGTTGAATTTGTTTGAACTTGATGCAGCATCTTAAAAAATGTGGTTTGAAAGCAAGGCATTCTCTTACAAGATGCGGAAAAAGCATTGAGGCATGGCACAATGGTCAAAAAGTTGTTTGATTGCCTATTAAATAAATGAATATAAAGCTGCACAAAACACAACAACTATTCTCTCTCACCCCAGGAAACTCCTTGCTCAGTATATGCATGGCTCTGTCCTGCTTCATTCCCAGTTGAAGCCACACTGGACATGTCTTAATCAGTTTCTCCAGGATGCTGATACCAGGAGGAATAGGTTTATGGGACTTGCTCACTGGAGATGTGGGGACTGGTGGTTTTGGGACTATTGGTGGTGGTGGTCTGGGTTGAGGTGGAGATGAGGGTCTAACGGCAGGAGGTGGAGATGGTCTAGGCATGGCTGAGGAGGAGCTCTTAGGAAGAGCAGAGGGGAGTTGTGCTGGGAGGGGTGGCTTTGAGACCTGAGGAGGCATGGGTTTCTGGGCAGGAGGTGGGGATGGTTTGGAGTCAAGTTGAGGTGAGGAAGGTTGTACACATAAGATTGGGGGTGAAGTTGGAAGCGGATGGGAGACAGGGTCGGGGGATGGGTTGTCAGAGATATCAACCAGTGGGAAGGTTGGAGTAGAAGTCAAGCAAGAAGGAGGACTAAGAGGGAGAGGAGAGGTTTGTGGATGGAAAGATGTCTGAATAGGTGAAGATATGGTTGGGGAAGAGGGTTTGGAAAGGCCTGAAGGTGCTGTGGAAGGGCCAGGGGAGAGCATAGTGCATAATGAGGACAAGCAGAACTTCGAGAAAAATCCGATGAATGGTTTTTAGATCACCCTGCAGACATAAGAAAAATCATACAAAGATCTCAGTATAACAAAATTGAATATGAACATATTGCAACTCAGATAACCACTGCAACATAAAATAAAAAATTTTGGTTTTTTTCCCCCTTGAAAACATGACGTCAATTCAGAATGTCATATGATCGTAATAAATGTGCCAATATGGCTAGGTTGTGCAACAGGGAATGTGTCAGCATGTTCATGTGAGGACGAAATAAGCCTTGTGAATCATAGCAGCATTTTTGCTCTCTGTTCTCTCAGCTAAGCTGCTGTTCTCTCCCATTGCTACCAGGATGTTTCCCTCCTTCAGTTCCTGCAAAAATCTCTCCTTTTCTGTATTGCTGTACCATTATATCATATAGCATATTTTTCACCGAAATATATAGCTTGAGCTCATGCTCAAGCCTTTCCATTGCCGACAGCGAGCCAAACCTATCAATATTTATTGTTTGCTTATTGTATATGAACTTGAAACCTCATGAATGAAGTCAGTATATTAACAGTACTGTATTTGTCAAGGACTAGTTGATTTCCTTGGCCTTTTCATTAATGTGCAATTGCTGCAAAACACAATAAAGTGATAATATCTATTTAGTAAAACAAGTGGTAGACCTGACGGTGCGAGACAGAGATATAGAGATAAGCACCATGCGATACGTAAGTGTTTTGTGAAATTCATCAACATTTACCTGGCTGATATTATGTTGAGGTCTATACATTTTTTTTTTTTTTAAAACACGTGTTTACATATTTGATCAAACAATTTTTAAAATCACATTGTATATATAAAATTAAAATAATATCTTAAATAATTACCTAAGCAGCAAACATGTTTTACACTTGTAACCTTTTAAAAATCTGTTTCTTTTCAAATACACTTAAAATATGCAATGGTTTTACATATTTGAAGTGTATTTGAAAAGAACCAGATCTGGATCAGGGTTGTCCCTTCCAGATATTCAGATTAGTGGCCTAGTACAATGGGTTTCTTTAAAGAACGGTTATTAGACTTTTACATTTGGATCCCTGCATAATCATAATAGATAAAGTGTTTGGAAATTCATTACTATTACATTTCTGCAGTTTAACTACTATTGATTGATATCCTTTAAAAGATATAAAAGTAAAGACTTCCAGTTTTCCAGCTGTTGCTGTTCATTCAGCCTTGTATTGAAACTGTTCCAAAAAGTGACCATAATTACATGACTTAACAAATACCTTTTATGCTTAATGAGAGCATAAAACAGTCAAAAACGCTAAGAGAACTATATTGTGTGTATACACTGTTTGGATGTTTGTGTATCTGCCTACTTACTCTCAGGATGCTCCGTGTTCGGAGTCCCAACAGCTGTTTTCATCATTCACTCCTCACTCTCAACATTCTTCCCTTGGCATCACAAATAATCCCTCACAAAATGCCCCAGTATACAGCAAAAATTTGTCCTCCATATTCTTGCTTCACTCTTTCGCTTTGTGTTTTTCTCTTTGGTGCGTTTTCCGAATAATGTATTCTTCTTTTCAGACGACGGTGGACCAAATCTTAAAAAAGCCAGAAAAAACAAAAAGGAGAAACAGAAAACTTCACGTCTCTTTTTCTCCTTTTCTTTCTATACTTCCTGTCAGCGATGTAGTCAGGAAGGGGCTGTCCAGGGTGGTCAGCCAACCACTTACCACCCCCTACACTCTGTTACACACACGGTTGAGCTAAAGAAACCTCACACACTAATATACTGCACTCTCCTTCTCCTCATCTCTGTCTCGCTTTCATAGTGAATGCAGCATAAACACTGTCCACAGATGTGTTTACCCCAGAAACAGAGTTGTGAATAGTGAACTTCCCTCCCTCCTCCCCCCTAGAGTCTGAAAGTGTCTGAACTTAAACAGCTCCAGATGCTCAGGAACAACAAAAGAAGTTCCATAAGGTGTGCAGTCCAACATATGGTTAGTTTCACCATTGGGAGCGAATGGCATCCCATCCACCCCACCCTCCTCGATGCTCCTAATCATTGGATCCATAATGTTTGCAAAGAATGTTGATGGAGAACATTAACATTACACAGCCTGTTTGAGAGACTTCAGAAGGG
>NW_015666800.1:378027-399841 GCF_001515625.1 Sinocyclocheilus rhinocerous
GAATGCTTGATGATGCTGCCAAGCATAATGCACTTTTAAGGTTTTCTGTTTGCATTCACAGGCAGTTGACTCTAATTATAAGAGCTTTTGAAACCTTAAAGAGCATGAAGAACTTGTATGTTAATGCACCAAGATAATACTATGAAAATATAAGTTCAGATCTGCAAATTGTGTACTATGAATTCTATTATTTTTTTTTTTTTTTAGAAGTCTGATATTTTGGCATGACAAATCAATTTGTTTATTGGCCTAGGCTTGTTTGTGAGTACTTCACAAGAGTACTGTGAACCTGAGAGCTTGCCAGCAGATGCTTCCTGTCAGCGAGGTGTGACTTCCACAAGTGAGTGAACTCAAAGAAGAAAAGTCACAATCGCCGTCTTGACCCAAAAGCCCTAAGTGCCAGGTTTGTAGATGAGATCTTCTCTGTCTCTCACTATTGTGAGGTATCCTTATATCATTGTGGTAACTGAGTGATCGATTTTCACTTGATAACTGGGTTGTACAGTAGATATGTTGCTTTAACACCCTTAATGAGTCGTACAAACAAGGAAAAAGGTGGATTCTTGGGGTGGGAGGAAGTTTAAATGGCGGCAATGTTTTGGGTTCAGCTCAAGTGATGACTACCGTGGAATCTTGGAAGGGGTGGGGGGTGGTGGGTCTGACTCACTCCACACATCCAGGAGACTCAGTCACTCTTTCCACTCGACTCTTACAGTTGCTGCCAGTTCAGCAGAAACACTGCATGAAACTTCCCAAATCACTGTAGCTCTGCATTCAGACAGGAAGAACACATGCAGCTGTGTTTTCACAAAGATACTGGAATTTTTCAATTCAGTAGTCTAGAAGCATTAGTTTGCCCAGTACAGTATGAATACATGCTAACATTAGAAATATAGTATTGGATCCTATGTACTATTTTTATAAAACAGTAAGTTTGTTCACTTGAGTGACTGATATATCAGTCGAACAGCACAGGGTTTGTGTTTGTGCATTTCAGACAGACTGTCGGTCTGTGCATTGGTGGTGGAGATTTTTCAGTGACTCTTTCTGCAAGTTACAGCAATAAATGACGAGAAGTGGCTGTTTTGATGAGTGAGTCATTGAATCATTCATTAAGTTGATTTGTTCAAAATGCTGATTCATTCAGTATAAGTACCATCAAAGATTTTTGTATTGGCCCTGTCTCAAATGGTACGCTTGGAGGCTTGTGGACGAAAACAGATATCCCATTTGTTATTTTTGGATTCTGAAGGATGCTTACGAGCACTGTCTTTAAGACCACTAAGTAAAGAAAATCCAAGAACTATACAATTCTGTCATATGGGGCCAGTTGCATAAACTGCTTAGACTAGTCTTAAAAAGTTAGCCATTTATTTTTTTTCTTCAAGACTGGTCATAACTTTTTAAAATCGGTTACAGAAAGGTAGGTTGGTTTAATTTGAATCCAAAAAGCAAGACTGGTTACCCTTTGGCTAACTGCTAGTTGGTCAAACTATAGTTCTTAAGACAGTCTTAACATAGTGGCTATGTTTATGCAACTGGCCCATGGACATTACTTTAATATAGTCACCTCTGATAACAAATTACTTTTACCATGCATCTCCTGTAAAGCTGCTTTGAAATAATATGTATTGTGAAAAAGCAGTATACGAATAAACGTGAATTGAATTAAACTTTGGTGGAAAACTGCAATGGCTCTACTATTAGGAAAGCGTAATTGTCAACTTGAATTTGAATACAAACATTTAAAGTCTTAAGCATTTAAGGTTGAAATAATACAAGCTTTAAAGGGGTCATTTTTGTATTAGCCCTGTCTCAAATGGTACGCTTGGAGGCTTGTGGACGAAAACAGATATCCCATTTGTTATTTTTGGATTCTGAAGGATGCTTACGAGCACTGTCTTTAAGACCACTAAGTAAAGAAAATCCAAGAACTATACAATTCTGTCATATGGGGCCAGTTGCATAAACTGCTTAGACTAGTCTTAAAAAGTTAGTCATTTATTTTTTTTTCTTCAAAACTGGTCATAACTTTTTAAAATCGGTTACAGAAAGGTAGGTTGGTTTAATTTGAATCCAAAAAGCAAGACTGGTTACCCTTTGGCTAACTGCTAGTTGGTCAAACTATAGTTCTTAAGACAGTCTTAACATAGTGGCTATGTTTATGCAACTGGCCCATGGACATTACTTTAATATAGTCACCTCTGATAACAAATTACTTTTACCATGCATCTCCTGTAAAGCTGCTTTGAAATAATATGTATTGTGAAAAAGCAGTATACGAATAAACGTGAATTGAATTAAACTTTGGTGGAAAACTGCAATGGTTAGACTAGTCTTAAAAAGTTAGTCATTTATTTTTTTTCTTCAAGACTGGTCATAACTTTTTAAAATCGGTTACAGAAAGGTAGGTTGGTTTAATTTGAATCCAAAAAGCAAGACTGGTTACCCTTTGGCTAACTGCTAGTTGGTCAAACTATAGTTCTTAAGACAGTCTTAACATAGTGGCTATGTTTATGCAACTGGCCCATGGACATTACTTCCATCAGTGGCAAATTCTTTAAATGAAAACGCACTTACAGTCTGTGAGTCAGAACAGCCGGTATTGTAGTCTACTCTACCAGGATCAGGAAACAGTCCTCCATAAAATGGGCTGCACACATCTGAATATTTGGGTTGAACTGTTCTGGAACAGTGTTGTAAATACAACACTACTGCTGTTTCTGAAACCACGCCTTCTTTCTTTGCGTGCATATTTGGGCGGCATTATGCTAATATTTCCACATAGTGATGTAGATATGTGGGGGCGTGTTAGAACGAGCCATTTTAGATAGGCGTGGTTGACTCTTAACTTTTATAAAGAATATCTCTTTGGATTTGAGACTTTAGTCTTTGCAACTTTACAGATCTTCTTTATGCACCAAGAGCTTGTAACACTCCAAAGAGAAAGGAAAAATTGAAATCACATCATATGACCCCTTTAAAAAAAATCAATAGCATGTACAATATATTAAATCAAAGGTTCGCAAGCTTTTTGACTCCAAGACCTCCACATTATTGAAGATGACATTCAAAGGCCTCCCAAGATATTTTTGGCACTTTTGCTGCAATGACAAAGCAGATCACAAGTTATTGATTAATTGATTGAGTTATTAATTGAATTGATTGATTGATTGATTGATTGATAAACTAGGAGTAACAATATATTGAAATAATTAAATGCAATTATAGAAAAGTAAAGTCAAAAACTGAATGTTCTTCAAGATTTCTGCTTTTTATTACCAATGAAATTACATGACTTTTGTTTGAGGTTACAATGATTTTTTTAAAAGGTTTTTTTTTTTTACTCACAAATAGCAAACATATTTTAGTGGTTGATGTAACAAGATATAGTTTATATTCATTATAAAAATGTATTCGTTAAAAATGACAGTTGATGAGTGCATGACTTAAAATAAAGTCAGCTTACATCTTGATTTTTTTTTCTTCAGATTGATCACATTATAGCCCTGACGTCATTCAATTGTTTTCTGAGTTTTACAACAGTCAATCACTGTTTGTGGAGGCCAAAAGAAAGAGTGAGTAGTGTGGTACATGAAGTTGCAATTTTTCTTTTTTTTTTTTGCATATTCTCAAGGCTCCCCCTAGAGGAGGGGCTCTGATATTAAACTCACTACTGTCATTTGCAGGTTGGTTAATCCTATTTTGGCTTCATTTATAACTGTTTTTGACAGCAAAAATAGATTAAGTGAATGGCAATATTGTGTTTAAAATGTAAGCTCTTCTATATTAACATCATGCTTTTTAGACTGTTGCGTAAAATATCACAGTTGTGATGTTGGTCTGAATATCACTACATGCAATTATACAGTCTAGAGTAATTTACGAAAAGTCTGCCCATCATAGGTATCTCTGAAAATGAAGAAAAAGAGTCTAAAATGTTGGACTGCTTGATATAGGACTACTTTCAAGACGCAAGCAAACTCTGCTGCTCTTCACCACAGAAAATAATGTAGTAGGGCAAAGAAGACCACTACAGAACATATCTAACTAGAAAAAACTCATGTGACGAGAAAAACACAGGCGAGGAGAACAGGTGTTATAACTCATGGATGAGTCAGAATGTAATATCAAGTATAAACTTTAGGGGAAATATTCTAAATACATTTTAGGAATACCGCTATACAATACTAAACAGTGGTTATTACATACACTAGAAGAAATTACACAAGCAAGTTTGCAAGCAAAGCTGGCATGTGAGTTTATAGGACCCTTGGCCAGATTGTAAAAATGGTCTCTACTACTGTAAAAATTTTAATATTCATATAGTAAACGCACTGGCAAATCAACTTGCGGTGGCAAAGAAACAGCTTTCCTTTACTGCAGCGTCTCCCTTTGAGAACACAAATGATGACGGATAGTAGGTAGAAGGACGTGGATAATTAATCTAATGTGTTTTGTTCTGCTTTTATAGCCTATACTGTATGATCAGTTCTGAGAAAATTCTCTTACATAAGCAGAGAAAATGCTACATGCTTCTTCAGGCCTCCATCTTAGGAAGCACTTTTTTGTGGTTAGATTTCAAAACAGTCTAACAGCAACCTCTGCTGGTCATTGTTCACACAAATTAAAAGAGATTTTCATTCATTGACACTTTTGGGGCATTGCCCTATTTATAATTTAAATTCTGATCTGACCTGTCATATGGAGACTTTTAGTCTGAAAGATATTTAGACATACATTGCAATCAAGCTTTCCAAAAGCTCAATAATTATAATGCCTCGTTATGCAAATTACTGAAGGTCACAGCTCTGTCCAGATATTTACAAACATCAAGATAATAATAACAATAAAAAGGCACCAATGGCACAGAAAGAGTTAATGTCATGATGAAATGGAAGTAGCGGCAGATCTTTTCTTCCATATGATGATGTACATCTGAATGAAATGGATCATAGAAAAAGCAAAAATAAAAAATAAAAATAAATGTAGGATGGGAACTGCGGATCAGTTTCAGTTTATTTGTCATATGTACAAGTGTCAATGACAATATGGATGGGGGTCAACATTCACAAATTAATTGTTCACACTAAGATGTATAGAAAATATACAGTTTTGGTGGTCTTTCTGTATTTGTCTTATTGGTGTTTCCTGGCTTGTTTTTCTGCAGCAGCAACTTCACTTGTAATTGTTGCAGTCTGGCAAATAAAAAAATAAAATGAATGAATGAATAATTATATTAATAATAAATTGAGGAGTCACATTTGTCACAGTTGAGGAGTCTATCTATCTATCTATCTACCTATCTATCTATCTGTCTGTCTGTCTGTCTATCTAAACCAATATTTAAATTGATATTTGTTGACTTAATAAATGCAAACTTATAAAATGTCAGTGTGGAAAAGAGAAGTTGTCACACTAAGTGTGTACTGCCAGATATTGTAGATCTAAATGTCTTGATTGACAAATACACTTTACCTCAATGAATTCCATCTTGTTATTTAATAAGAGTACCTTATCATTGACATCATCAATTATTTTGATATGGTCGTCAATCCTGTCGCCAAAGTCCAGTGCCATGTTCTTTAAAATCTTAATGCGGTTGCCCATCTGATTCAGATTCTCTTCCATCTCATCTTCTCGATCATCATTTGTTATTCTTACAGAAACAATTGAAAACAATCATCACTTGAATTTCCAGCTAAGACCTTTAAGGCCACATCTATTAAATAAGCATATAGTTATGTAAATTAACAGCTTATGCCATATGGCAATGTATAACACAAATCTCCAGCTAACTTTATCATGTCAACAGACAGTCACATTTGATCTCTATGAGAGCTGGATTCTGTTACTCTCAGTGCTATTTTTCCCTCACCTTTTGATGTAGGGGCCAGTGGGGGCCTGCCCATCACGGACAACAGTCGGTTGGCTGGATACCATGTTCCGCTTGCTTTCTTTTGGTTTTCTGACCTGCTTTTTTCTCCAGTCATTCTTGGTGGACTTCAGTCTGACAGAGAATCCATTCAAATCCAAAGAAATACGTCAAATACAAGCACTGAGGTGAAAACCTTGAACTAAAAGTGCCAATTTAGCTTATTTTCGCTGCTGAAAAGTATGGCCAGGTTTGTTTATGCTGGTTAGTGTTGGTTTAAGGCTGATAATGGTGCAACATATAGCCTATTCACCAACAAAACATAGCTGATGAAGCTGTTATACCAGCATGGTATTTACAGTAAAGCTGGCAAACCAAGGAATTCTTGATGGTTAAGAACCTGGTGAGGATATCAATAGACCAACATTTCACATTAGGAACTAGTATCCAAAACACAACATTTGCTGTCATATACAGCAAGTCCTCTACTTTTGAATAATAAGCCTGAAGAAAGATGTAGCCAGCGGTTCTCAGCCTTTTTTTGACTTCACAGTTTCTACCCTATAAAATATTGTAGAGCTTTACATAACTAGAAAAAATTTATATTCATTTATTCATAAATTGTAATTTATTAGTTTACTTTTCCTGTTCTATAAAACCACACTTTCAAAATTAGACTTCTTTATATAACCAGGTTTTTCAAGACAGGGTTCCCTGGTTCAAAATTAGGGGAAGAATTCAAATAAAAAATATCTTGATTTTTGGATTTTGGATTTTTTCGCTTTCATTTAATGCTTATTTGGTCCCCAAATGGCCCCCGCCCTCTGGTTGAAAACTTCTGAAGTTGCCTATGTTTCAATATTGTACCACAGTTCCTTACTTCTTATTTGTGTTGTAATCGGAAACAGTGTAACTGCTTCAAATATATAACTTATTGTCATACATAAGATATTTGCTCTAGCCAACCTGTTGAAAGGGCACAAACAGAGGCCACAGCATTTGGACAGTTCATTCAAGTTTTTTCGAGCCTGTTTCATGTCCTGCTTGATCTGGTCCATTTCCTGTTCCACATTCTTTAGTTTTTCTAATATAAGAAAAAAGAGAATAAAGGTGCGGCAGTCATATTAGCAAAATTTCACATGCAAAACAGTATAGTATAGTACATATCTCTCACACAAGAGATCACTTTCCAACCAAGCAGCAAATTTGCTTGACCAACCTGAACCCAGGGCGAAATCTACGTTGGTAAACTTTTCACCTTTTTGTGCAGTTGTGTAGAAATGACTGTATTTCGAACATGAAATTTCACCAAGCAATGGCAAATGTGACTATAGTTCAAGAAATAACCATTTCATTGCTAGTTAATCTCCCGTGTACTCTAAACATCATCCATAAAGATCTACAGAAATGATTTAGTGTGAACAGGCCTCCAAATTGTGTGGTTATACTGAAGTAGACATCAGGAATCAGGTGTACTGAGATAAAGGACTCACCCCCCTGCTCATCTAGCATAGTCATTGTTTTGACCCCAACATTCAAACTCTGCAAAAATACACGTTTCAAGTTCAACTCTAAGCAATGAGCAAATGACAACAGCATTTTTGTGTGATAAATAACAACAATGTTTTTAAGGAGCACTCATGTGTCATTGGTTAAACTGGTTAAAAAAAGACCTCTTACCTCTTCTGTCATTTGTAACATTCGTCTAGTGCTTTCAAGTGACTGACAAACAAATACAAAGAAAGTTAGTAAAATGTTAACATCAAATATTTATGGAAGCTTGTTTTTGCCATGGGATAAAAAAGAAATAAATAAGGTAACTGACTATTTGAGAAAAATGAAATTAACAGAAAAGTCTGAATTGCTGGATATTAGAGAGAATTATCTGATGACGGAAATAAGCTTATATGTCACACATATGCACACACATAGGACAAAAGTATGTGTTAAATATTTCAGATGAATGAAGAGTGAATCCACACTACTACTACTGATAGACTGTGGTTGTAAAAAAAACTATTTCCACACTTCTCACAAAACCACATTTGACCTGGAAAATATCAAGATGGGGCAAAATAAGTATTTTTATCTTCGGTTTACAGAAATGAAAGAATGTTGCTTTCATATGAGCTGGGAATTTTACAGGAACTTGAAAACAGCAACTAATAAAAAAAAACCAAGAAGGATTCATCTCATCATCTTCTTATAAATACTCGTGGAATCCGATAACAAACTTACCTCATCTGTTAATTGGTTGGCTTTAATTATCATCTCCTCCTCTGACATGTCAGCCATTCTGCTGGCAAGAAACTTTACATACACTCTGGTAAAAGTATAAGTTAAATTTAAGATGATACATTTGCATATAATCAAAGACTGCCACAGAAATTCATGTCAAAATATGTATGACAATTATAAATGAAAAGAGAACAGTTCTTAGCCTCCCAATCAGAAATTATAATAATAAAACAATACACATCATGGTATGATTTAATCAAATCTTTTCTCTAACTTGGCATAAAACATGATTCATACCTCAGTAACAATCACCTCAACTTGATTAATTTAAGACACACTAAATAATCTATTAAGCAGCAGAATTTCAACAATAGAAAAAGTAAAAGTGACGATTGTCTACATAGTAGAATATTTTTGTGCCTCTTTTAGCTACTCTAAAAGTGTATGTGTATCTGTGAATTTACTCTCAAGATGCTCCAGTTCTGAGTGTTGTGATCATTCAGTTGTACATGTTAAAGTTTCCTCTTTGCATCACAAAAATCCCTCAGTGACAGTTGTGGGTACAAAAAAGGAGAAACAGTTTATTTACTCCTCTTTTTCATAACTTCTCATTAGTGATGCAGTCAGGAAGGGGCTGTTAAAGGTACTTGCCCAACCAATAACCACATCCCACCTCAACATTTACCTCTAATATTTAATCCAGACCAGAGCTCTCAGATTCTGAAGTTGTATGTTCTTTAAAATCATGTGTATGAACTTGTATGTTGATGAACCAATGCTTGGAGCCACAGTGTAACATATTTAACATGATTAGATAATGACAGGTATTGCAGCTGCCTTTGCTACTTCTAGTGGGCAACCATTCTTAACAGGAAGTGAGGTGGCAAAGTGGGGTGGGAAGGTATAGACAGTTTTTGACCTACATGGGAAAATACCCTGAGCTGTCCTTTTAACTGTGAATTTCTTTCTGTTTTCTAATAAATATAAAGTTTTACTATACAAGTAGCATCAAATACAAATAATTTTTCATCAGATTTTATTTTTACATTACATCCGATGTCGTATTACATTTGTCAGACTTTGTCAGGGAACAGGGCTGGCTGAAAACTTGAAGGATGGTTCCTCTGGCTCCACAGCATATGCGGACCCTCCTCAGCAGTCTCCTAAACAGCCGGACACAGAAAGTCTCAAAGGGAGTTGAAACAAAGGCACTGTCCTAGTTCTTGAGGCGTCAAATAATTCAAATAATTAAATCCTCCTGAGGAAGACCAGAGAAGAGTAGAACTATCCATGAACAGATGAAAGCTGGAATTAACAGAAAACAGCCCTCAGCTCTCAGCCATGGTAGATAAATAATGCCGGGTTCAGACTACACGATTTTAGCCCGATTTTGCCACTATTTGCTTGACATAGGGTGTCCTGGGGATTCGTAAACGACAATGGGCATCGGGACGCAAGATTCCATCGTTTTAGCACGTGTAGTGTGTCATAGTGGACGACAACCGATTCCAAATCTGCCATGCTTCACAACATCACGACAGAAAGACTAGCATGTTTATTTATTTATTTATTTTCCATCGTCCACGACGAGTTCTGTCACATTGGTGACGTTGACCAATAGCAGCACAGAAGCTCTTTCATACACAGGTTTCGATGCTTCACAACATCACGACAGAAAGACTAGCATGTTTATTTATTTATTTTTTTTCCATCGTCCACGACGAGTTCTGTCACATTGGTGACGTTGACCAATAGCAGCACAGAAGCTCTCTCATACACAGGTTTCAAACATGGCACAACCAAAGAGAGATGATGGTGCTGCTAGGTGGAATTATGAGATGGAGGAAAGGTTTGTGGAGCTGTGGCAACAGTACTCCTGCCTGCATGATGTGTCATCGAGGGACTACCACGACAGAACAAAGAAAGAAAAATGCTGGCGAACTAACGTATAGCGGAAGCGCTTCAGCAATGTTTAGCCTACACTCGTTTTCGGAAGTCAGTCGCTAGTTCCGCCTTCTCGATGACATCACACGCGTCGTTAAAGACGGCAGGCGATGAATAGTCGGGAAGCAACGTGTAGTCTGACATGTTTCTTGTCCACGACACGACAAGATTTTAGGAGTCAAAATCGTGTAATCTGACACAGTGACTATCGTGACCGACAAAAATATCGTGTAGTCTGAACCCGGCACAGAACTCGTCAACTAACTAAGTGTATCCTACAATGCTAGTTTTGAAAATGCACTGGTGTATATACAGGCAATAAACACCTCAAATCCCATCTTCAAATTTTCATCATAAAATAAAGTAATGTGGCAGCACCCTCTACTGGTAAAGTCGACTCAACACACAAAAAGGGAAAACATCCAAGGAATTATTATACAGGCTTTATTAGCAGTAAAACATTGAAATGTCCAATTCCTATATAGCATGGTAAATTATTTCCCCCCCAAACATTGAACAGGACTAACTGTATTCACAAGGCCCATTAATGACTTTTAAGATGATTAAATAAGAGTATAATCAGTCATAGATCGAGCTAAACAGAAAACAAACATTATATCATTAGCCCAAACATATATCAACGACTATAAGGGCAGCATACCAGAACATTAAAAGTTCTGTCGTAAGTCTTTGGCCCCTCATTCAGTCTATTGAAGCAATTAGCCATGTTGACTGAAGTGCAGTGAGAGGGACGGACAAAACCCATCACCATCCCGAGAGATTAGACTCCATCCATTACAGACTGAGAGGAGCACAGTGAGCAAAGCCACAAAAACAACTGCACTCGGTGCGTCCAGCATATTTGTCTCATACATTAAGGGTGAAGACTTGATTGTACAGGAGGCTCTGAAATATATCTGTGTGCACGTGTCCAACTATTTACAATAGAACAAACAGAACGGTAAAAAAAAAAAAAGGCAGATGGCATTGGAAGAACTTAACTCACTTGCTGCAGTTCATTGCTGTGAAGCAGAAAGTGTGTGTGTGTGTGTGTGTGTGTGTGTGTGAGAGAGAGAGAGAGATCAAACAATCAGGCTCCTGAGCGATGCTGGCAGTGTCCATTCTCTACAGAAGTTTGTTGGCTCGCTGGTTGGCTTCATCAATGCGAGCTTTATTCATATCAGCCTGGGAAAAATTTAAATAAATAAATATTAATATTTTCAGAGGTCTACTTCATTAGACCTCTGGCTGTTTGATGGTGTAGCTTTACCTTATCAGTGATGCGGTCAATGGTTTTGTTCTGTTTGTCGATCTCATTGCCCATATCCATGGCCAAATTCTTGAGATTCCCGATGATGCTGCCCACCTGCTCCAGATTCTCCTCCATCTCATCTTCTCGTGCATCATTTGTTACTCTTTTGGGAAAGCAGAAATGTCAACATGTATTTATGTGGCAGGGCAAAGACAATGTATACAATCGGAGTTATATTTAAAAAATGTCCTGACTCTTCCAAGCTTTATAATGGCAGTGAATGGGTGTTGAGATTTTGAAGTCCAATAAAGTGTATTATAAACCGTAATCTCTAGCTTCCGCTAACTGTAGTATGTGCATTCACAAGAGAGTGGTGTTCCAGCAGATGACATAGGACGTAGGCGTAGCGTAAGCTCTGGTTCAAAGTGATGAACGCGGAAGCGCAGTCAAAGACTATAAATATACAAAGACAATTCACTGCTATTACTTATGAATGGGAGAAACTGCAACACGCAATATGGCGGAATAGTCCCGCCTTCTAACTGAAAGAGCCAATCGCTGATTGGTAAACTTATTGCGTCACTGCAGCTGCTGTTAGAAGCTCCGGTTCCCATAGAAACCTGAGACTAGCACTTATGACTGCACATGCGCATTGGCTGGTCTAGCCTGAAAAATACGCTTTTTTTAACACTATTTGAGCATAAGGAACAACATTCATGGGGCAGTTCATTTCAGATTTTGATGCTGATTTGAAATATGAAACTTAATTGTGAGTTCAGCAGGCACTTTTTGAGATTTCAGGATTCCCCCATTCATTTAGATAGGACTTGGTCTTGGATGCCCGAAATAGCTGCAGGGAAGCGTTGCAAATATGGCTGCAGAGTGAACAGACTTTCCTTGAAAGAGACTTTGGCGCAGTGGAGAGAGCAAAACAAAACACCGGTCACAAATTAGAAGTATAAAACGAGGAATATGTTTTATAAAGTTTTAATAATACACACCTAAGATGTCATATACACGTAGGATGGCTTGAGGGTGAGTAAATCATGGGGTCATTTTCATTTTTGAGTGAACTATACCTTTAACATATGGTTCTCATTTACTTGCTTTAAACAATTGATTCAAATCAAAAGATTCAAGTCTGACACTGGATGAATTCCCATTATTTAGTGCTATTTTTCCCCTCACCTCTTGATGTAGGGGCCAGATCCACCCGCTGACCCACCCGAAACAGCCTGTCCATTGCGAACACCAGTAGGCTGGCTGGATACAACACCACCCTCTTTTCTGTCTGTACTGGAGTTGTCACTACCTGTGCCCCAAGTCTTCTTATATCTCCCATCATGCTCAATGGAAGTCACTCTGAAAGAAAGGAGGTTTTTAATACTCTCATTAACTCCAGAAAGATCTTATGACAATTCATTTAATTTCAATAATATGCAAAGAGAAGTCCCCGCAAAAATACTACTGAATTTAATGTTATATAATACAACACAATGCAGAATATTTTAAATCCAGGAGCTTAGAAGTGGAGTTATAATAGCGAACCTGTCACATGGGCACACGCACAGGCCACAGCATTTGGACAGATCAGTCAGGTTCTTCTCAGCCTGCCTCATGTCCTGATTGATCTGGTCCATTCCTTGATCGACTCGCCTCAGTTGCTCTGATCAAGACAGAATGAAGCAGATGAAATGAGGTCTTAACAAGCCAGAATCTCCTAAATGAAGTTCTTACAGATTATAGCAATGGTTTAATGTGATTAACAAAGTAGGTTTCAGGAATGAGGAGGAATGGAATGGTGCAGTCACTTACCTCCCTGCTCATCCAGCATGGTCATTGTTTTGACACCGGTCTCGCGGCTCTGAAAATATACATATACTTGTATCAAGATTTATATAACTCAAATGCAGGTGGTTGTGAGCGTTCATGAATCTGTACTAGTGCTGTCAAAGCGATTAATCGTGATTAATCATATCCAAATTAAAAATTTGTTTACATAATATATGTGTATATTTACATGTATATATAAATACACACACGTATATATATATGTGTGTGTATATATATATATGGAACTCTTACCTCCTCTGACATCTGTAGCATCCGCCTAGTGCTTTCAAGTGACTGAAAGAAACAAAATGCACATATTCAAAAGGTAGTCAAATAACTACGGTAATGTGACACAGCCCTTATTCTGTTGAACATTCATTTGATGCAAACATCAAATAAAACAATGCACACTGAACACTTTAGTGCATCTGGCTCATGAAGCCACAAAGGGTAGATATTTATGAGAAAAAAAAACATAAACTGGCAGTTAAATACAGAAAGTGTCAGAAATGTGAAAAGCCTAGATAATGCTATGAAACCATGCAAGGAACACAAGATGTACACAGTAATGGGGAGGCATATTGGCATAACTGTGAAAAATAAAACATTTCCAAATAGGGCTATTAAGAAACCAGCTATTGTTAATCCACTTTTGACCTATTACATTCTAATGGTGCTTAAAAACTAATTGCACATTCACAGTAAAAACATGTAAAGTGGGTGGGGGTTTCATGGATCTCTTGTTTACCCCCAGTCACCCATGCTTTGGTGCATGAGTACAGTGTCCCCTTCATGCTATTAGTCTTTATTACAGCACACAGGCTCATGTAAGTCCCTTTAGAGGCAGCAAGAAAGAGAAAGAGAGAAAGAAACAAAGTTATGAGTAAAGCAAGAAAGGAGGATGTTAACATTATCTGACGATTTTAGTAGCACGGAAGATCCCAAAGCCAAAAAGAATACATGAAGAATATTATTTTACAACTGTTAGTGCATGAAACGTTTAATTAGGTTGAGAAACAGAGCAATTAAATTGCGAGTAAAGAGAGAAAGACTTCGCAGTGACTTTGCTGTCACAAACAATGAGTTGGCGCATATACAGGAACTTGCAAAATCACATCTAATAAAAAACAATTTAATTGCTTTTTTGTTATATGGCTATAGTAATAGATGACAAGCATACCTCATCTGTAACATGGTTGGCTCTCAATGTGATGTCCTCCACTGTCATGTCTGCCATCTTGCTGGTGTCCAAGTTTGCTGCCCCTCCTGTGGCCTTAAGCTCTACGCTCTGGGGTCTGCAGATTAGAGGTAAGAGGTCAAAGTTCAGTCATAGCCACACAAACAAAGGTGCCCACAGAAAAAGCTTTCCCATGGAAATTTACCACCTGGAATATGAAGGAAATACTGTCATCATTACTCAGCCTCATGTTGCTCAAATGATCTTATTTAATGTTCAACTCCATAAAGTAGTCCATACAACTCATTCGCTATTTTTCCAATGATATACTGCAAGTTTCGTGACACAAGGCTGAGTAGATGACAAAATTGTGGGTGAGAAAGTGCAAATATATAATGAAAATAAAGACATTCAGCATGGACAGTGATCATCAGTTGTCAATTGTTTTAAAAGTAATGACAAAGTCGATAAAACATGTTATTTAAAAGTTACACCTCAGAGAACGTCAAGAGGATATAAACAGTACAGACAACACATTTACTCAGCGCAGATTATACGCCCTAAAACTGAAAATGCGCATGTCTGTGCTGTTTAAAACACTGTTAACAATAGTGTGAGATGGGTGTGAGAGAGATACAAGAGAAGTGTGATGTTTCTATCAAGATTTTGTGTTCCACATAAGACACATGCCATCTTGCGGTGTATTTCATTGCAAAGAATCCTGAAGAGCAGAAATACTCATAAAAAATTAATGGATAAACAGATACTGAGGACACTACAAGTCAATTATCGACTAGTATATAACTGTCCCAGCTTATAAAAATCTCACATGCACTGTAGTAAAACTGCGGTAAAAAGACTAATAAAGTGCTTATGAGTGTGTAACAGGTCTGTCTGCACACAGGAAACAGATCTCATATGTCTTTTCCTTCATTTCTACAGCCTTTTCCTGTTTCAAATTCCAACAAGGTAGACGCAAATTCACACAAACAAACTTAAAAGAATATTTCAGCCAAAATGTTTCACTCGTGTTGTTCCAAACCCGCATGACTTGATTTCTTCTGTGTAGCACAAAAAAAGACAAAAGATGCAATGAAAGATAATAATGACCGAGGCAAATTCTGCCTTACATTTGCTTTTGTGAAAGTCATTCAGGTTTGGCACAACATAAGGGTGAATAAATGATGACAGAATTTTCATTTTGGGGTAAGTTATCCCTTTAAACTCACTTCTTATCCACTCATCTTACTTATCCAAGGTTCTTTTTAACAACAGGTGTGTTTTAAGGGGATTAGCATGATCCTGAATGTCAACGTTACAGACTTCATTGAACAGTCCATCCATGAGAAACGCCTCTTTAAGAATTAAGCATTTCCAGCTTGTCAACAAAAACAGGTTCTTCAAGGTACGGTCATTACGTCATGTCTCTTACACCATTTTCACTGTATTCTGCATCAGACACGCTATAAACAGCACTATCTGGACCTGCATTATGTTCATATGGGATTAAACTACAATATGAAGATCTGACAAATCCTCCACACTGACATACAGGAAACCACACATATTTGTTTCTTAAAGAAGAAAACCAAATCTTATCAGAGAGTATAATCTGACATTGCAATGATGTTTAACGCTGCTGATTCCAAGATGTACGGTTTACACCCAAAGCCAGAAGGACGGAGCACAATTTCGTCAGGTAACGTTAAATAAATGAGCGCGATAAGAAAGTTAGTACCGTACTTTGAAAGTGGGGAAAGTCCTCGTGATTTTCCCAAGTCTCCAAGATCCCAACACCACTATTTACGGTCGGTTTTTTTTTTTTACTTACGGTTTACTCATGATGTTTCACGGTGTTCTTTATCGCTAACTTACTGATAAAATGTGTTTGTTTATTTAAGACAGAAGTAGGTGAGTTGGTCTCGTATTCAGTTCCGCTTTGGGGAAGTAGAAACGCATTAACATCCTCTTGTTTTTAAATACTGGACGCAACCTGGAGCACAACGATTCACTCGCTACTTACTGAGGTTGATTCCGGGACAGGATAAGGATAAGACTGGGATCGATCGGTCTACGTCTTTAGAAAGCGTTTATTGTTCGCGCTGATCCAAACTCTCCGAAATTCCTTCAGACAGAGCATGACAATGGTGCGCATGCGCAGTCATATGACAGGTGACTTGGTGCGCATGCGTCAAAGAGAAGCGAGTATAAATAGAAAAGGTAATTATTAATTACACTAGAAAGGATGGGGTGAAGCGTTTATTTGAGGTAGTTAATAATTTAATAGATCACTCAATAAATAGAAAAATATATATTATTACTTAGTTCCTGTATAAAAAAAAATAAAATAAGAAGAGACGTGGCTGTTTCTGGTGCGTCATTAGAGTAATGATTTTTTTAAATATATGACATTTAATTGGACCACTGTAGCGATTTAGTGGCTTTTTAGTGGATCTTTAAGTGGCTGTCTGTATCTGGTTTATTATACAATATTTCAAAAGAACTAACCAGTCAGACTTCCATTTAAATGTTTTTTTTTTTAAATTGGATTAAAAAATGGGATTAAAACAAGAAGAAGAAAGAACGGGAAGATGGCTTTATAACATCCAAAGAAATGCTGGTAAAGGTAGAGTAACAAGGAGAAATAGAAAGGAATAAATAATTATTTAGATTTGGGCATACAGCACTTAATAGTACCTTGTATAAAATAGGAAAACATGAGACAGAAAAATGTGAGCATTGTAATTAACAAGAAAATGAAGAGCATGTTGTAATGAAAATGCCCAAAGTATAATAGTGAAAGGAAAACAATGATTTGATTTTGAATTAATATTAAGTTTGATTTAACAAACATATTACAAAGGTACTCATGTGACGAAGGTTTTGATTTTTTTTAATGCAATATCTGAAAAAGACTGAATTAGATAAAAGAATGTAGGTGTGTAAGGGATACTGGGAAAAGGGTTGTGTGACCTTGGCCCACACCCCTAACCAGCACGTGGCGGTATATACCTTAAAGTTGTTTGCCAACTGCCATAAAAAAAAATTAAAAAAAACACAAGAAGAAGAAGAAGTGCTCTTTTGGTGAAGAAAAAGTACACACTTATGAGTGTGTAGTAGAAGAGTACGCAAGCTGTGGGACATACTACGTCCGCTCTGTCGCATCCTTTCACTGACTGGCCTGTCAAAAATCTTGTCACAGTTAACATCCTCCACATTTCATTTCATTTAACTTCCTACCGTACTGGAGAGAAAAGAAGTAGCACGTTCTTTTTTGAATTATTAGTAACTCAAACCCCGTTATCTAAACCTCACGGTCGAGCACATCCGCCATGTTTGTAGTTTTTTAACGCTTTTTAAATCGTGTTTGTAGTTCTGAACCGAATCCTTCGCCAAAGCGCAATGAATTGTGGGCAATATTAGCCATTAGAGTGTGCACGGATCCACACTTAAAAAATCTTCCTGAAATAGTAGACCATCCGGGGACTTTTGGCATACTCTTTTCAACATAATATGCTTTGGGACACGTTCTAATCTCACATACTAATAAGGATGGATAGTATGAACATTGGGACGCAGGGCGTGTTGATATCACCACGATGACGTGAAAATCCCGGAAGTGCCTTTTGTAAACTTGCTGGTCAGCTGTGCCAACTTTAGAGCAGCCTAATCTCATCGAGAATGTCTTTCAAAGGGGATAATATTTCAGTCTAAAAAGTGGAGTCTTCCTTTGTGCGGTAAAATTATACTTGTATGCTGTCGACTACAATGGTGCATGCGTTACTACACTGCCCTCGTGATTATTAGGCATGTTGTTCACGACTCACGCCGCACTTGACTCGCTCGCATATTATTTACATGTTGCGTGTTACTGTAAAACAGGATTAGAAGCGCGTGTTAATACACGCGATAAGACTGTTTAATATCACCGGGCATTGTTTATATTAAGTTTGATTGCGGTGTGAATTATTTTGTCGCCTGCTCATCATGAACAAAACGCTTAACATTCTACTGTAATCTCGGATAAGTGGTTCTCAGCTGGGGGGTCAGGGGCCCGCTAGGGGGCCTTCCGCGGAGGCTACAAAATTAATTTAAAATTATTTCAAATGTATATTTTATTCGGATTTATATTATTTAAAAGTTATATTCCAAAATCTGACTTCATTACAATGCTATATACTGCTAAAAATTAAGTCAGGTTTTTATTTTTATTTTTATTTTTTTTATTTATCCTCCCAATAACTGTTGTTTTTATAGCAGAACATACAGTTCTTGAAACTTCTGGAGTCATGCAAACTAATTGTGGTTCATTATGGTAGTGTCAACACCCTTTCTAGTAATACAAAGTTTGGAAATATATTGGCCTACATATGGGGCTTTTAAATGTTGTCTTGGAAAATGGGGGGCTTGTAGTCAAAAAGGTTGGGAACCTCTGGATTATGTAACATTACCAAAACTGAAGCTTGCAGGGCATCATTATCAAATATATGGTTTTAATGTAAACTGAAATTCCTTAAAACTTGTCAGGCTCCTCTGCTTATAAGTATTATTTTATTCTGTAGGTAATTTGGATGACACAATGGAGGAAAAGAATAAGAAACGTAAAAGCCCAAAACCGTCTTCCAACCAGCCTCCTCCCCCAATCACTGCCCGGAAAACGACAACATCCGGCAGCAGATCATTCGGTGTTGGTGGTGTGGTCACACACTCCAGTCAGAGGACAAAGTATCGCAGGTGAGTGTCATCTATCATCGTATTAAATCTGTGTAAGTTATTAAAATTGCAGTTTCATATTTCACTCTTCATATTTTGGTTCATTTATTTATTTTGTTTTAGGGGAGTGCGAGACAAACCAAGGCCTCAGAGTCAGTCGAGTAAGAGTAACCAGTCTGTCCGCATCCAGCACTCGTTTCTCACAGATGTGTCCGATGTTCAGGAGATGGAGAAGGGGCTGCTCAGCCTTCTTAATGACTTCCACTCTGGAAAATTACAAGCCTTTGGTAAGCTCTTACAGTATGGTGCAGCTATATTAAAGTGTGTTTACAGTTTTGATTGAAATCAGAATCTTCTCTGAATCAGGCAATGAGTGCTCCATCGATCAGATGGAGCATGTGAGAGAAATGCAGGAAACACTGGCTCGTCTGCACTTCGACCTGTATGGAGAAGTGGATGAGTTGCCAGAAGACCAGAGGAAGTCCGCCTATGACACTAACATGGATAAACTGTTATTAAATGTAAGCAAAGCAATATTAAATAATTGGTCATGAAATCCACAAATCTGAGTTCTTTCATGCAATTGTCCAGACAGTCTAATGAAGTTCACTTTTTCCCTTCAGCTGGAAGAGTTAAGCTCCTCAATGTATCCTTTCATGGTTTTAACAGTTATGTCGATGACTTTCAAATGGATGCTGTTATAGTGGTTAGTTAAAGAAATAGTTCACCCAAAAATGAAAATTTGCTAAAAATGCACTCTCCCTCAGGTCATCCAAGATGTCAGTAAGTTTGTTTCTTCATTGGAACAGATTTGGAGAAATTTAGCATTGCATTATTTGCTCACCAATGGATCCTCTGCAGTGAATGGGTGCCGTCAGAATGAGAGTCCAAACAGATGATAAAAACATCACAATAATCTTCCTGTAATCCAGATGACTCCAGTTCAACAGTTAACATCCCTTAGTGTTTGTAAAGCCATAACAATCCATAACAACGCATCCTCCAGTGAAATGTTTATATGTTGAATATGTTTAGAACTCTTTTTGCTTGTAAACGGTGCTTGATCAGTGAATATTTCTCTGAGTCAGACGAGATAACTTTTTCACTGGAGTAGGCAATGTTATGGATAGATGACTTTTATTTTAGCTGGAAGCTGAAGGTAAAAACTTCTTGATGAGTTTGTTTCTTAAAAAACACGCAGTTTTTTGCTCATGCATGCATATTACTTGTGGATTATTGTAAGGTTTTTATCAGATGTTTGGACTCATTCTTACTGGCTGACTGCAAAACATAAATTTTTAATGCAAAACGTATATCTACTTAGTAAATGATCTGACTCATTTCAAAGCATGCATTTTCGGGTGCAATAATATAATTATTGAATACATACAAGTTGTCCAACACATTCCTACTAATTGCATGATCTGACAGCAGCATGCTACATCCTTAAAATCAAACTGTTCTTTTACAGGTTGTCTAACACAAGTCATTTCTTTTATGCCTTGACGGAGTATAAAATCCTTAACTGTAATTCCTTAGACAAAAGCTTAACCTTGCTGACTGTCAAGATGTCCCCAGAACTTCCAGCATGTGAACTACAAAGGCTCTACCATGGAGAATACTGTGTGCATATTTAGCACAGAAAAGCTGTGGAGAAACACCAGTATTACAGTCATATCGGTGACACTGTGGATATGAAACTTGTAGAATTGGTCAGCTTGTTTGCACTGTATAGTTTTGTAGATATGATATCAAAGAACAAATCCAAACAGTCGTGATGAAATGCCCACTTGTCTTTCTCATCACATCATTTCATCACAAGAAATATGTGTTCATAAGGTAAAGTTAGCATTGTGACTTCTAATCTTATGTCTTAAATGTCGCCTTGGAGTTGTACAATAGCAGCACCTTTGCATTATCACTAATTCACTTTGATGGGCTCATTTTGTATTTATATATGTCCTGTCTTAAGGGAATGAATAGAAAGATAATGGCAGGATGTCAGTTTGCTGAGACTGCAGAATTGAAGTAAAATAATATTGTATATTTTTGCTTATAGTCATATTTACATATTTTATTTTGATTTAAAATGTTGGAAAAGTAAAGTAACCTACTGGCTGATTGTTGATTAAACTTTTTATTCATGCATGCATCAATAAAGTTCAAGTTGTATTACCTTACATCTGATTTCTCAATGACGTAGATTAACATAAATGTATTCATTTAGATTACGTATTTAACATACGTAACATAAATATGTAAAAAAAAAAAAAAATTCAAACAAGAGCTGCCGAAAGAAACACGATTCGTGTGAAGGAATTTGCAGAGCTTCATTTGTTATTTGGTCTCCAGGGAAACGAGTTTGTAAAGTAGGCGCTCGTTCCTGGACGTTTAACGTTACTCGAGGTTTGTTTAGAACTAAACTCCAGCCGATAACGAGCAGAAGCCCTCATTTTCGCGCAAAACTCGTGCTCATTTTATAGAGCGCATACGAATATGTCTCCGCTTGTTATTTTACCTACAAACAGGGAAAGACAGTTTTAGTTTTGGACTGTTTAAACTACTTTAACCGTTATTATGACGTCTGTGGAATTTAGAACCCATCATAAGTCAAAAACCCGCGGAAATCCGGAAATTATTAATCAATGGCAGATGAATGGAAGTGACTACAGACAGTCGTTAGACGCGTCGCGCTTTGACGGCACAGAAACCAGATTCAGTGCCTGGACGCCTGTGACAAATAAAGCATGTAACGTTAACCAACAGGTCAGAAAAAGTTTTT
>NW_015666800.1:399875-413144 GCF_001515625.1 Sinocyclocheilus rhinocerous
TTTACATTTTTCACACACACACACACACACACACACACACACACTGAACAACAACATTTAAATCTGACAAATTTGCAGCTTTTTCAGGAAAGAACAACTCTCATCCTCCATTGGTTTGATCTGTGGATGGACCGACAAAGAAAAGAATTTCTATGTCAGCTGCTGAAAAGATGCTCCAAAACCCAGCTCAAGTAAATTCTCAATGCATAATTTCTGATCTTACATGATTCACACACAAGAACTCCACTTTCTCAGACAATGAATTTGTAGTCAATGGCCCGGTTTCATAGACAGGGTTTAGCCTAAGCCAGGATTAGGCCATAGTTCAGTTAGGACATTTAAGTAATTTTTATAAACATGCCTTAGAAAAAAGCGTTACTGGTGTGCATCTTAAGACAAAACAAAGGCACTCACATGTTTTAAAATCAGTCAGTGCAAGTTTCTTTCAGTTGAAATGGCTCAGATTTACATTTTAGTCTAGGACTAGGCTTAAACCTTGTCTGTGAAACCGGGGGAATATATATTTTTATCATTTCAGATTCACCAGGGATTGTTTGGCAGAATCAGTCCCCATCACTCAAATGGACTTCACAGCTGTGCTGCCTCGCTTTCTGTCTCTCTACATCATGTCCTTCCTCAGTCCTCGAGACATCTGCTCTGCAGCACAGGTGTGCTGGCACTGGAAATTTCTGGCAGAGCAGGTAAGAAATTAATCAGTACAAATGTGACTTTAATTTATTAGATACCAGGCTTTTTATTACATTTCTGTTTAATTTAAACATTGTTAGCCAAAGTTTTCTAAACTAGGGTAAATTTAGTTTGAAAATCACTGCCAGAAATGTCAAGTTTACTCACCCACAGTACAATCTCTATGTGATTCTCTAGGACTGTCTGTGGTCTCCAAAGTGCATCCGCCTAGGCTGGTTTCTTCCCTACAGCCCTTCAGATCATGAGTATGGGGCGTGGAAAAGACATTATGTGGCTTGTACCGCCAGTTTAGATATTCTGACTCCACGGGAAGCAGCAGGTGTCTATGGTACCTTGAATGAGAGTTTGACAGCACCAGAGGAGCAACAGGATAGATGGAGAGAACACAAGATAAGACAAACTATCAGACAGAAGGTAGCAGAGCATAAAAGTGAGTGCCAGGGTTCCAGCATTTCATGTACTGTACATGCCCTTAGGAAATGATCTGATCGAGGTTAAGGAGTTTTAATTAATATAAATTATCTGAGGCTAATTATCTCAGTTGGCTGACAGTCTGGTCCTTATAGTCCCGTCTGATTTTTCCACAGAGGCTGCTTTGAAGACCAGGAGGGCATGGTTAAACACCAGCAAATTGGGCACATCATTTACTGGAACCATTCATAAGCCACTCAGTCTTACTGCTGCTCTTGTTCAATTTGGGGTGAGACACTGACAATAAAAGTTTAAAGCAAAAGCTTTAATTAAGATGCATAATTATTAACTAAAAAGTGTTTGTCTACTAACCTGTCCCATCCAAATTTAATTTAATTTAATTTAACTGATTATGTTGATCATGTTAGTTACTCATCTTCAAGTTGGATGTAACACTGTTAGTCTTGTACTACATGCAAGGAAAATGTACACAAAAGTGTTATTTGTCATGGTTGTCTTATGTAGGACAAGTGTCGATTGAAAAGTTCACTCTCTAGTGTGGATATAAGAGAACCACGGCTTGATTTAAGCTTGAATAACACTCTTGGGAGCACCAGTTTATTGAAAACTATGAGGTCAGTATTACTGTGAACAACATTGGTGAATATCTTTCTGGATTTTTCTATACTTATTTTGGTACCTTTTGTAATTCTTCTCACAACAATATTTAAAATATAATCCTGAGCATGCTGTTTCCTTACAGTTCACTATTCATCCAGCCAGTCAAGTCTTCCTATAGACCTCTTCCTCATTTCCTGCTTGTGTCATCTAGCGTTCCTGGATATGAAGTAAAACTTTGTTATTTCTCATTCATGTCTATCATTGAGTTATGTCTCTTGTTGATTGATAGACAGTTGTTTATGAACCGAAGGATTTCAACTTCATATTTCTAGCTGCTTCTGGCAGTGTCTGTGGTGGTTTTACCATATGACTCACAAGGAATGACCTTGGAGGCTTTGCTTTCTCTGGCGGAAAGGGTGATCCAAGGCAGGATGGTGCAAAGTCTCGGCATTCTGGTGACAGGGAGCACAGAAGAGATAACTCTCACAGATGGTAATTTCCCTGATTAATTCAACATTGGGTCCAATCTTACTTAAAAAAAACAAAATTAACAGGCAGTTTTAGGGGCTCCGTATTTGCCTGCTGGAATAGATTTTATGATTTTTTTTTTCTTTATGAGGGCAGATTTTATAACCATGTAAAACACAGCTGCTGTCGAATTTATGCCAAATACTTGAATTACTTCAATAAATTGCAATACAAAGTAGCTGTAAATCATGAGAATAAGTCAACATAACAAAACAAACACTCTACTAAATCATCCATATCTATAGGCTTAAAATATAATGTAATAGAAGAGAAAATAGAATGAAATATTTGAAATGTAAAGGTTTAATCTCTGTAGTGATCACATCCTCTCTCTCTCTCTCTCTCTCTCTCTCTCTCTCTATCTATATACAGTGGGTACGGAAAGTATTCAGACCCCCTTAAATTTTTCACTCTTTGTTATATTGCAGCCATTTGCTAAAATCATTCAAGTAAATTTTTTTTCCTCATTAATGTACACACAGCATGTACATTGTCTCTTATCCAGGGCTGAGCATTAATGAGAAGACAGTGCTGAAGCCGTGTGTGAGGGAGTTCTGGGAGAATCTGTGTGGTTGGGTAGTTCCTGCTTCAGAAGGAGGGAGTCTGAACATATTTGCTCCCCTGGCAGCTTCTGGTAGAGTTTGTCTGTTTTGTCCCAGTGGCATTTTGTCCCATGTAACATTTTCTGTAAGTATCTTTTATTCAGGAGTTGTTTGATTGTTCAGGTGCAGGGATGGATCTGATGAGGAAGTTGTCCATTTTGACTGGTCTGAATGTCAGAGCTCCCACAGGGATCTGTACGGGTTCCTACCAGCACAGTGAGTTGCAGAAAAATCTCTTAAGAGTGGGTTATTATATATTCAGTCAAAAGTGTGAACACATTATTATTTATTACCAAATTTTAGAATAATAGTACAGTTATCAAAACTATGAAATAACACAAATGGAAGTAGAATTATGTAGTGACCAAAAAATGTAAAAAAAAAAAATCAAGACTATCTAAGACCTTTGTCTAGATTAGAGCACTGCAAGCTCTGTTAATTCAACCAACTTCATGAGGTGCATCCTGGGATACTTTTTACATAACTAACAGTATAGAAGATGTTCTCATATATTTAGCCCAAATGTTCTATCTATCCATCCATCCATCCATCCATCCATCCATGAATGTAATAAAATGTAATATTTAATTATAGAATTTCAGTATTATGTATATTGTTTCTATATAAATATTCTCATACAAAATAATAAAGAATATTAATAATTCTTAATAAATCATTATAATCATGTTACTTTTTAAATTTTAAATATACTTATATTTTATAATATATCTTTATATCTCATAAAATAATATTCATATTCAAATCATAATAATAAAAACATTTCTTGTTTAATTTTAATTTTATTTAATTTATTATTATTATTTATTTATTTGATTATACATAAATTAAGTCAAGTACCACATGTTTTTGAAAGCGCAATTTCTGTATTTCTGCTAGTTTTCAGTGAGTGGTCTGGGTCTGGTGAGTTTCCTCCACTGGTGTACCTGCATGAGAGCCTCCTTCTGAGCTGGTGCAGACAGGCTGAATGGATAGAGGAAGCCTGTAAGGACCTGCGGAAACAGCTGGGGCCACAGCTGCACTTTATGTGTCAAGAGATCAGAGGCCGCATCCTGGGCAAGTCAGAAATTAAAACATAGTCTTGTGCAGTTACGTCAGTTAAATACCTTATATTATAGGAGGGTATCCGGTGTGTGTATTCAAACCATTTTCCTGGTTTGTGTGGCCTTTCCAGGTCTGTTCCTCTGGGATCATATAAAGATGCCTGTCATTTCCCTTAAATCAGAGGTCATGCAGTGTTTGGTTCATGGGCTCGTGGCCCTGATGAATGAGACTCCGGTAAACAAGAAACATTTTGTTCCAGTAAATCTCAGATTATCACACTTCATTATACTAAATCTGATTCACTGTTTTTGCTGTCGTGCTGTAGAATGATCCCTTAGACTTCTTGGGACACTTTCTACTCAAGTCATCAGTCAACAGTGGTTTGAAGAACATCGACACACTGTTTCTTACAGAAAGTGCTTCCTTTAATGACCTCAGTCCAGAATCTCCAAAGGTTAGTTTACCAAAAATGGTTTACCAAAAATGCCTTCATTGCTTAAAAATGTGTCTTTTTTGTAAGGGCTTGTTAAGTGATGCAGATAGACGCAGTGATTTGTGCAAAGAGCTTTTAAATAGTGAGAAAACATACGTGAGACAACTTCAAGCGGTGGCCACAGTGTACTACACTCCTCTCAGAGCGGCACTGGACTCCAACCGAGCCATCGTCGGCTCAGTCAGTCTCATCACCATCTTCAGCTCTCTGCTGGACGTTTTGGAGACAAACAAGTAAAATACTTCCCCTGTTTCCACATGTACTTTTCTGTTTCTATTTCTGTTACTTTCTCATTTTACTTAGACTCTGCTCTTCACAGTGTTTTTCTGAAGGAGCTGACTGAGAGGTGGGAAGAGTGGGGTCCGCTGCAGTGTGTGGGGGATGTTTGTGTCAAGTTTTGCACCAAGTTACGGGTCTACACTAACTTTTTCAACAACTATCCTACCATTCTAAAAACGATAGACAAGGTATGTTAATGTGACTTGAATAATCCTCTTCAATAAAATATATTTTGATATTTTTTTTTTTATAAAGTCTAAGTTGATATCATAATGAAGAAAATTTCATTATCTCATTAAAAGAATGAAATTCTTGAAAAGAAAACATTGATAAGATATTTTTATGTTATTAGAAACAAAGCAGTGAAGCTTTGCTAAATATTAGAAATATTTTAAAATACTTATTTGCCAAATCAAAGTCATGTGGTACAAGCAATGTGCAGAAACATGCAGGGGGGAAAAAAACTGGATAAAACAGGAAATGATAATATAGAGACCCCCACAGACCCTTATGACTTTGTCAATGTCAGCAAGTCTCTGACAAAAAAAAAAGTTTTTTTTACCTATTTATGACAAGGCAAGGTTAGTTACATTAAACTAATAATATTTATGAAATAATAATTCATGATATTTATAATATAATAATTAATCGAAATTGAAGGTAAATACATTGTTACAAAAAAGTAAAAATACATGCTTTTCTTTTCTATTCATCAGAAATTCATCAAAGTGTATCCATGGTTCCCACAAAAAATATAAAGCAGCACAACTGTTTTCAACATTGATAATAAAAATAAAAAAATGTTTCTTGCACCAAATATTAGAATTTATTTCTAAAGGATCATGTGACACTGAAGACTGGAGTATACTTATATATACTGGAGTATAATACTTTTGTAAATTATTTGATATACTGAATCATTGTCATTATCTGTTGCATAATTTCGTATGTCTTGTAGTGCCGTGAGATGCTTCCTGTTTTCCGCACCTTTCTGAAGAGACACGACCGCACTGTTGCTACCAGAATGCTGAGGTACAAATTACAACTCTGGTAGTTTTGTGATAAATAACAAAGTTGTACAAGAGCGACTCTAGCAACACTCCAACTGTACATTCAGTCTCCAGGAGCTGTTTCTCACACCGTCTGCACGAGTGGAGGAGTATATGACTTTGCTTCAGGCATTAACACTACACACCCCGTCTGAGCACCCGGATTACACACAGTTATCATCTGCCCTCAACACACTGCTGTCTTACAGAGGCTTCATCCACAAGGTGTGTTCAAAAACAAAGTGCTCAGTGAATAAATATGAACATGTATGTGTGTTTACCTTAATTTAAGACTGTGCTTTGCTATTCACTTCCAGTTGAAAAAGAGTCTGGATCGAGACTTGAGAATCATGGAGGCACAGAGCACAATCCAAAGATGCCCAGTAAGTTGCATAGTCATCACAGCAATCATTTATTTACAGAGATCAGGTTCTCACAGGCCATTAAAGGTCACAAGGCAAGTTATCTGTACTTAAAACAACAGAATATTTGCAGTGCACTATATGCAGATGTCAGTGTTCATACACATAGTGTAACAGTATTTTTGTACTTTATTTAGAATTTGGTGGAGGAAAGCAGATACTTGATCACCAGACAGGATGTGGCATTACTGAGCTGCCCTAATGGAGACATTGCTGCCTCTCTCAGGTGCTGCCACTGACCTGAGATCAAATGACAGAGAAACAGGAGTCTCTCTGTTTACCTGAAGCCAACCTTTTCTGTTTGTAGATGACTAACAACAGCATAACTCAATATGTTTGAATTTACAAGCAAATTAATAAAAAAATTATTTTTTATTAAAGAAATAGTTCATCCAAAAATGAAAATTTTCTGAAAATGTATTCACCTTCATGCCATCCAAGGTGTAAAAGAGTTTAAAAAAATTACATCACATTTACGATGAGTAAATGAGAAACAGCAATTGTTCATCAATGGATCCCCTGCAGTGAATGGGTGCCGTCAGAATGAGAGTCCAAACAGCTGATAAAAGCATCACAAGTAATCCACACGACTCCAGTCCATCAATTAACATCTTGTTAATTGATGGATTGCGTGTTTGTAAGAAACAAATCCATCATTTCGCTTCTGGCCAAAATAAGAGTCCATAATTCTTAAAAATGCTTCCTCCAGCGAAAAAAGTCCATCCCCTGTTGTTCTCTCACATCATATATTTGTTATATGACATATTTGTTAAGAACAACGATTTGAAGTGAAATACTTACCTTAATGATGGATTTATTTATTTCAAACAAGCAGCTTTTTGCTACACAAGATGTTAACAGATGGACTGGAATCATGTGGATTACTTGTGGATTATTGTAATGTTTTTATCAGCTTTTTGGACTCTCATTCTGACGGCACCCATTCACTGCAAAAGATCTATTGGCGAGCAAGTGATGTAATGCTAAATTTCTCCAAATCTGTTCCAATGATGAAACAAACTCGTCTATATATCTTAGATGGCCCGAAGGTGAGTACGTTAAGCAAATTTTCATTTTCTGGGTGAACTTTATATTCCTTGATGGAAGCAGATTTGCTCAAGCAACCCTACTGATCTGTGATATGTTTATTCTCTTTTTTTCTCAGGATGTATGAGCATGTGAGTGACCTGGGATTGTTTCTGTTCAATGATGCTCTAGTGCTGACCGAGAAGAGTGTGTCAAACGTGCCATTTAGTCTGGCAGTGAACACGACTCACACCTTTCTGGCCTCTGTGGCCCTTCACTGCCTAAATCTCACAGAAATCACAGATACAAAGTGTATGTCATTATTACTACAAACTGAAATGCAATGTTCATGATGTTGTCTATATACCATATATACTACTGTACACTACTCTACCAGACAAAACTTTGGAATAATTGTGTTTTTTTTTTATGTTTTTGAAAGAAGTATCTTATTCTCACCAAAGCTGCATTTATTTGACTTTTATCTGGCTTATATGTCATATTTATTATTATGTTACAAAATATAAAATAATATATGTATATTTCAACCTATCCATAATCTTTTCAGATGTTCGAAACGCTTTTCAGCTGGAGAGCCCAAAGCGCCAGTGGATCTGTGCTACAGACAGAGAAGAGGACAAGATCAGGCTGCTGTCTGCTTTACGCAGTGCTATAAAAGCTGCTATAACACGTAACTAAAGATGAACATAGTACTACAAATATGAAGAAACTATGATTACTTATTACAAAGCAAATTGACTTGGTATGATTATAATGTTTGATTTTCATGATTAAAGTATGAATTATTGAATTATAAAAGTCTATCTTTATGTATACTGGATGATTTTAACCTTGTGGTTTTTAAGTTTTTAATATATACATGTTACTTTATTGCTGAAACAATGCAGAAAAATAGGATAATCATACATGGGGTTATACAATAATTTTCACGATAATTTAAATATTCTTCATATTTAATTTGCACACTTGTGAAGGGTATTAAGGCATTTATTTCAAATAAAAAAAATATACTGTTCTCACACAAAATTTAGGTTGCACTGCGGGACCTCCCAAAGGAATACAGATATCAATGGGACAATTGTGCCATTTATACAAAAAATATAATTAAAAAGACAAAAATCCCTCACCACGTTACATGGTTACACCTTAGCTGCAAGATTAGCTGCCACTAATAATTAACATTTTTAAACTATCATCTGAACTATTAATCCAATGTATTTAGAATCTTTATCTACATCACACAACATGTCTCCATCATTGTAGTGTACAAAATTGTGGTATCTGCGTAGTTGCATATATGTTTTTGTATCAGCAGGATACGCACGTCTGCTTTAGACAAGAAAATACACAAAATATATCAATATGAACCTTTACCAGAAAGCCAACATTTTGCAGAACTAGTACTAGTAGTTCTTGACTTGCTTTTATGCACAAATAGGTTTTTTTTTGTGTGCAAACATATAGATAACCTTTCAAAAGGTTAACAAAAACTTAAACGTCTGGTTATAATTAACATATAAAACAGAAAAGAATAATGAAGTTTACAATAAGATTAGGCCTTAATATAAAAAGTAACAATTATTAAATTACTATTGCTTGATCTCTTCAACCACCCACGCAGCAATTAAAAAAAGTCCTATAAACTCAAGAAATACATGGTGAAATATCACCTGTTGTGGGATCCATTAATGATTTTTTATTTTATTTTAAAGTGCTTGAATCAATCACATCAATTAAAAAATAATTAGTATTCACCACTCCTTCATTGATTCAACATAAACATATAAGATATTGGAAAATTGTTTTCTTGCATGGAAAAAAAACAAATTACTAAAGCACAGGAATTCCAAGGACTGGATCATGACTCCAAAGTAAGATTCATGTATCTTGAGAACACAATGCAAATACCTTTGCATTCAAAACAAACCACATATTTCAACAGCTTGAGTAGTGTGCCTCTGTTAAAGACTCTCAACATGCTCAAAGGTGGATTGTGAATGCAGAACCTGGTCTGCTGATGTTTATCTAGTGAAATAAACTCTGTAATAGACAACCTTTGGCCTCCAGAGGGAGTAGGAATTGTCAAATTTCAGAAGATGAACTCCTTGACCAGGATATTGGTGGCTGCCTGCATAAACCTCCTCATGGCTGTCACGACGGGAAACGGGGACAACCTCATGTACCAGTGGACTTCTGCCCTGTTCTGCCTGCTTCTCTCCTTCAACTTGTTCTGTGCCTTAAATTAGGAAACAGAATCAAATTAAAAAGAAATCTGATATAATAATGAATATTTGATTAAGAATTTATCTCCTTGTCAAAGAAATCTACCCTCTTACCTTTAGTTTCAGTAGTTTCAGTGCTTGCTGGCATGGTCAAGTCCTTCCACTCAAAGTACAGCCCAAAACCGATATCGTAGTGATCGGTGGCGAATTCCCAAAACAGGTGTGAGCCATCCTGATGAGTGGGCACCCGTACTGTCAACACCTCCCCTTGGCCCACTGTGATCACAGAGTCCTGATCGTGCAACACCTTTTCCTTAAACTCCTTAATCTGAGGCCGTGTCCACATAGAGGGAGCAATGATAGGTATTTCTGCATTCAAGAAAGAAAGAAAGGTTAAAAATATATATATTTTTGGTTGTATGCTAGAAGAATTTTTTTTACAATTTTATTTTACAATTATATTTATACATTTTTATTACTGTAGAATACAACCAGAAATAATAGACACAAATACATAAATATTAAAATTTAAAAATAAAATAATTATATACATAAAATACACAATTTTATACCATCATTTGATCAAAAATACAGTAACATAATAATATTGAGAAATATTATTACAATTCAAAAGAACTGTATAATTATATAAACTGTATAACTGTATACAATTTATTCCTGTGATGGCAAAGCTGTATTTTCAGCAGTCATTACTGCAGTCTTCGGTGTCACATGATCCTTCAGAAATCATTCTTATCTCATTCTATTATTTCTTAATAATATTTGTGTGATACATTTTTTTTTTTTCAGGATTTTTTTTAATGAATAAAATGGTAATGATAAAAGTCTTTACTATCATTACCATTACTATCATTAGAAAATAATAATGTAAAAGTATTCACTATCACTTTGATAAATTTAAGAAAGTATATAGACAGACAGACAGACAGACAGAAAGATAGATAGACAGATAGACAGACAGATAGATAGATAGATAGATAGATAGACAAAACATACCTCCCGTTTTGCCTTCCACACACAAATGGAAGGCTTTTGAGTCTGTCTGTTGTTCCTGATTTTCTAATGAATTTGATTGGATGTTGGGATTGCAGGTGGGCGCAGCTTCATTTGACACAGGAGCAGGAAGAGCTTCTGACGTTTGAGTCACATTTGAGTCCTGCTGCTTCTGCAAGGCCATCTGAAGTCATACAGGAGAAATGTAAAGGGGTTATGACAGATTTTTTCATTATTATAACATGTTCCTTGAGGTTCAGTTAAAATTAAGTATAAATATATTTTTTTTCTTCACAAAAACATATATTCACAAAAACATTCTGTCTGATATGATTCGTTTTAAGGAATTGAAATGTAGCTGCTGTCAGATCTAATACAGTTGACTGCTTCATCTTTCAACAAACGTTTCTGTGCAAACTCTCCATTAGACTGTGCCTCATTTACAAAACAATCAGCCATCAAATTCTCCTAACATATGATCCTCCACCGTGATTCGGAATGCCATTAAAAATAAATCATTCACCCATTCCTGCTGAAGTCCTTTTGAAGGCTGCACAGATGAATACATGCTGTTTAAACCGGACAAATGTGAATGTTCCTTTACTTTTCCATTTGTCCTGTTGTCAGGAGTAGCTCAAGCATGTGGAGTACATCAGAAATTGGCCAGATATCTGTATATTGTGTCCAGTGTAGACAGCACCAGTGATTATAATGGGTTTCATTGGCTTTTGACACAACGCAACACTCGTGTCCGGTGTAAACAGGTGTCAGCTGTTAAGTGACTGAACGCCAGTGGCCGTGGACAATAGTGCGATGATGCAAAATGATTTCTTGGTGTCTTGCTTTAGAGGCAGTCATTCACAAATGTATATGCCAAAGGCGACGTCACAAATCCCACAATATGCAAAACAAGACCTTTTTTTGTACTGAGGAAGACGTTTTAAGTGATGACACTTGCAGTATGCTTAAAGGAACAAAGACCTCTTAGTATGTCAAAATATTAACGACCCTTTAAGAATCCAATAAGAATCTGATAAGAAGCTTACTTGAATCTAAAGTCTCCAGTCATATTCGTACCTGCTGTAAGCGGAGGGCCTGGTGGATGTACTGTTGGTAGTGCTGTTCCTGCAGCTGTCTGATGAGTAACTGCTGCTGGTCTGGATTGTCTGGATGCTGCTGTTTGGCATACTGTTGAAACTGCACTGCTGTTTGTGCATTCAGAACAGCCATGATATGTTGTCTGTACACATAGATGGTGATACACATAGAGATGAAAACTTTTTTAAAGCTGAATTCTATGAAACCTCAGTTAATATTCATTCAAGTTTTTATTTGATATTCTATATGCTCAATATATACACTATTTAAGGGTTTGGAATAATTAATATATTTTTTTATGTTTTTGAACATATACACATACAGTATATATATATATATATATATATATACACATGGTCACCGTGATTTTGGCAAGTAAGACATGTTCCTGGATCAACATCTTTTGTTGATCCTGGATCAACATTTCTGTCCAAAAATATAGACTAAACCCAATCCCTACCCCTAAACCTAACCCTACCCATAATTTATTCCTAAAATCAGTGTGAAATTATAGCTGATTAACAAGGGTGTAGAAGCACCTAACCCGGTTCGTAAGCCTAAAACAGATATTTCCTGAAAAGTTATCTCTCAATTCTGATTGGTTAATTGGAATGTTGTTCCAGGATCAACAAGGATGTTGTACTTGGTGAAATCACGGTCACCATATATACATACAGTTAAAACAGTAATATTGTAAAATATGAATTGAATACATTTTCAATCTACAATAACTGTTTTCTATTTGAATATATAATACATGTTATAATTTATTTTATTCTTATTAATATATATATATATATAATTTATTATTATTAAAGTAAATGTATTCCTGTGATGACAAAGCTGAATTTTCAGAAGCCATTACGCCAGTTTTCAGTGTCACATGATCCTTCAGAATCATTCTGATTTGGTGCTCAATTATTATTAATTATTACTGTTGTTACTCAACTCAACTCAACTTTTATTTATAAAGCACTTTCAAAACCATTCAAATGGACCAAAGTGCTGTCCATAAATAATAAATAATACTAAAATTCATGCAAACATAAAATAACAACAAGACATAACATCAAGAAAAACATGCAGCCAATCCCTCACAATTCTCTGACCTAATCAAACGCCGAAAGCTTGATAAAATAAGTAGGTCTTCAAGTCCTTTTTGAAAATGTCCATGCTTGACGAGGATTTTATAAATAATGTTAACACATTCCAGAGTGCAGGAGCAGCAACAGAAAAAGCGCGGTCTCTAGTACGCTTCAACCGAGACCGTGGGACGGTTAGGAGCATATTCTGAGAGGAGCGCAGATGACGTTGAGACTGGTAAGAGATTAACATGTCCTTTATATACTCAGGAGCCTGATCGTGCAATGCTTTATAGACAAACATTAACACCTTGTATTGTATTCTGTATTTTACAGGTAACCAGTGAAGAGACATCAATACGGGCGTTATATGATCCCGTTTTCTGGTGTTTGTTAAGATTCTCGCAGCAGCATTTTGGACATACTGAAGACGGGCAAGCAGGGATTCACTTATGCCTAGATAAAGAGCATTACAATAATCCAACCGTGTGGAAATAAAGGCATGCAAAACAGTCTCCAAGTCCTTGTTTGAAAGGATAGGTTTCAGTTTAGACAATTCTCTTAACTGAAAGAAAGATGTTTTCACAACGCTGTTAACTTGACGATCAAAGCGGATTTCAGAATCGAAAAT
>NW_015666800.1:414274-420877 GCF_001515625.1 Sinocyclocheilus rhinocerous
GAAGAAGGTGTACCGTCGATAAATATCGATACCGTTTTATCGCCCAGGCCTAGAAAAAACATAGTCAATCCCTCACAATTCTCTGACCTAATCAAACGCCGAAAGCTTGATAAAATAAGTAGGTCTTCAAATCCTTTTTAAAAATGTCCATGCTTGCCGAGGATTTTATAGAAAATGGTAACACGTTCCAGAGAGTAGGAGCCGCAACAGAAAAAGCGCGGTCTCCACTACGCCTCAAGCGAGACCGTGGGACGGTTAGGAGCATATTCTGAGAGGAGCGCAGATGACGTTGAGACTGGCAAGAGATTAACATGTCCTTTATATACTCAGGAGCCTGATCGTGTAATGCTTTATAGACAAACATTAACACCTTGTATTGTATTCTGTATTTTACAGGTAACCAGTGAAGAGACATCAATACGGGCGTTATATGATCCCGTTTTCTGGTGTTTGTTAAGATTCTCGCAGCAGCATTTTGGACATACTGAAGACGGGCAAGCAGGGATTCACTTATGCCTAGATAAAGAGCATTACAATAATCCAACCGTGTGGAAATAAAGGCATGCAAAACAGTCTCCAAGTCCTTGTTTGAAAGGATAGGTTTCAGTTTAGACAATTCTCTTAACTGAAAGAAAGATGTTTTCACAACGCTGTTAACTTGACGATCAAAGCGGATTTCAGAATCGAAAATGACTCCCAAGATTCTTCACATAACTATTATTTGACAAAGGTCCATAAAGGTCCATAACTTTCAGTTAATAATGGTTATTATGATTATCAATGTTGGAAACAGTTTTTGCTGCTTAATATTCTTGTTATTTCAGAATTCTTTTATTAGTAAAAAGAACAGCAATTACTGTAACTGTAATATTATTAAGCTGCAAAAAATATTAACTGTTTTCAGCATTGATAATAATAAGAAATGTTTCTTAGGCACCAAATCTGCACATTAGAATGATTTCTGAAGGATCACGTGACACTGAAAACTGGAGTAACAGGAACAAAAATAAATTACATTTAAAATATATATATATTTAAATAGAAAACTTGTTTTATATTGTAATATTTCACAATAATACTGTTTTTACTGTATTCGATTTATACTGCATATACTTAAATAAACGTGTGTGTGTGTGTGTGTAAAGAAAATGTTTAGTAATAATGAGTTAAATAATGTTTACTTAATCTCATATAATTAACTAAATGTCACAAGTTCAACTTTATTTTTTAGTATTCTCAGGAAAGTGAATCCATTCGTTGAATATCAGCAAACCACTAGCACTCACTTTTGCCGCTCTATCTGTAACCTCTCTGCCTCTTCTTTTCTTCTCTGTTGCTCCTCTTTTATCCTCCTCTCTTCTTCTTCTCTGCGTCGTGCTTCTTCTTCCAGCCGCCGTCGCTCCTGCTCTTCTCTCTCCAGCCTGAGACGTTCTTCCTCTTCTCTTCTAAACACACACACACACACAGAGAGAGAGAGAGAGAGAGAGAGAGAGAGAGAATAAAAAGGGCTTCCTACAAGTCTTAACAGATTAATAGACTACTTTATAAGAAACTCCAGGCACTATAACTAATGCAGAACATACCGTCTCTTCTCTTGTTCCTCCTTCTCAATCTTATGTGATGTCACATATGGTGCAAACAGACTACAACAGGAGTTCAGAAGCTTCACAAAGTCCTCCATGGCATCTTCTTTAGCCATGCTCCCGAGCCGTAGCCATTCTTTCCTGAGAGATGCAGTTGCACAAACTAAATGAAGCATCTATAGACATTGAATGATTGTGCTATATGGCTCTAAAAGAATAAAATCCACTTTGTACTGCACATAAATAATCTTATTTTACACATCCTTATAAAATATGCTGTGGCGGTACCATGGTACAGTGATGGTACAGAGAATACCATGGTGCATTGATATACTGTATATCGAGCTACCCTATTTATATTACTCTGTAATACTAGTATTTATAATACTATAATGACCTTATACAGTCATAATTTGCACAAAAAAATTGGGTTTTCTATGCTTATTCCTCTGTTACCTTCTGTCGTTTCCCAGTACGTCAAAGAAGCCAATTTCTGGACATTCTTTTGGTTCATAAGGACCCATTGTGATCTGCTTATGTAGTGCAACCAAACGGAGATTTTCTTCATATGTTGGGTTGAATGCCTTCCCATTCATCTCTGTGAGATAATGACAAAATTTACAGTAACCATCGTGGACTCCTTGACAACATCTAGGAGAACCTGTATAATGATTATTATGAATGGCATTTCAGTTCCTGAATGGGTGGAGTTATCATTACAGTGTATCTAATTAGACCATCTAAACAACGAGTCACAGAAAAGGGACTTTAATTTTGTGCTACCAATAGACAGACGGTGTGACGCGACAAAATAAAGTTGTAAGCATCTACTGGACAAACAGAAAAGGGAAAGTGAAAGTCTCGGCTACTTCATTATCAGTTCTGTACCTTTAAAGAATTTCAGCGCAAGTTTAAAGAGCTCCTCTAAAGTAAATCCCCAGTTTCTCTCCAAACTCCAAGACTTCTGAGGCTCTTCATGATCCTCACGTGATTTACGGTCTTCCTCAGCGCCGGGCGCGGGAGTCTCGGTGTCAGTGTCGCTCTCGCTGGTTTTCTCGATCCTGTCGTTGCCATATTCTGCTCTGTCAAACTCCATCATGTCAAACTGTCAATACGAGCTGCTGCTGCCGTTGCTGCTGTCACAGCTGGCCACGTAGCGCACAAAACACCTCTCTTCCGTGTATTCCCACCGGAAATCCCGGATATTTGTGTTATTTTCAGCTCATTTAAAGAGCATTCGCTTTTTAGTTACGTCTGTTACTGCGCAGGTAAAACCCGATATGTTCTCCGACAAGTCTTGCATTTGGTTTAATGCTAAAATGTCACTTATTTTCCCTGTGAGCAGAATGCGCTGGCTGACCTGAGTCGTAATGCAACTAGTAAACCGAACCACGTTCCCACGTTTCCCAAAGCAATCTTGAGATGTTTGAAAATAATTCTCAGATATTTCAGGAACTTTAATATTTTTTTATAGTCTTCTGGTCATGCAATTGATATTAAATGCAAAGATTCTTAAGTTATACCATACTTTGTCTTTGCATATAAAACATATAAGAACTATTTTCTTTTTTATCTTTTAATATTTCATGTTAATGTTTAACTGAATTTAAAGAGTGGGAAGTGAAGTGTTTTTTTTCTTCTTTTTTTCTGTAACCCATATAGCCTACTTTTTTCCCCCTCACTATTATTTCACAGCATTCAGATTGAAGTGAATCTCAGTTTATTACGAAGACAATAATGATACAGCCATTGTGCATGTGTAAATGCGGGCAAACATTTGCCCAACTGCCAGCAAACCTCATGAAAAACTGGAAAGCCCAGAATTTTAACAGAAACAAGCGTTTCCAGTCTGTCATGTTAATGTCATGCCTGTCAACAAGAGAAGACACAAGATAGGTGGATCTCGTAATTGTATAGCAATTTAAAGCTTTGTCATGTGATTTTACTAAGTCATCCTCTTTCATGTAATGTGTTTATCTCCTTTACATTTACAGATTGAAATCATTGAATGAGGCTTTCAAAGGCAGGCACTCCTCTGCCATACCTCCACAGCTATGCAATGAAACACCATCCAGAATCTCTCAGGACACAAGGTCACTCTCAGAGGAGTTTACATACCCTTAAATATTAATACTGTCTCTCATTTCCTGGATGATCCATGACTGTTTTTATGTTTTGTCATAGTTGTTCATGAGTCCATTGTTGGTCCTGAACAGTTCAACTGCCTGTTGTTCTTCTGAAAAATCCTCCAGCTCCTGCACATTCTTCAGTTTACCAGCATCTTCTGCATATCTGAACCCTGTCCAGAAGTGACTGTATGATTTTGAGATCCATCTTTTCACTCTGAGGACAATTGAGGGACTCATACATAACAATTACAAAAGGTCAAAACATTTACTGATGCTCAACAAGGCAACACGATGCATTAAGAGCTGTGGGGGTGTAAACTTTTGAACAGGATGATGTGTAAATTGTTCTTATTTTGATTAAAGATTGTATTTTTTTCATTTAGTACTGCACTTCAGAAGCTACATAAATACATACATGTTTCCCAGAAGACAAAATAAGGACAATTTACCCTGATCATCCAATTTAAAAAGTTTACACCCTCCAGCTCGTAATGTTGCCTTCTTGAGCATCAGTGAATGTTTTCACCTTTTGTAATTGTTATGTATGAGTCCCTCAATTGTCCTCAGAGTGAAAAGATGGATCTCAAAATCATACAGTCACTGTTGGAAAGGGCTCAGATATGCAGAAGATGCTGGAAAACCAAAGAATGTGCAGGAGCTGGAGGATTTTTCAGAAAAACAACAGGCAGTTGAACTGTTCAGGACAAACAAGGGACTCATGAACAACTATGACAAAACATAAAAACAGTCATGGATCAACCAGGAAACGACACACAGTATTAAGATTTAAGGGTATGTAAACTTTTGAACGGGGTCATTTTTTACAAATTCAGTTATTATTTTGTCTTGTGGATTATATATAAACATCTGTTATGTGAAGTAGCTTATTCAATTTTCATGATCCCTCTTATTTTGTTGAAATTATGAACATTTTGCATATTCTGCAAGGGGTATTCTGCATCTTAGTACTCATTATTAATATTTAAAGAGGCACTATATATTTGTACTGTACACTCACATTAGATGGTACCAGTAATGTGATGTATAAAAGCTATCACATAACCTGACAAATCTCAATATTGTTAACTCTATTATTAGATTTCAGTTACAAAATAAATTAATCATTTTACAATGGGATAACATAAAAAAATAGCTTGTGGACAATTCATCTACACTTCATTACCTGTTATATAAAATGTGAGTTTCACTAAGAGCACAGAGAGGTCATAAAAGCACAAATGATTTTGTGTTCACAGTATAATCTGCTCAGGACAAAATCTTCAATCTTTCGTTTTCTTTGGCAATTAATGCCTGACTGACTGACCAGTGGAAATTTGATTAAAGATTACAATGACAAACATTGTTTTTTTCTTTGGAACAACATGCACATATGAATCATACACAAGACCAGGAATATGCATTAAGAAAGTAAATAAGGTCCATTTTGATTCCAGCTGACGACTTTTTTTTTTTTTTTTGCTTTGTCTTACACCTGCACTGCCCATGGGGTAAAGGTGCCTGGATCTGCAGGAGGACACTAAAACAAACGCAAACACATGATGGTCAATAAACTTCAGTAGGCCCTGTCAAAAGCAACTGATATGATCTCAAACAATAAAACCACAACAAAGCAGCTCCATGAATGCCACATTTGATTTGAAGCTGCATATTGAGTTGAGTTGTACATAGGGATGTAACAATGTACTGCGAGCCAGTTGAAAATCGATACAAATATGTGACAATTCAAATCGGTTGAGATGTTAAATGAATTGCGATACAATTGGAGGTAGGAGTTTATATGAATGTATCTCTGAGGGGAACTGACTGACTTTAGAAAAGTTTAGATGATATTTTCTTTTCGTTTCTGTATAATACATATTAAAGCAGTGTTCATAAGCACTGCGCTGCTTTGTTTACAGAGGTAACCAAGGAAATGCTGTATTGCCGCTGTTGCATAAGACCTGCTGTCAGAGAGTACATTTGCATTTATTTATTTGATTTGGGGTTTCTTTAAAAAAAAATCTGTTTAGTTTTGTTATTTGACATATTTAAATTTCACAAAGAAATGTGCAGCATTTTGTCCAAAGAATAATAAAAGGACACCTTTTGTTTCATGAAATTGTATCAATCAATCATTATCGTGAATCATATCGCATCGTGAGTTGAGAGAATCATTACATCCCTAGTTGTACACTACCGTTCTGAAGTTTGGAGTCGGTTTTATAAAGTTTTTAACAGAAGTCTTTTGATTCTCACCAAGGCTGGATTCATTTGATCAAAACACCATAAAAACATTAATATTGTGAAATATTCTTACAACTTACAACTATTTTCTATGTTATTATATTTTAACATGTAATTTATTCCTGTAATGGCAAAGCTGAATTTTCAGCAGCCATTACTCCAATCTTCAGTGTCACATGATCCTTTAGAAATCATTGCTGATTAAGAAACATTCCTTATTATTATCAGTTGAAAACAGTTGTGCTGCTTAATATTTTTGAGGAAACCGTGATACATTTTTTTCAGGATTCTTTGATGAATAGAAAGAAAAAAAAACAGTATTTATTTGAAATACAATCTTTTCTATTGTAATAAATGTTTTTACTGTCACTTCTGATCAATTTTATGCATCCTTGATGAATAAAAGTGTAAATAAAAAAAAAGAGAATCTTACTGAGCCCAAACATTTGAATGTTAGTGTCTGACTTGATTTGAATGTGTATGATTACTTCATATTCAGTCTGACATGACCCTGGTTCAGATTTGATGCCAGTGTTTAATTATATCATTGCACAGCTCGAACATTAAGTTGACAGTCAACAGTGAAAGTTACTACATACCAGTTTAGTAAACTTGTCTTCACAAGCATTTCGTATCCGTTCCGGTGT
>NW_015666800.1:421301-435775 GCF_001515625.1 Sinocyclocheilus rhinocerous
CAAATTTCGAAACTATACAATCTTATTTAGATTAAAAACTGCTCATGCTGCATGTGTGTAGCATCTTTGTTTGGATCGTGATTCAAATACAGTGGTTGCCTCTAATTTTAAATGGAAAGAGCACAGGCAAAGTGTTTTATTTGTGTTATTTATTTATTTATTTATTTGATTTGGGGTTTCTTTAAAAAAAAATCTGTTTAGTTTTGTTATTTGACATATTTAAATTTCACAAAGAAATGTGCAGCATTTTGTCCAAAGAATAATAAAAGGACACCTTTTGTTTCATGAAATTGTATCATGAAATCATTATCGTGAATCATATCGCATCGTGAGTTGAGAGAATCATTACATCCCTAGTTGTACACTACCGTTCTGAAGTTTGGAGTCGGTTTTATAAAGTTTTTAACAGAAGTCTTTTGATTCTCACCAAGGCTGGATTCATTTGATCAAAACACCATAAAAACATTAATATTGTGAAATATTCTTACAACTTACAACTATTTTCTATGTTATTATATTTTAACATGTAATTTATTCCTGTAATGGCAAAGCTGAATTTTCAGCAGCCATTACTCCAATCTTCAGTGTCACATGATCCTTTAGAAATCATTGCTGATTAAGAAACATTTCTTATTATTATCAGTTGAAAACAGTTGTGCTGCTTAATATTTTTGAGGAAACCGTGATACATTTTTTTCAGGATTCTTTGATGAATAGAAAGAAAAAAAAAACAGTATTTATTTGAAATACAATCTTTTCTATTGTAATAAATGTTTTTACTGTCACTTCTGATCAATTTTATGCATCCTTGATGAATAAAAGTGTAAATAAAAAAAAAGAGAATCTTACTGAGCCCAAACATTTGAATGTTAGTGTCTGACTTGATTTGAATGTGTATGATTACTTCATATTCAGTCTGACATGACCCTGGTTCAGATTTGATGCCAGTGTTTAATTATATCATTGCACAGCTCGAACATTAAGTTGACAGTCAACAGTGAAAGTTACTACATACCAGTTTAGTAAACTTGTCTTCACAAGCATTTCGTATCCGTTCAGGTGTGGCGGGGCTGTCCAGTCTGAAGGGTCCTGTCAGGCCGGACTCAGCCCTGGCAGCAATAATGGCATCTTTAATGGCATAAAACACTGAGGCCGCCAGAAAGAGAGGAGGCTCGCCCACAGCCTGAGTACAAACACAGCCATAAGAGTTAACGGACACAAACCATGATCTTACTGTGGAGTCAGTTGTTGTGATGCATCTAACCTTTGAGGAGAAGATGGCCTTCTCATTAGGAGTGTCTCTGAGCAGCGAGACCTTTAATTCAATGGGAATATCCCCAAAAGAGGGAATCTTATACATGCCAGGTCCGCGAGTGTATAGGTAACCATCAGGAGAGTAGCGTAGCTCCTCCAGCGTGAACAGACCTAAACCTTGCATGAACCCGCCCTCCACCTGCACACACAGCCACAAATCATATGATATTTATCATGAATTGACAATGGTGTGATCTGTTTAATTACATTTATATGAAATACCTGTCCAATGTCCAATGCTGGATTTAAACTCTTGCCCACATCCATAACTATGGACGTATGAAGATTCTGACAGGAGAGATAAAAAAAAAGAGGAGTTAACTTTGAAGTACGGATCTCGAATATACAGTCTATTATGCAGAAAAGTTGTAATCTATTATGCAGAAAAGTATATATACCAAATACATGTTTCACCTTATGACTGCCAGTTAGGCAGTCTATCTCCACCTCTGAGACAGCCACGCCATAACTGAAGTAGTTAAATGGCCTTCCTGAATTTGTGTCAAAATCATAGCCAAGATCTGGAGTCCTATACAATATAATCATATGAATAATACCTCTTAATTCTATGAGGACCAACAAGATTTGAAATGTGAAAATTATGAAATGTATTTAAAAATTTGATTTGTTTATACAGTGGGGGAAATATTTATTTGATCCCCTGCTGATTTTGTAAGTTTGCCCACTTACAAAGAAATGAAGGTTCTGTAATTTTTTATGGTAGGTTTTTGTGTGGACAGGTGTCTTATACACCTAATGAGCTGACAGGCAAAAACTTCTTAAAGTGACAGGACTAATCTGTGTTCCACATGGGCACATAACCAATCTGTGGGAGACAGAATTCTTGCTGGTTGGTAGGGGATCATATACTTATTTCACTTATTTCATTTGCAAATCAATCTCTAACCTTTATATAATGTGTTTTTTCTGGATTTTTTGGTTGATATTCTGTCTCTATTTGTTAAAATAAACTTACCATAAAAATTACAGACCCTTTATTTCTTTGTAAGTGGGCAAACTTACAAAATCAGCAGGGGATCAAATACATATTTTCCCCACTGTAGCTCAGAAAACATGCTGAAATAAACATACTTGTAAAATCCATTGGCAGACAGATTGACTCGGTCAAAATAGGCTGCTTTCACCTGCAAATGTGATTACACAATGTCTCATATAAAATACATAAATATATCAAATAATTACATGCAAAAACTTACAAACATACTGACCCAATCCTCCCAGCAGCCTTTGGGGTTTTTGTCTTTGTAAGGCTGAAGTCTCTGTAGTAATGTCTGGCAAGCATTCTGTGGAAAATTAAAGGGTTGTGTGAAATTTTCGACTAATGTTGATTTGAAATATTGTGGATTAGATTGATGGCTGACATATTCTACTGTTCAGAAGTCTGGGGTAAAAATGTTTAAATTTTTTCAAAGAAAGTCTCTTTTGCTCACCAAGGCTGCATTTATTTTATTTAAAAAATGCAGTAATATTGTGAAATATCATTACAGTTTAAAATAACTGTTTTCTATTTTAAAATGTAATTTATTTCTGCCATTACTCCAGTTTCAGTGTTACATGATCCTTCAGAAATCATTCTAATATTGCTGATTTGTCGATATATTAAATAGTAATTAAATTATTATAAATGTTGGCAACAGATATGCACCTTAATATTTTTGTGGAAACAAATTTTTTCAGGATTATTTGATGAATAGAAAATTATTATTTTGATTATTTTGATGAAGATTATTTTGATGAATAGTTCAAAATAACAGCATTTATTTGAAATATAATTTTTTTTCTAACAGTGTAAAAGTCCTTACTGTCACTTTTGATCAATTAAATGTAGATAAAAAAAAAACAATCTTACTTTGAACGGTAGTGTACATTAAAAAAAGCATCATAAACATGAATATCTGCTGCATGAGGCTTACGTAGATGGCCATGCCGTTAAGGTCGGAGGAGGCGGAGGCAGCTGTAGGGCTGGTGTTGGGAACTGTGTTAGTGCTGGTCTCTGTGATGTGAATCTTTGAGCAGGGGATTCCAAGAGTTTTACTGGCCACCTGCACAACACAAAAATGTTAAGACAAAATGAATATGAACAGTGGTGACCAACATTTCAATATAGTATTTTTGTTGTGTTTTGTTTGCATTACCTGGACCATTTTAGTGTGCAGGCCTTGCCCCATCTCTGTTCCACCATGAGTTAGTAAAACCGAACCATCAGAGTACACATGTACCAATGCTCCTGCCTGAATGAAAAATATCCATCACACACATATACCCAATCACCTCTTTCTAATAGTTCTTTAGATTCTGAGAGGAAGAAGGCTGACCTGGTTAAGGAAGACAGCAGTGAAGCTGATGCCAAACTTGGTGGGAATGATGGACAACCCTCTCTTGGTCCAACGGTGCTGCCTGGAATTGAAGTGTTACAGCAATTTTTACCAAGCTTTGCAGTGCCTAAACTGAAAATATTTCTACAGTAATATACAAATAAAATCTAACCATAAAGTGTTGGTTCATGAAATTATCTACTAATCTTATCTACTTATAGGATTTAAGCTGCCCCAGTGTTACTTTATATATTTATATAATATTGTAATATTTGTTAATATTTTGCATTAGCTTTTATTTTTATACTTTAGCTTATATTTTTATATTCATTTTAATTTTAGATTAAATGTTTATAATTTTATGTGCTTTTGCCATTATTATTATTATTAATATTTGTTTTAATTTCAGTTTTAGTAATGGGAGCAACTGAAGTAGAGAAAAATAATCTATTTTCCTTTTGTTATTTATACATTTGTAAGTTTTATATTTATATGATTTAATATAGTCTTTTTTTTTATTTACATTTTTTTTCTTATCTTATAATGTATCTTATAATTTTTTTTTGCAATGAAAACATTAATGTAATTCCCACTACACATATCAATACACTCAAAATATCAAGGAAAATATGTTTTATTATTATATGCACTTGTGCATTTAAACTGCACAAGCTTTCAATTGTGTTGATGAGCTTAATATCTAAGAATTTTTCGGACCTATTATATTGTTCCACTGCCTCCTTGCGCTTGTTGAAGTCTGAGAGCTGCATGCACTCCTCCCAGCAGCGATCAATGGTGAACTGGTCCAGACGTTGATTGAAGGGTGTGAAATCCCCCTCCTTGTACATGTTCATCCTCCTCACCTGGAAGTAGTAGGAGACTTGAATATTCGTGTACAACTGTATGGACTATGAGAAAAAGAAATATGCAGTATGAACCTCTTCAGCAGGCAGACCACAGCTCAAAGCCACATCACTCATCCAGCTCTCTGCGATCATCATGCCCTGCGGCCCACCAAAGCCTCTGAACGCTGAGTTAGACGGCAGGTTGGTTTTACACATGTAGCCTGTGCCATGAATGTTAGGAATATTGTAGGAGTTATCCATGTGGAATAGTGCCCTCTCCAGGATCTGTGCATTGAGAGACAGGATACACATTTAGGCTTGGGATGTAAGAAAGAATATCTTGTAATGTGTGTCTTTGACCACCAGGGGTGTCTCATGGACCACCAGCAATAGATGTTCAAAACTTTGAGATGCCTACTCACTGACAATGACAGGTCCAGTGAATTGCCTGCGTTGCTGTAGAACGTCACATCAAGTGCCATCACTCTTCCATTGTTCATGTACCCAACCTAGACATCAGATTACAGAGTTTAAACTTTTTTCAACTTGAAAAGGCGCTCTGAACTGCAGAAAAAGATGCCGGCGGTGGCGTTTAAAAAAGCGCTCAGGACTTTTTTGAAAACACGGTTTACTCCATAGGATTATAATGTAAAACAGACGCTGGCAGCTTCAAAAAAGACGCCAAGTGTGAACACGCCTTGATAGTGTATAAGACTTAGCAAGGACAAGGACAATAGGGTGACCATATGTCTGATTTTTCTTTAACATGTCCTTGCAGGGGTTTCTAAATTGCCCAAAATCTCTGGGTTTTGGCTTGGTTTTCCTATTGTTTTTTGACCATGGAATCAGATGAGCCCTCTGCACAATCTAACTTTGCTGCAGCATGGATCAACCTGCTGGTTCGTCTGGCCTGAGGAGAACTGGTCCCCCGACTGAGCCTGGCTTCTCCCAAGGTTTTTTTTCTCCATTCTGTCACCGATGGAGTTTTGGTTCCTTGCTGCTGTCACCTCTGGCTTGCTTAGTTGGGGACACTTAATTTCCAGCGGCTGAAGGTAATGACCAAAAAGTAGTTTGACAAATAGTGTGCAGGCATTGTACCAAATCGACCAATCATGGCGTGAAAGAAGGTGGGAATCAACAGAGAACGGTCAAAGCAATGCAAATATGCATACATACAATGCACGAGGACTGTAGAGAGCATGTCAACAGGAAAGACACAGACATTTTAGGCAATTTAGAAATCCCGGCCAGTACAAAGAGGACGTATGGTCCACCTAAAGGACAATATCTGGCTAATTTGTACAATTTTTCACCTTGTAATGTCCAAAGAATGGATGCCGACCACCTGTGACCAGCATGTCCTCATCGCGATCTAACATACAGCGAACTGGCCGCTTGACCCTAAAAGAAAAAGGTCAAACTAAATGTTTACCCTTCACATTGCTACATATGACATGACTTTATGTAATTAGGCACATTGTTACATTAGTTTGTGTTATAAATATTCATACGTATGTGCGGCAACAGCGACCACTGTGGACAGAATGGTGCTCCGACTTTCTTTCCCTCCAAATCCTCCTCCCATCCTCTTCACACGACATACCACCCGGTTGGCAGGCACTCCCAGAGCTTTAGCCACTAGGGCCTGAGGCAAACACATCACATTATTTGCATTAGGACAGTCCAATCAACACTATATATCGCATCATTAATAATCCTATCATATTTTTGTTACTAATGAATTAACCATTTTAAATGAGAGGTCCCATAGCAACTGCCTATCTATCTATCTATCTATCTATCTATCTATCTATCTATCTATCTGTCTGTCTGTCTGTCTGTCTGTCTGAGGGTTTTTCTATCTGATTTGGGCTTGCAAAACCTATCATGACGCTTATTTAATTTTTTATAAATTATTATATGATTTATTTTTTATTTATATTATTTTAAAATAGATTTTATATTAATTAAATATTTTTATTATTTTCAATTAAATAATAAAATAAAAAATAATACATAATTTTATTTGTACAATTTTACAAATAAATTTCAGATATTTATTACATTTTCAGATACAATTAACAATACAATTTTCAGATACAATTAAAATGTCAATATTTTGTCAAGCTACCATCACCATTCTTATGTCTTTTGCAGTTTAAACTTTTGATTGAGAATGTGGATATAAATCAATATCTTGCACCAGTTCCCTACAGAGAGTGATTTCTTTTGTTTACCTGAGTCTTGGAGGCCGACTGTGTGGACACAAACAGCTCCATTTCTCCATCCTCTCCACGAGGGACAGCCAGCGTGCAATTAGTCTCCAGATAAAACTGTTCCTGTCCTCCAATGTGCATCTTACCTGCAGAATCACATATTTAGAGTCTGAACAAGAATCATTTAAGGTATATAAATGGTGTAAACTGCAGATCTACCACAGAATTCGTGCAGAGTACAGACTGTCTGTTTCATGAAAAAAAACATGGTTTTAGATAATGTGAATGTTTTATTAGATAACTTATACCATGCAGGATGTGATCAGAGTCTTTGAATCCTTGTGCAACATCTCCTCTCTCTATACTTCTCACCGGCTGATAGAAGGACTTGTTGGCAATAGCATCCTGTTTGAAAGAGTGAACGCAAACATGTTAGCAAACCAGTCAAGCTTATCTTTATGTGTTATGTGTATTTTTGTACAAGCTATTTCTCTGAAAACCTTGAAAAATCCTGTTATGTAATGATGACAGCAGGAAAAGCACTAAGCAATGGTGAAAGGTCAGAGCACAGCACCACATGTTTGGCAATGATATTGTAGATCAGTGGTTTTGAAACCAAAAATTGGTTGTAGGTCATATTTTCAGTCCTATGAGGATCACATTTCAGGGTTGGTTTTTTGGTGTCAATTTGTCATGTTTGTTTCCGTGTGCCATGTGCTCTCCTGTCTACTGTTTAGGTCTTTTGTTTTTCAGCTCTGTGGGCTGAAGTCTGGTCAGATGTACCCAGTTTTGTGTTACTTTCACAATTTTTGTAAATAAAGACCATTTTGAAAACTTGCTGGCTGTGCTGCATTTGGGTTGGTTTGTACACCACACATGACAAAACCATGGACCATAGCTAGATGATTCTGTTTTCTGTGGTGTGTGTATGTGTGAACATGTGGAGTAAATACAGACCTGAATGGTGACAATCACAGGCTGCAGTTCCTCATAGCTGATCTTCACATCTTTGGCTGCTCTCTGAGCATGGGCCTGTGTGTCTGCCACAATGGCCCCCACTATATGTCCAACACATGTGACCTAGAATGAAAAATCATTTTGAGGAACAAAACCATAAACTCTACATGACTATAAAAAAGTGACAAAACATATGCATGTGACATTTTGGGGTTGGTAAAAATTTTAAAATGTTTTTGCTCATCAAGGCTGCGTTTATTTAATGTAAAATACAGCAAAAACAGCAATATTGTGAAATATTATTAAAATTTAAAATTTTATTTATTAAAATTTTCTACTTTAATATATTTTAAACTTTAATCATGTGACGAAAAGCTGAATTTTCAGCAGCCATTACTCCAGTCTCCAGTGTCTCATGATCTTTCAGAAATCATTCTGATATGTTGATGTAGTTCTCAGGTAACATTTCTTATTATTATTATCAATGGTGAAAACAGTTTTTGCTGCAATATTTTTTGCAGAAACCGTGATTTATTCAGGATTCTTTGATAGAAAGTTCAAAAAGAATAGTATTCATTTGTAATAGAAAGGAGTCCTTAAAAAGTCTTTACTGTCACTTTGAATTAATTGCATGAACAGATTAATTATTCTTTCAATAAATTAAATTTGCTGAGTAAATGAATTAATTTCTTTCAAAAATGAAAATAAAAAATCTTACTGACCCCAAACTTTTGAAAAGCAGCAGTTTATGTCAATGACGCATATCAAAGACATATCAAACATTTAAATAATTTTAAATAAAAGTGATTCAAGCATGTATGGAAGCCAAATTCCACCTTGGAAGAAAAAAGGTAATCGTGAAGTATATCACAATAGCAATGCATTTTTTTCATAATTGTGACTTAATTTCTCATAAATGTAAATATTGTGCAGTGTGACAGTAAGTCTAACAAAGTGACTTAATTTCTTTTTTTAAATTTAACTGACAATTAACTTTATTTTTTCACTCTGAGATGTAAACAGGCTTCCATAACAAACAGCAATAATGGTTTTAGCTGCTAATGTGTGACATGTTATAGGGTAGATTAAGATTATTTTTAATTTTGCCACGTCCAAGATGCTCAAACATTAAAGCACATGTCAAAGTGTAACTGCATCAATAAATGATTATGCCGTAGAAAAACGCCTGATCATAGAATTGCCCTACACTGCAATTAAGTGAGATGCATGTGAGATACATTTTGCATGGGAATCCATAAATATCTGTCACAAATGCATGATGCCATTTACTACAACTTCCAAGTGATACACTCTATTTTGTGTAAGAAATGTAAAAGCCATTATGGTAACCTTATGCCTGATCCACTCTGCATCACAACTAAAAACAAGGCAAATACGGTCATAATCAATTTAATAGCTGTCTGTGTAAAAACATCTCTCTTTATAAATACTGCATCCAGAATTCACTGAAATATAGAAAATGAAAAACACCTTATCATCTGCAAAAACTGTCTCGTCATAAACGACAGGTCCTGTCAAGTTACTTCCTGGGATGTCTTTAGCAGAGATAAATGCAACCACTCCAGGAACCGCCATTGCATCAGAGGTGTCAATGGATCTACAAAGAGAAACACATACACACATAGTTAACACCAAATCATGGGTAATCATTGTCTCAGGTCACAACAATCAAGTTCAGAACTGAACCTTTTTATGACACGTGAGTCATAAAAACAATGTAGGTTCTCTATTACAACATCAATGTGCATGTGAAAAGTCATATACTTAGCTTTAACCCAACACTAAATCATTCCAAAACATGACGTGTGTCTTTTTCAACTAACTTTATGAGTGCCTGAGCTTTAATGCTGGTGACCAAAGCCAAATGGAGCTCATTTTCATAACAGGGGATGTCGTCACAGTAGATCGCCTCTCCTGTGGCATGCTTAAGTGCAGAGAGGTGCATGATAGGGTGACCCACAACATCATCATTATTATGTCCGGGGGGAACTGCCTGAAAACAAAGAAATAAAGTTAAGCAATCAGCAAACACATAGTGCACAGATCAAGTTGCTAAATGCCTGTTTATGTGTACCTGGTAGAGTTGTACACTGGACGGTGAGTCCAACTGGAAGAGCTCAGTAGCAGTAGCATATTCGGGTCGGACGTCTTCCACAGTCACACCCTGTAGAGTTTACACAGTTTACAACTAACCCTAAAATAGTCATGTGACCAGAAAACATACAGTCCTGGACTGTTAGAAAGTAAAAAAAAAAAAAGGGGGGAGTAGAATCTGTGTCCAAAAATAACTTGAACACATTTGCAAATTGCAAAAAAAGCCATATAATAGCAATTAAAATTTATTTATTTTTATTTAAATAATTTAAATTACTTTTATTTTGGAGCTAAGTAGAATTTTACAAACTCTTGATTGTGTAAGTGTGGAAAACACAGTATTAAAAACCTCCATCCGCAGGTCCAGAGCCAGTTTGTGCTGGACAGTGAGGAAGAACTTGTAGAAGAGGCTGATAGTCAGTGTGCGTCTATATGTCACCATCCCACCAGGAGCTGAAGGAGACAGACTCATCTCCTCAGCCAATGACGTGCAGGCTTGCTCGAGAAGCTCCTCGTTCCATTGTCTGCAATCAAATAAAGATTGTGAAACTGATGCATTTACTCTGTCGTGATTATTGAATGAGGCTGAATGTCAGAAAAGAATATTATAAATTTGCTAGAAAACCTGCCGGGCATCATCCTCTACCTGTTGAGTAACCTGTTGCATGTGGCCGTGGCAAGGACAGTGACAGGGGCCATTCCTCCATAGCTTATCCGGATACTCTGCACTATGTTGGATTTCTCCTTGAACAATACATTCATCCCACATGTGACAATGGCGATGTCGTCCTCTTTGCGAGGGGACTGTTTGAAAGCTGAGAAGTACTGGCCCTAAAACACACATTGACAGAGTGACTCCAAATGTAATCTATTTCATGTGAAATATGAATCAGATACAACACTGTTCAAAAGTTTTGGTAGGTAAGATTTTATTTTTTTAAATGAAGTTTCTGTTGCTCACTAAGTCTGCATTTTTTTTTTTTAAATACAGTAAAACATTAATATTGTGAAACATTATTCCAATTGAAAATAATTAAATTAGAGTTTTAAACTCTAATTTATGATGGCAAAGCTGAATCTTTAGCAGTCATTACTCCAGTCTTCAGTGTCACATTTGATCAATTCAATGTATCATTGATGAATAAAAGTATTTATTAAAAAAAAAATCTTACTGACTTGAAACATTTAAACAATGCAAATTCTGTCATCATTTACTCTCCTTCATGCTGTCCGACTCCCAAACCATTTGACTTTCATGGAATGCAACAAGTTTGAATATGTAGAAGTGTGAAAGGGTGAGAATCCCCTTCCCAGTGTGCATCAAACGGGAAAGACCTTTAAGAAAATAACTATTCAAATTTCAGGTTGTTCTTTACACAGAGGTATCATACGGCTTCAGTCGACTTGGAATATAGCATACAAGTCTTCTGGACCACATTTATGATAAAATTACGGTGTGTTTTTGTTATTTTGGAGCTCAACAGTCTGGATGCCTTTTCACTTTCATTATATGTAAAAGAGCAGCCAATAGATTTTCCAACATCTATTTTGTATTCCACAAAAGAAAGAAAGTCTTATGGGTATAGAATGAAAAAATTGACATTTTGGAGTATCAATCACAGAATGTTTTTCGAATGCAGACCTTTCTTGTGTATGGAATCTCAATGGACAACAGAATCTCCTCTGACTTCAAAATGGTCTTCCTATAACCAGGGAAGAACTTTTCATCCATTTCAAGAACGCGTTTCTCCCCTTTAAACATCAGACAGAGATTTTTTATAGAATTTCGAAAACATACATTGAAAGTTTAAGTCATTAATCAACTGTTGTCATAAATTATGCAGAACAAAGATCATGGACACAATGTCAATAAAACATATAGGGTCAACACCCTACAGTATATGTTACTCGGCTGGTACATTGTACTGCGAAAGTCCTGTTTACCATAGCTTTCAGTATCCCTAACCCCTTCCCTATGTACCACAATCATCCAATCAGCTGTAAAACACGGGGAAACGGTACAATTATTTAAAAGTATCCCTAATTTAGACTTTTAGAAATTACCGACATAATATTCAGACTTCAGCAGGACTATATGAAAAATGACTGCACACTGTGGAATAGGATATCATTGGATATCGCCTGTTTTCTCTACATAAACTGCCTCTGTATTCTGTGTCAGATCATGAAATTTATAACCTTTGATCCTTGAACAGAAAAAAAAAAAATGTTGCACCTTTGGACATCACCGTCAGCTTGCAGCCAGCTGCCATAAACACAGGGTTTAGGTCTGAAATGGGACTTGCTGTCATAATATTGCCACCAACAGCCTGAAAGCAAAAATATGATTTTACTTTTAATCATTCAGAATCACTTTTTATGTTTTATTGTTCAAGTTAGACACTTCATTAAATCAAACAGCCATTAAATTAACAAATGGCAGTCATTTTCAAGTCCATTAACTTCTATAAAACTATTTTTCACTTCAGGGAGGGACACAAAACATACAGCAACATTTCGGATCTGCTGTCCTGCAAACCAACGCAGCTGCTCAAGAACAGCTTCAAAGACCTCTGTCTGATGAGCAGGCAGCTTCTTCACTGCTGCACGCAACATGTCCCCCAGCACAGTCAACGTCACTGATGCACCAACCTGAATGCCTGTGAGCCAAAAACAAGCCCAGATTAATTGTCAATATAACTTAACCTAAGCAGTGAAATACCACTACAAGACTAGATTGAAGACCAGATAATTGAATGAACATATACTTCTAACTCTATAAAATTTGAATGTATTGTACTGACAAATAATATTTGCTTTAAACCATCAAACAACATACTCAGACAAAAGCATCCCTTTAGGTATATGACTCTCTTACCATCCTGAGTGTGCTGGATGATGTTTAGTTCAGGGATGTAAGCTGGTGCCAGAATCACAGGGTAAAGAAGGTTTTTGAACTTCATCTCAATACCTAGAAAAGAGACTCAAAGCAATTAAAATCAGCTGTTCTTTGAGCACACCACAAAGAAAAAACTAAGTTTTTTCACTCATAATATGTAACTATACTTATGAAATTTAACTGTTGTTCCAAATATCAGCCCAAACAATGATATATAGACCAAACATACAATTGCTATGTGATATTTTATGCAACAGTTCAGTAAACAAGAAGTTAACATAGTGTAACTTGAATTTTAGACACAGTATTGGCAGTTACTTTGACTATTGTTGCCTCACCAATAAAAATAGTTTAGTGTCTCTGAGCAACACAGTTACTAGTTGTTGTTTTTTTTTTCAGAATGAATCAGCATTTTGACTGAAACAGTTGAATGAATGATTCATTGACTCATTGATTAAAGATGTAGCAACAATGTTACATGCCAAAACAAAAAAAGCAGAAAATCACTGACAACTTTTGGCTGCATTTGAATACATCATACATCCCTACAATACAGTATGTAAAAAACAGTATGTTAAATGAGTATGTCAGAATTCATAGTATTCGTATAACAACAGTAGGACAATGACAACATGTAATACATCCTGATTACAGTGATACTATATAGAACATACTTTTTGAATGGTTGAGAAATAGACAAAAGAAGCACCCACTCAGAGAGTATGCCGTTTCGGATGCAGTCCTTGTCTAGAATAGGCAACCACAAAGCTGAGTGATTCTATTAATGTACGTGGGACTCACCAACTTCTGTGTTCCCAACCACTAGTTTAGCATTTGGATAGGTCGCCTTTAGCTCCAAGAGTTCTTTGAGGGAGTAGGGTTGAATCCAAAGCACTCGTTCCCCAACAAATCTCAGCTCTCTCTGGGGCTGTTTACTTAGGCTCTGTAGAGCACAAATGTAACAAAGTATTGATGCATCTATTTAATACAGCAATCAGCCTCCTCATTTTACTATGATGGTTAATCAATGCAGATTAAACTAATTTTATACGCACCATGAGCTCAGGTGGGAAAATAATCTCTTGTGTTGGGTCCAGTGGCATAAACTCTGATTGGTCATACAATTTCTGAGCTTGAAGCGTTGTACTGTCCTAAAAATTTAAAAAGAAATGTTGAATTATTAGTAAAGTCCTTAGATAACATTCAGTACTGATAGGCAATACTGTGATTGTAAAACAGTGATCTTGAAGTATCTACTGTTTTATTTACTGTTATGTTTTAACCCACACTCATGTGAGGACAAACCACATGAGTGTGGGTTAAAACATGTGACTGGTTTCCTATGAGACTGCAATGGCTGCCATGTCATTGATTTCTTATCCAAGTATGCTACAGGTTTATCCTAAATGGCAAGGCTTTAGGACAAAAATGTGTTTGTACTCAGAGAAAATAGAGCATGGTGTCTGGATGTCTATTCTCACATTGACATGCTCTTGTATGTGTCCATTTGTCATGCAGCAGCCATTAGTTTGTCCTTTTCCACCACAACATCCCCCATCCTGAAACTGAAAGAAGCAGATACTAAACAAAATATATTCCCTGTGGTAATTCTGTTGAATATTTTACATCAATGTATTTTTATACCAGCTCAGACTACGTGAACATATTCATCTTGCACTTGTAATAAGTCATACTTGCTTAGTAAATCTGAATTAAGCACAAGCTCACAGTACAGGACTGTAAATCTGCCTGAATTGCTGTGGTGCTCACTCTACACAAGTTTTTTTTTTTT
>NW_015666800.1:435862-470204 GCF_001515625.1 Sinocyclocheilus rhinocerous
TTTTTTTGTCATCTGTCATCATCTTGTCATAGCAGTGTGCATACTATAAAACAAAATGCCGATGAGGTGCACAAACTGCAAAACATTTGGTCATGAGGCAATCCCAACCAACAATGAAAAAAGTTTTTCTCACATTTCTCAAATTCATGAGAAATTCGGGCAAGTGGATACAAGATTTTTCCATTTATACCACCATCTGCACTGTGATTGGCTGGATTAGTTTACATTTACATTTACATTTAGTCATTTAGCAGACGCTTTTATCCAAAGCGACTTACAAATGAGGACAATAAAAGCAGTCAAAACTAACAAAAGAGCAACAATATATAAGTGCAAATGACAAGTCTCGGTTAGCCTAACGCAGTACACGCAGCAAGTTGCATACACCTGGTTGGTGCATCGCACACGCTACAAGACCATGTGGCAATAATATCAAACAGGTTTGAAAATATTACAGCGTCTATGACTGCTCAAGACTCACATCAGGTCACTGACCTGTTATCTTGTTTCAATTTTTAATAGTTTTTTGTCGTGTTCACTGTTGAGTGTTGTGTTCACCTTCCCTATAACCTGAAAACTCCCTGCCAGCCAGACCGGTTCAGCGCCTGTGCGCTGAAAGCACTTGGCATGGGTTCCAGTGTTCCTCAACTTGTCTGTCTTTGATTTCTTTGCCCTTAGCTGTTGTTGGTCTGTTTCACACCTCCCTTGCATACTTGTGCCTTGTCTGCTGTTTTGTCAAATTCATTCACTTTTATTAGTTTTTAGAACAATTTATTAGTTTATTTTAACAATTATTACAAGTAAACATTCAATGTAGAATCCCATGAAACACTTCTATATTATATTTATTATTATTATTATTATTATTATAGCAGGCCTTACTCAGATGTTATTTTACCTTTGTGAATGTTCTGTAGCCTTCTAGAATAGGTCTGTAGCCAGTACAGCGACATAAATTGCCTGTGTGCAAACAATTTAAAAACTAAAAGATTTATTTAGAAAATATATATATTACCCTAAGGGATAAAATTTCAAAAGATGCAGAAGTTAGAAGACTCTTACTATACCCTGAAAGGCCTCCTGGATGTCATGCATACTGGGTCGAGGATTGTTTCTCAAAAGAGCGTACATAGACATCACAATTCCTGGAGTGCAGAACCCACACTGTGACCCATGAGCCTTTGCAATTCGCTCCTGGATAAAAACAGATTGTTGTTAGAGCTACTGCATCACAAATGAACAGGACACCAGCATATAAAGTGATACAGCTAACGTTAAAACTGTATGAATGGAGGAAGAAAGGGCTTATGCTTTAATGTTATAGTGTGACATGCTGTTATCATAATTATTTGCAATTCTGAGAGAGTAGGATAAAACGGTGACCTGTACAGGATGGAGTTTGCTCGCCACACTGCCGATGCCATCCACGGTTGTTACTGCACAGTGATGCAAAGAGCATAGAGGAGCCAGACAGGCATTAACTGCATGGTGACTTAAAGAGTGCCGTCAAGGACATCATTATATAACTCTGGCATATGTTTCAGAATCCTTTACTAATGCTATATGAATTATTAACAGCTACCATGTACCTGTTATGTGCTTTAAGGACAGCAATGCACTTTATTTCAAGATGTGAGTGCATAAAAAGATACATAATCCGGTTTTGATGTGGATGATATTTGGACACCATTACAGTGCAGGCCCCACAACCTCCTTCAGCACATCCCAGTTTGGTTCCCGTCAGACCCACTGCAAGTGTCGGCACTAAGGAAAAAAGCTTGAAAACAATCACACTGAAAAAGGAAGTGTTACCAGATCAGTGCAGAAAATAATTACAAAGTACAAAATAATGTCAGTGTATGATTTCAGGGTCAATAACTGCAGCTGACATTCTCTGTAATCAAAAATGGCATGTTTGGATCAATAAATCTCACTTGTTTGACATCATATAGCAGTAAATAATTAATGAAGACTGTCAAAATGACGAGGACAAAAACAAAGATTAAACAATTATAAATACATACTGTAAGTGCAAACCAGGTTAAAGTGTTATTTCTATCCAATATGACCCTTAAAAATCGGACTTTTGCTGGTGTAACACCTTTGACTTTAAAAATGACTTTTGTTGGTTCATGGTTCATTTTGCCCATTTTCTGTAATTCAAGTCAAATGTTTGACTAGTTACAACATGAAGCACTTTTTTGGTTTACTGAAAGGCAGCAAAGAATCAACTAAATTCTCCTAAACTAAACTTAATTTATCATAAATTTATCCCAAAGTTAAAATACGTAAGTTTTTTTAAAATTATTATTATATCCTACTGTATAAATATAATTGTGTAGGACATCTTGTGTCTTGAACAGACAGAAACAAATCAGTGCTTTTCATGAGCTGTAATTACTGACTGAAGTATTTTAATAATTAATATATAATATTAATATATTACATTAAGAAATAAACTGACTGACTGTGACGTGTACATGTGAGAAAACCTCATGAATGAGTGACCCAAACCCCAGCAGACAGCAAACAGTTCAGTTTAACCAACAACATAACTCCAGAAGACAGGAATATCATTGTCTCATAAATCCTGTGGTTACGGTCTAATATTTTATAACTTTTTTTCTTTTTGAGAAAAGCAGCATTCAGATCTAACAGAGACTGTTCAACAGAACAGAAGATCAAAAGGATACAGCTTCTCCTAAGATATGTCAAGAGTGTTATCTCAGGCTCGGCATTCTTTTCAGTGATCTGCACAGAATTAATCATGGAAAACGTTTGATTGGCTATACTGGCAATAAAGAAGTAATGCAACACATTAATCAATGTAATTATTAAATTATCCAATTACCTTTTTTCCATTAACGAAAAAAACAAGGTCATCCCCTGTAGACTGAAGTTTGATTTTAGTCTCTTCCACTGTGAACGACATTTTAATGCCCACTGTTCCTGAGAACAAATCAGTGAGATGAGCGCTGCTGTGAGTGAGTGTACGAACTCTGAGCACTGCGTCACGTGACCAGGTTCCAATAAGTGCCGTTGTTTGGAGAATGACATGCAGCAGCAGGAGGGGTAGTAGGCTACACGAAACCTCACAAGTAGCCGAGAAAATTGATTAGCCTACTTCTCTTTGTGAGAACCTGAGTTCAATATCCAAAACCGGACAATCATGACAATTGTAGTTAACGAGAAGATATTAAGCTCACATAGCCTAACATAATGTTTATATTAAGTTTAATGGGGCTGTTTTATAAGCATTGCGAAACGAAACATTAAATGCCTTTCAGTGAGTTATGCACACTTTTATTATTATTTATTAAATTTGTTTTCAGGACGCAATCTTTTGAGGTTCCTTTTGCGCAAACAAATTAGGCCTACACTGGAAAAAAATTATATAGAACCATTGGTCTATCCTATAATACAGATATATATCTATTTTATCTAGTCTATTATAGATCAGTGTGCAGAATCAGTGTTCACTCAGAAATATAATAAATATAAATAAAATATAAATGAACGGCAAGTAACACATTGAATTAAACATGAAATGTTGAAGTAAACTGATAGCCTATTGTTTTATAATAAAAGCAAAACACACAAAGTAAGCCATTTATTTATTGCTTTAAAACGAAATGTATATTTCAAAAACGTTTGTCTGTGTGATGTAACCAACATGTAGCAAGCAAGCTCTGTCGTTGCTTGTTTTGTTAAATAAACTTTTCATAAAAGGTGAGGTTTGTTCAGTTCAAATGTAGGCCTACGACATGAGATTTCAAAGATTCGTAACAAGAAAAGCTCAATCTTACCAACACACAACTACAAACTGTTTGAGGTATATTTTGCTGTTTATTTCTTCCAGAGTTTCTTTCATGGCCAAAGCGAACAGAACCAGCATACTGAGGTAAGTTAGGTCTTATTTTCACATTCCTATGTCATAGCCTACAACATTTATAAACTTCTTAACGTGCATTGCAGTTGTGCATTGATTTACAAATATAAAAGTATTGACTATGCTGATAAATAATTGTTTTAATGTTGGCTAAAGACTAATGTGATATTGTATTATAAGTATTTTTTTTTCCATTCTTTGCCTAATTTTATATGCTTCCAATAATTACCTAATTAAATGAATATTGAAAAAAAAGACAATATTGGCAAATACTGATATATTATGTAGCCTACCCGTCACAAATATGAAGCGTCTCTCGTTATATCTTTCAAAATTGTACACACTCTTTCATACTTTAGAAACTGAGACAGGGGTAGTTGCAGTTCGGAGTAATGGGAGTGGCAAAACGTGGCGTGCCGAAAGGTGAATACTACAATAGAAACTAACCCCTAACCCTAACCAATTAGAAAGACCTTTATCCACGCCCCCTACCGTTCGACACGCCCTAATCTTGCCGTTTCTTTTTAATTGTTTCCTAGCAATTTCTGAGAGAAAATTGATTCTACACACTGATCTATAATAGATAAAATAGATATATAGGCTATCTGCATTAGAACAGTGGTTCTATTTCCACGCCCCTACATTTCGACACGCCCTAATGTTTCGCCACGCCCACTGCTCCAGCCTGCAGTTATCCCTGCTCAGCAGCAACATCATTTGGTGACCTTGTGTGGTAGTGTGTCCCAGAAATATCTAGAGTCTAGAAATATATTTAAAAAAAGACAGAATTTTGGCATTGTCATTTTTCTTCCTGCTCAAGTAGTGTTTCTTTTATATTTTAATTGTTGACTTCATTGTAACTCTGACTCAAAGTCAATATTAATTATGTTCTAAGATATTTTATTATCCATCATAAAATCAAACTATGATCCCTAGAATCTCCCAAAAAATAGAGACAGAAGCTTTAATAGTTTTTTCCTGTCCCACTACCATGTAAACACAATATAAAAGAGGAGTTTTAAAAACTGCTGCTCATCTAAAGATGGCTGATTATCTGAAAAGTTTTAAATCGAAATATTTTGTGTTACATACTTTTCATAGAACGTTGGAACAATATGTTGATATGTTGGAACAATAATCCTGGGATTTATAGCTTCTCCATGGGTGTTAATGAATAATACAAATGTGTCAGACAATCAGCTAATTAGCTTAGCATGGTTGACCTCAGACACTTCGTTGTTCATTCTTTAATTTGTCAGTGGCAGTTGAGCATCATAAAGCATTTGAATATGACCTCCAATGAAACCGTTACATGTTCTAATCAGTTGCTGATTTTGACAGAATCCAGAGTTCCTTAGCTTTTGCACACTATTTTGGTCTTGTTTGGTTATTTTGCCACTTTTAAATTTCTAACATTAAAGGTTTAAAATGTCTAAAAATCCCAATGATACCAACTCCAGGACAAAAGAAACATGACTTTTAGATGTTTTTCACTGTTTCCATTGTGATAAGCCATTTCTGCTACAGAATATATATATAATTGCAACTTTTTATCTCACAAAATCTGACTTTTCTGAGTTTACACCACACAATTCTGAATTCTGAGTTTATATCTCGCATTTTTTTTGGTTTTGTTTCTGTTTTCACCACAGAATAAAAAATAAAAAAGCTAATTGCGACTTCTCACAATTAACTTTTTTATCCTGCAATTGCAAGTTTATATCTCACAATTCTGATTTTTCTGCTCAGAATTTAAGTGTTTAAATCCTGCAATTCTGAGTTTATGTCTTGCAATACTGACTTTTTTATAATAGCAAAAAGAGTCAGAATTGTGAAAGAAGTCAAAATTACCATTTTTTAATTCTGTGGTGGAAATGGGCTTCCATAATAAGCAACTTTGAAAATCAGTAGAAATCTGGTCATACAAGAAAAATAAAGTTGTTACTATTCAGAAAAAATAACAGATAATGTGGAAAATCTCTTGAAGGCAATGACTCATGAAAGAGACATAAGATTCTCTAAAAGAGGTATTAAATATGGTTCCTGTCCAGTTTTCAATCAAAATTCATGCGATCTCCATAAGATGAAAGCCTCCATTGGCCTCTCGTAATTCCTCTTTCTTGCGGGCCTGAACCAGGGAAAAGACCACAGCAGCGAGGGTGTTCCTCCCGAGAGAGATCCCTCTGCTGGTGCTTCTCTCGGCGTAGCTTGAGCTCTGTTCCCTGCTGCTAACAAAGTACGTGCGGACCCCTCCCCGCTGTTCGCTAACCCCTTTGACGTAGATATCTCCTCTAAGCTGTAGCACAAAGCCGCGGTCAGCCAGGATACGGCTTGTGCCCTCTGGGACCTGAATACGGCCACTGAGCCCTGTGCTGTCCATTCGGCTAGCAAGATTCACAGTCATGCCCCAGATATCATACTGGGGTTTAGTGGCGCCAATCACTCCGGCGACTACAGGCCCATGAGAAATACCTGTATGATAGAAAAGCAGTTTTATGCCCATTAAAGTTGTTACAGGAGAAGAGCAATTTACCACATTTTTGTTTAAAAAACATTTTCTTTTGGAATAAAATACACCAGTTGCATACAATAAGACCAGGCAAGTGCATCAAGAGAGTAAAACGGGTTCAATATTGATTTCATGTTGGCCAAAGAACTATGTTCTAATTTTAAATTCAAATTCAAAGACCGTATTATTGTTATAATAATCTTAATAGTCCAATCCAATCACATTAAAATCATACTGATGGTCTTGTTTAAGCTCATTAGTGTGTTTGTACTAGCTCCGAGCAGGTGAATTACTTCCCTTCATAGCAAGTAGTCATCAAACATGCACACGTGACAGATAAAGCAAATCCTATTTAAACTGATATGTTAATTACCAGTAGATGTTTGTGTATTACTAGTAGAGATGCTAAATACAAGAATAGCACAATCTTACCGACACGCAACTGGAAGTTGTTTGAGGTGTGTTTGTTTATTTGTTTCAGAGTTTCTTGCATGGCCAAAGCGTATAGAACCAGCGTACTGAGGTGAGCCCACTCATCTTCACATTCCTACAAAATACACATTAATAAAACTGAGCCTTAATTTGTAGAAATGTACATTTTCAGTTACTACTTAATTATTTCATTACTAGCTATATTTATGAATTTTTAATATTCATGATCATTTATGAATACTTTTTAATGCTTTGTCCTGATTTGCCTTGCCAATGTTTATTTTATTTTTATTAATTGTTAATATTGTATTTTTTTTTTTTTTTTTTATAATCTGAAGCGAACAGAACCAGCATACTGAGGTAAGTTAGGTCTTATTTTCACATTCCTATGTCATAGCCTACAACATTTATAAACTTCTTAACGTGCATTGCAGTTGTGCATTGATTTACAAATATAAAAGTATTGACTATGCTGATAAATAATTGTTTTAATGTTGGCTAAAGACTAATGTGATATTGTATTATAAGTATTTTTTTTTCCATTCTTTGCCTAATTTTATATGCTTCCAATAATTACCTAATTAAATGAATATTGAAAAAAAAGACAATATTGGCAAATACTGATATATTATGTAGCCTACCCGTCACAAATATGAAGCGTCTCTCGTTATATCTTTCAAAATTGTACACACTCTTTCATACTTTAGAAACTGAGACAGGGGTAGTTGCAGTTCGGAGTAATGGGAGTGGCAAAACGTGGCGTGCCGAAAGGTGAATACTACAATAGAAACTAACCCCTAACCCTAACCAATTAGAAAGACCTTTATCCACGCCCCCTACCGTTCGACACGCCCTAATCTTGCCGTTTCTTTTTAATTGTTTCCTAGCAATTTCTGAGAGAAAATTGATTCTACACACTGATCTATAATAGATAAAATAGATATATAGGCTATCTGCATTAGAACAGTGGTTCTATTTCCACGCCCCTACATTTCGACACGCCCTAATGTTTCGCCACGCCCACTGCTCCAGCCTGCAGTTATCCCTGCTCAGCAGCAACATCATTTGGTGACCTTGTGTGGTAGTGTGTCCCAGAAATATCTAGAGTCTAGAAATATATTTAAAAAAAGACAGAATTTTGGCATTGTCATTTTTCTTCCTGCTCAAGTAGTGTTTCTTTTATATTTTAATTGTTGACTTCATTGTAACTCTGACTCAAAGTCAATATTAATTATGTTCTAAGATATTTTATTATCCATCATAAAATCAAACTATGATCCCTAGAATCTCCCAAAAAATAGAGACAGAAGCTTTAATAGTTTTTTCCTGTCCCACTACCATGTAAACACAATATAAAAGAGGAGTTTTAAAAACTGCTGCTCATCTAAAGATGGCTGATTATCTGAAAAGTTTTAAATCGAAATATTTTGTGTTACATACTTTTCATAGAACGTTGGAACAATATGTTGATATGTTGGAACAATAATCCTGGGATTTATAGCTTCTCCATGGGTGTTAATGAATAATACAAATGTGTCAGACAATCAGCTAATTAGCTTAGCATGGTTGACCTCAGACACTTCGTTGTTCATTCTTTAATTTGTCAGTGGCAGTTGAGCATCATAAAGCATTTGAATATGACCTCCAATGAAACCGTTACATGTTCTAATCAGTTGCTGATTTTGACAGAATCCAGAGTTCCTTAGCTTTTGCACACTATTTTGGTCTTGTTTGGTTATTTTGCCACTTTTAAATTTCTAACATTAAAGGTTTAAAATGTCTAAAAATCCCAATGATACCAACTCCAGGACAAAAGAAACATGACTTTTAGATGTTTTTCACTGTTTCCATTGTGATAAGCCATTTCTGCTACAGAATATATATATAATTGCAACTTTTTATCTCACAAAATCTGACTTTTCTGAGTTTACACCACACAATTCTGAATTCTGAGTTTATATCTCGCATTTTTTTTGGTTTTGTTTCTGTTTTCACCACAGAATAAAAAATAAAAAAGCTAATTGCGACTTCTCACAATTAACTTTTTTATCCTGCAATTGCAAGTTTATATCTCACAATTCTGATTTTTCTGCTCAGAATTTAAGTGTTTAAATCCTGCAATTCTGAGTTTATGTCTTGCAATACTGACTTTTTTATAATAGCAAAAAGAGTCAGAATTGTGAAAGAAGTCAAAATTACCATTTTTTAATTCTGTGGTGGAAATGGGCTTCCATAATAAGCAACTTTGAAAATCAGTAGAAATCTGGTCATACAAGAAAAATAAAGTTGTTACTATTCAGAAAAAATAACAGATAATGTGGAAAATCTCTTGAAGGCAATGACTCATGAAAGAGACATAAGATTCTCTAAAAGAGGTATTAAATATGGTTCCTGTCCAGTTTTCAATCAAAATTCATGCGATCTCCATAAGATGAAAGCCTCCATTGGCCTCTCGTAATTCCTCTTTCTTGCGGGCCTGAACCAGGGAAAAGACCACAGCAGCGAGGGTGTTCCTCCCGAGAGAGATCCCTCTGCTGGTGCTTCTCTCGGCGTAGCTTGAGCTCTGTTCCCTGCTGCTAACAAAGTACGTGCGGACCCCTCCCCGCTGTTCGCTAACCCCTTTGACGTAGATATCTCCTCTAAGCTGTAGCACAAAGCCGCGGTCAGCCAGGATACGGCTCGTGCCCTCTGGAACCTGAATACGCCCACTGAGCCCTGTGCTGTCCATTCGGCTAGCAAGATTCACAGTCATGCCCCAGATATCATACTGGGGTTTAGTGGCGCCAATCACTCCGGCGACTACAGGCCCATGAGAAATACCTGTATGATAGAAAAGCAGTTTTATGCATATTAAAGTTGTTTCAGGAGAAGAGCAAGTTACTACATTTTGTTTAAAGAATACAAAGCAAACACATATTCTCTTGGAATAAAATACATCAGTTGTATACAATAAGACCAGGAAGGTGCATCAAGAAAGTAAAACGGGGGCAATTTTGATTTCATGTTTGCCAAACCACTATGTTGTAATTTTAGATTTAAATTCAAAGACTATTGTTGTAATAATTTTAATTGCCCAATCCAATCGCATGAAAATCATATGGATTGTTTTGTTTAAGCTCATTAGTGTGTCTGAACTGGCGCCGAGCAGGTTATATTACTTCCCTTCATAGCAAGTAGTCATCAAACATGCACACGTGACAGATAAAGCAAATCCTATTTAAACTGATATGTTAATTACCAGTAGATGTTTGTGTATTACTAGTAGAGATGCTAAATACAAGAATAGCACAATCTTACCGACACGCAACTGGAAGTTGTTTGAGGTACGTTTGTTTATTTGTTTGAGAGTTTCTTGCATGGCCAAAGCGAATAGAACCAGCGTACTGAGGTGAGCCCACTCATCTTCACATTCCTATAAAATACACATTAATAAAATTGAGCCTTAATTTATAAAAATGTAACTTTTCAGTTACTACTTAATTACTAGTTATATTTATAAATGTTTAATATTTATGAATACTTTTTTTATGTTTTATCCTGACCGACCTGGCCAGAATTGAAGGGATAGTTCACCACAAAAATTAAATTTACCCCATGATTTACTCACCCTCAAGCCATCCTAGCTGTATATGACTTTCTTCTTTCAGACGAATACATTCGGAGTTATATTAAAAATGTCCTGTCTCTTCCAACTTTATAATGGCAGTGAATGGTGGTCGAGATTTTGAAGCCCAAAAAAGTGCATCCATCCATAAGAATTGCTCCACACGGCTCCAGGGGGTGAATAAAGGCCTTCTGAAGCGAAGTGATGCATTTGTGTGAAAAATATAAATTGAAAAACATCCTTATTTACAACTTTATGAACCATAATCTCTACCTTTATTCATCCCCCGGAGCTGTGTGGAATACTTCTTATGATGGATACACTTTTATGGGCTTCAAAATCTCGACCACCATTCACTGCCATTATAAAGTTGGGAAGAGCCAGGACATTTTTTAATATAACTCTGATTGTATTCGACTGAAAGAAGAAAGACATATACAGCTAGGATGGCTTGAGGGTGACTAAATCATGTGCTAATTTTCATTTTTGGGTGAACTATCCTTTTAAGATTTTAATATATTTTATTATTTATGAATTATTAATATTTTATTTATTTAAAAAAAAATCTGATTCCAATATCGATTTAATCAAACGGATGCCTATAATACTATCAGCAACACTGACTGATACTGATTTGGTCACCAGTATATACCATGCATCTAGTTATATTGTCAGGCATACATGTCAAATGTAGCACAGACCTGTTTTCCAGGAGACAGGCCAGATGCAGCCATGTAGCAGCTGCCAATGGTTTTGATTTTCTCTATGTCCTGGAAGTAAGGCTCTTCCAGTAGCTAAGGGGACAACAGGGAAAAAGATTAAGTAAGCCCGTCTCTGAAATTGAAATTTCTCACTATTACAATATCTTATGATAAAGTGAGCATTTGCGCATTTGAAATACAGTCCATTAGTAATATCAGAGCTGCTGTTAGCCGTTAAAACTATGAGCATGTCCGGTCTTGGGCTTCGAAATTTGGTACAAAGAGGATGCTGCAGAAACCCACACACCTCATCAAAGTCAGCGATGATCTCATTAAGAAGACGCAGACACTCCACATCTTGATGAATCAACTCTTTCTTCTCGTAATAATCTGTAAAGCCTGGAATGGAAGCAAACATCACCTCAACTCGCTCGTAGGATTCAGAGAACAGGTCCTTGGAGCCAAAGAATTCATACAGAGAAAATGCAGGAGTGTTACTATTACTTTATTTATACTTATGGATAAATGAAAGTGCTCCATAACTACTGAAATGATTGAAATGCTTCAAATTAGCCTCAATTTGAAAACAAACAACTGGATAATTTGATTACATATATTATTATTTCTTATTTTCTAACCAAAGTTTAAACTATTAAGATCTGTCATCAGTAAGCATGCAACTACCTCATTGTTCCTGTCTCTCTCAAGAAAGTGGCGTGCGACATGGGCAGGAAGGATGTTGTACAGCAGACACTCGTTATGCTCCCTCAGTTCCTTCATGTCCTCCACTTCCTGTCTGGCCTGAAGGCGCCACAGGAAGTCTAGCCTGGCTGTAGTCTCTAACTGTAAGATTAAGCAGAAATAATTTCTTGAATCCTACTGAAATAGCTCAAAGCACAGATAGATATAAAACTGCATGTCAGTTTTGATTGCTTCAGTTACGAATAGAATTTTATTTATTTATTTTTACAACAAGATGATAATCATAGCTAAGTGGTGGTTTGATTATTATGCATTGATATAATTAAAAACATTTATTAATTGTTAAATATGTAATGATTCTACATTATTATTTAAATCACTAGTAGTAGCATATAATACTGAATTCCTATGATTAAAAACTTTAATAAGCTTTTAATATAATACCTGTCTACTGTTGTAGAGGACAACCACAACAAACATGGCCATTAGCAACACAGAAACGCCTTTGCGTCTGAGGTACTGATTTCTGGGCAAAACACACACATATACAGCTTATATCAGCAGAGCCACAACAATTCAACAGTCCAGGAAGTAATTTGTTTTCTTGACTTTATAAACAAGTTTGATGTAGTATATAAGGGTCAGTGAAAAATAATAATGACCAAGATTGAAAAATTAAAAATATAGTTCTTAGAAATGCAAAGTAAATAATAAAAAAAAAACATTTATACAATTTCCAAGAAAACAATTAGCAGATCTAAAAAAATATCAAGTGACATAACAAAACAAAACAAAAAAACCTTACACTTTGAATGCACTTGAGTGTACATGTTAATAATATATATTTTTTTAAATCACAAAAACATACTTTCAATATTTTTTTTTCAATATTTACTTTTTGATTTAAGAATATTGTCAAGTTATGAATATCACCATATTTTCTTGGTGTTATTTGACCTCAACTAATCTTGCTTTTTCATATAAAAAAAGTATAATTTTGATATTTGACCTGTAAATATACTGTAACTTTCAAAACTCAAAATTTCCTCTAAATAAAACTAAAATGTTTAATGTATGAAATCAATAAAAAATTAATAAAACACTTTTTGATAAAACGTTCAAATATTGTACCTCTGAATTTGGCCGTTTTGGTGTTGGCGGACAAAGAGCACATGGAAGGCTACCTCAATGAGGTATGTGTAAACTGCAATGACTAACATAAGTACTGCCAACTTCAACAGACAGCTGAGCCTCAGGAACACAGCACACGTCACCATGGCCACCATACCGCTCAAAACAAAGAACTGCAGAGAGACGGACAGTTTTACTGAATTTAGTGTAGTCACAAGCATGGTAATAATGAAATGGGGTAAAATTAGGATGGCTGTATCAGAATAAGCATTACTGGAAGTTGTCACACTTGTGACACATTTGTATTCAATATGTATCTACTGTACCTCAGGATGAGTGCAGATGTTTACTGGCCACTGTGCACCTTGTTCTGAGTTCTTGTTACTTTCTTTAGCCTCTCCAACCGTGTTACACCACAACTGTACAAATAAAGCAAGAAATAAAAAAGATAGACAGGTTAAGAGAAGCATTTTAATTGGGCCCAAACAACTATAAATTCTGGCACTCACAATATCACAGGTGGCCACACCAAAGTTAATAGCAATAGCGGTGAGGGTGAGCAGGTTACGGATACTCTTGGTCTCGTGGATCCAGCAGCACAGATGTTGTAAGTACGGTGGGGAGCGCTTAAATTCCTCAGCCAGTGTTACCAGAAGCAGTAGCACGTAGACAAACAGGAATACTAAAAACTGGATTACCATAGGACAGATTCTGTGGGCCAGAACAATATTGAAAATGTAATACTGCTACATTTCAAAAATAAAAAAAGTGCACTGTGGTGGGGGGATGAGGGCCTGAACGGCCATGATGAAGAGGAGCATTAGGAATGAGCAGGCCAAGTTGGACTTGAACATCTCGTCTCTCATCTGAGAAAACTGAAAGTGCAAATCTTGTGTGGGCCGACTTTTAAGCAAAAATGCTATACAAAATATAAAAGCTGTTCCTCGGCTGTCCATACCTTTCCCTCGATGTGTCTGTCTTTGAAGACTAGTGTGACGGGTGTGATGTGTTCTTTGCGCATTCGCTCACTACTGCGCACCTCGATGGCTTGCTTGATTCTCTTGTTGATTTCTCGAGACCCAGCACAATGAGGAGTAATCTGATTGGGCAACTGCACTAGGGAGCCATTGGTGAAAGTGGCTAAGATCTAAAAGATGACAATACAAAAACATTGCATCTATTTCAAGTGGGGAAAAAATTATATGACTATTATTAATAGAGATAGATGACGGTTATTAGTTTGTTTGTTTTTAATCGTATTGGTCAATATTGGATATATATTTCCAATATATTTAACTGTATGTACTCATTTCTTTAGCAAATCTTAAAATTATTATTTATAATTATAATGATACATTGGTTTTTTAGATATCAGTATCATTTTTAAGTATCAAAGTTTTAACATCAGTTCCTTAGGAGCTCAACTTGGTTAATTAGTAAAAAAAAGTGTTTACAGTAATATTCTTACATTTGAAGTCTATGGGGCAGGGCACTGCACCTTGATAAATGTTAGCTATCCGCCAAGTATTGTGAATAAGCACATTCCACCCACAAAAATTATGTCTGTAATGCATAACCTGAAGAGTAGTCCCAATGCTAACATGACAATTTAGACAAATTTACAACTCAAATAAAATTTTTGCCTTGCACATAGACTTCCATATTAAAGGGATAATTTACTCAAAATTCTATCATCATTTACTCACCCTCAAGTTGTTCCAAACCTGGTTTCTTTCTTCTGTTGAGCACAAAAGAAGATATTTTGAAGAATGTTGGTAACCAAACGGTTGACGGTAGCCATTGACTTCCAATGTATGGAAAAAATAGTACAGAAGTCATTGGCTGCCGTCAAGCTGTTTGGTTACCAACATTCTTCAAAATGCCTTTTGTGTGTGTGTGTGTGTGCTACAGAATAAAAAAACTCAGAGGTTTGGAACAAGTGGAGGGTCAGTAAATGATGACAGAATTCTCATTTTTGGGTGAACTATTCCTTTAAATGCTTGCTGTAAACATGATTTTCTTTTGATTTTACAAACAAGAGACTCCTTAATATGAATTATTTTCTAATGTAATGGACCATGCCACTGATGCTGGTGATAAAGTTACTAAAGGATTCACTGAATAACATAGTGTGGCACTATTTAACAGGTTTGATAACTTTACATCTTATGACTAACTAGAGAGGACATTCAGATCTAAGTGAAGTTTATGAGGCCAACACAGACTCACGCAGTTCATTCCAATGATGTTATCAAACGGAAGCTCAGCACTCCATGTCGTCTCATCTTTGCTGGTCTTCCGGACTTTAGGGGGCTCCTTGTCTTCCTGTGGCGTATGGCAGATCAGAAAAGTGTCGATCTTGTGTTTGCGTAAAAACTCATTCCGCTGATAGCCTCGACCTTCTTCTGTCTCGTATACCCCATTTAGACAGTCCAGGGTTGCTCGTGATATATGAATCCTCCTATTATTATACAATTTGATTCATTATTCTAATATCAATTTTATTTGGCTAAACATATGACCATGCTAATGATCTGGTGTACTTGCCCTGGGACTCCTCCAGCCTCTAGCATGTTGGCAACATCTACGTCCCAAGACCACACATCAAATTGCCATTTCTGTAGACCCAAAACCCCACACAGAACCGAGCCAGAGTGAATGCCGATACGCATGTCCATATCTCTCTTCAGCTCCTTACGTACATAACTGACAAAGAAAGAGGGAAGCTTAACATCACAATCTCTTTTGTTTTCATCAGCAGAATTAGACTTAAATCGCCATAGAGCATCAATAACAACGCAGGAAAAATAGAATACAAATGTTCCAAAATATCAGATGTGTCTAATCCTGCTCCAGGAGGGTCGACGTCCTACAGAGTTCAGCTCCAGCCTGCCCCAACATGATGTTTCCAGTAATCCTGAAGACCTTGACTAGCTGTTTCAGGTGTACTTAATTAGGGTTGGACCTGAACTTTGCAGGACAGTGGACCTCCAGGAGCAGGATTGGATACACCTGCAAAAGATCTATGAAAGAACTATTTTTTGATAGCTCCACAGAGGCACAACTCATTGGAAGAAATAAATGTATAAAAGGCTTGCTTACAATCTCGGCACATTAAACTGGGAGAAACCTTTAGGAGGTTGGACAAAATATGTAACATACACACCGTATAGTGTTGATCATTGCCAGACCCATCTCTACACAGCAGCGCGCATGTGCAGTTTGGGGCTCTGGGACCCCAGACACACAGTAATAACAATCTCCAAGAATCTTTATCCTCATGCAGTGATTCTCCTAAAGTATCAAAAGATATCTTTCAATTAGCTTCCAACATTGCATACTTTTGACACTAAAACTAACTGTCTCCAGCTGCCTGTGATACTCAAAAGTTAATCTTTCTCACCTCGGCAAGGCGATCAAAGCGACCGAACAGCTCATTGAGTGTGCGCACCAATTCCTGAGCTGACATGGTCATGGAGAGAGAGGTGAAGCCTTTTATATCAGCAAACAGGATACTGAGACAAGACCACATACATGTTCATTTCATGCACCATTCTTGCAACCTAAATGTACTGGAAGACAGTACTGCACAGGGAGCTACGTGTACCTGACGTCTTTGTATTGATGAATGTAGGTTTTATGGAACTGTTGAGGAAGCAATTCATCTTCCATAGCAGTCATATCACCAATCATCTCCGTAGCAATAAATCGAGGAAGAATGGACATCACCAACCGCTCCTAATGCAAAATGATTTCTCTTTTCTTCAGAGGTTTCATATTAATGATCTAAGAATATCTTATTAAATCAAGAATCTCAAACCTGTCTCTGGTTCTCTCGTTCCATTTTGACTCGTCCTTCAATGCAACGCCGTGTCTCAAGGAATGCCTGCCTTTGAGCGCGATCCGATAAGTAGTGGATGAACAGCCCTGCGGTATTCATACCCATGTACAACAGACCTTTTGCTAGTAACTGAAAGAAAACCAAGAGTAAAAGTTAGCACAGTTACTGAAATGAACAAGACAAGCTTTATTCATTCTTGTATTTATCTTTCAAGTTGACAAATGGTTGAAGATTGTCTTGAGATGATGGTTTATTCATATGTCCTAATAATGGAGCATTTATCAAAAAGAAGACCAAGTACAACTCAACAGAAGTTTCAAGTCTGAAACTGACTGACTCCATATTTCAAGGATAGTTCTTGTGGTGATCTTTGATTTTAAAGAAACACTAATTTCCTTCTACTTTTTGACACAGGTGAGAATCGAAAGTGAACTTTGAAGTTAGATGAGCTTTGAGCTTGAGCATGGAATCTTCTTTACCTTTCTTACAATGGCCGTGTCATTGTAGTTCCTAAGGGCATCCACCAACAGGTGCAAGGCAGCAGTGAAGAACCCTATGAAGATGGACCACAGTAGAGGTAGGGGCAATAGTGTGTAGGTGGCGAAAAGGGTGAAGAGCGCATACCAGGACTGGTTCTCCAACCCATATGCCAAACCACCCAGCGCCTGCACAGTCTGGGACAACCAGCTTGCCAGCCCAGCATAGCGCAGGTAATCTGGAGACATCAATCCTTTACAGGTCAGAACTAAGACACATATTACTGCTCCAAGTCCCATGAAGAGCCCAGCCAACCATCCTTGTTGAGAGTCCACCATCTCAGGGGCCACAGCCAGGTAGATGAAGAGAATATGGAGTTTGGTAAGGATATCAATGACATTAGTGACTACAAGAAAAGCTCGGCACTGACCAGACAAGTGTTGCTGGTACAGATGCTCGAGATCATGAGATTTAAACTTGTGGTGAAGAACCGGAAGGAAAATGCCACGCACTGTGGAGCCCCAGCTTACGAAGAAGTCAGCATCACTGAGCGAGTCGGTGGACTTGCGTGTGCAGGTGGAGTTGCGCTCTCGTAATGGGTGAACGCGGGCTGCCGAGGAACGCCGCTTATGCGTGCCTGCGTTGCCCCGCACAGCTTTGCTACGAATCTGCCTGTTGATGTCATCGATGTAGGCATCAGTAACAATGATTTTGTGAGAACTGGCTGCTCGCCCGTCATGGTGCATTCCTCGTTGGTCGATAATGTGACGTACTGCATTCTGCCACATTAGTTGCTTGCGTTTCAGGTTGGGGGAGGGAGACACGGCTGGGCATACCTTAGGCGGAAGAGTGACTTCTGTGGAACTCGAAGCCATGATCTGAACCTGATTTGAACAGGCTTTAGATCACAAAACTCAGTTCAAGACCTCTATCAACTGCACAAACCTAAAGCAAGACAGAAAAGAAAAAGGTTTAATAGTCTGGATGGAACATTGAAGTTGTATCAGAATGAAACCCATAAACAAACTTTAACATGAAATATGACAATATACACTCTAAAAAATGCTGGGTTAAATACAACCCAGTGCTGGGTTAAATAGGGACAAACCCAGCAATTGGGCTGTTTTGACCCAGCGGTTGGGTTAAGTGTTTAACCCAACCTTCTGGGTAGTAACCCAACCGCTGGGTCAAAACAACCAAATTGCTGGGTTTGTCCCTATTTTACCCAGCATTTTTTAGAGTGTACAAGCACAGTACCCTTAAAATACCCCCAGAATACACTCAAAACAAGTTCAATACTACCCAGCGTACCCCCAAAATGAGTTGCTTTTACCCCCAAGAATACCCTAAAAAAAATTTAATTCTCCCCAAAATGGTTAAATGTTTAACCCAACCTTCTGGGTAGTAACCCAACCGCTGGGTCAAAACAACCAAATTGCTGGGTTTGTCCCTATTTTACCCAGCATTTTTTAGAGTGTACAAGCACAGTACCCTTAAAATACCCCCAGAATACACTCAAAACAAGTTCAATACTACCCAGCGTACCCCCAAAATGAGTTGCTTTTACCCCCAAGAATACCCTAAAAAAAATTTAATTCTCCCCAAAATACCCCTAAAACAAGTTCAATACCCCTTAACAATTACCAAAACAAGATCAGTACCCCAAGAGTACCCCAAAACAAGTTACCCTCAAAATACCCTTAAAACAAATTAATATCCACAATTTCCCTCCAAAATAAGTTCACACCCACATATATCCCCATAATTTAATCAATACGACTGTACACAATGCATGCAATGTGTGCACTAAACTGCATATTAAAATAAGGAATATTGCTGCAAAAGGTCAGACTATTAATTCAGAATGATTTGCAGAAAACATTATTGATTTATACTGTGCATATAAATGCAATAAAAGTTAAAGTAAATGGAAGGATACTTGCCATTGATGTGGTGCTGCAAGCTTGATAAATCTTGTAACGATGCATGCATCTGCTTCTCCATGAACAGTAGCCCAGTTAAACTGATCCAGACCCAAGCAAATATCTAATGCGGTACATTCTTGTTCCTCAAAGGTGGGATACTCGGCATCTGAGTGCAGAACGAGTCTTCTTTGACAGTTTTCCTGTCTGCCATGCTATTCATCATAACTATGCTTTGCATAGTTATGTAAATTATTTGTCCTGATAACTTCCAACCATGTTATCCATCACTTCGCTTAAAAAAAAAAAAACTCCTTGGCATTTTGTTAAAGTCAAGGCCACCCCAGTCCTGTATGTGGCTGATTGACTCAGTTTTGAGTAGCACTGTCTTCAGGTAATGAAGTGATTGCTTGGCCAGATGGTCTGAAAAGCTGCCCTGACCCTTCCGAGAGGTAGCAGAGCACAATCTGCTGAAGCTTATCCTATGGAAGAATCCAGACTCTTAATGGAAATGTTTAGAGGCAAAAATAAGTGGACTTGAACTCCGCACTGAGGCAGTGACAAAGGGGCTTGGGATCTAATGCACACACATACACACACACACACACACACAGACAGACAGAGGCAGTAATAGGTTGAAATATAAGGGATTATCTACTCAGCAAAAGCGCACGTGATCCATTAAGGCCTCATGGTCACAGCTAACAGGATAAAGTCTGTGACAGGCGAGTTTATGTGTGGAGGTATTGCTAGGTTAAAATCTAATTGTTCTGAAAATCTATTTTTGGAAAGCTGTTTGTTTATTCCATGTTTCAAAAAGTTGATAAGTCTTAAATATATATATTTTTTCACAATATTTACAGGCCATCTTACACCTTTGTTAGACTATATATATATATATATATATATATATATACAGTGGGTACGGAAAGTATTCAGACCCCCTTAAATTTTTCACTCTTTGTTATATTGCAGCCAAGGAGAAAATGTGATAGTTTGTGATTGGTTGACATCTGCTCTTGAGCAGAGACAGTGCAGGGTTTTAGTTAGCAGGCCAGGCCGCTGATTCAGGGAATGTAGGAAGTAAGCTGGATAAAGTGCTTCTCACTGATCTGGTTACCAACAATATGTGCCAGGTCAGAAAGTGACTGAACCATCTGTTTCCTTTAACATAAATAATCATGCTTTTCACTTGAGTGGATGACTTGAGCTAAATAATGTTGAGTTGCCTTTACCTGCTGGCTTAATTTTTACAGTATTTATATAATGCAGTAGCCTAAAAGGCCATTTACACAGAATGCGTTTTTGCATTCCACCGTACTGCTTTTCCATTGTTTTTCTATGTAAATATGTGCTAAATGGTCAAATTTGATTGTTGTGTCTGTTGAAGTATCTCGCGTTTCACGGCATTCTAAAAACGTGGCACTTGAGTTAAAAGAATTCAACTTTTATGAAAACACACCTCTAGACTCTGCAGGGTTTTTTTTTTCACTCCACTGCTCTGCATCTCAATTTTTAAGACACAAATTAAATCTGTGTGAATGGCCCATCATTTTGTAGCTTTTATGAAACGGTTTTAGTTTGCAATGTTGTGGTAATAATGCAATTTTCAAAACCAAAAGGCAAAAGTGATTTACAATTATTCCTTTATTTCGCTATGTAAGCCGAATGGAGAAAGTAAATGCTTCTGTGCATAAAACAGAGCCACTTTTCCCATTGAGCAGTGGCCTTTTCATTCATGTAAACATGTATTCTGCATAATTACAAACATGCTTCTTACTCATGCCTTAACACATTTCACACTCAGACAAATCAATGTCACAGAATGAAACAAAAGGAAACAAAAGTGACTCCAGTTAAAAGATTCGCTATTGTGTAGTGTGTGTAGCTAATGAAACATTTAGGAGTACAACATTACGGATGATGTAACTAACATTGTTCGGGTAAATGTTACATAGTCAAACATAAAGAACAAGGTAGCTCATTATCAAAAGCCCTTGAAAATAAACAAATGTAATAAAGATCACAAAACGTGTACTTTCAGATAAATATTTAAAAATATAAATAATGGTTACATTGCACATGTACACTCACATTGTGTTGTAAACACCACAGTTCCATAAAAAAATACAATATCTGATATACTTGCATTACAGTGATTGTTACCTACATAGAAGTGTTAATATACAAGGGCCAAATAAATCATTGTTGAACTAATGCATGTTGGCACATCTACACAGCTCTGCTAATGTAACAGTTTTATCTTAGTTATATTTATTCCAGTGTTGGTGTAAACAAAGCCCCTTTATTCTTGTGTTATCCTTGGACCAGATATCATTACTGTGACATATTTACAGATAGTTCCTTTCATGCCTACAACACTTCAGAAAAAAAAAATCAACCATATATATATTTTTTTAAAGCTACTGTCTCAACATCAATAATGGTTAGATTTTTAGTTTTGCACTTAGCAAAACCCCTAAATGTTGTGTAATGACTGGTAAACAGTACTCTTATACACTTTAATATAATCTTGGCACTAGTGACCACAACCTATACTAGAGTACTGTTCAAAAGTTTGGGGTTGGTACGAATTTTCAATGTTTCTGAAAGTTTCTTATGCTCACCAAGGCTACATTTATTTTTACCAAAAATACTGTAAAACAGTAAATTATGAAATATTATTACAATTTAAAATACCTGTTTTATTATATTATGTTATATTATATTATATTATATTATATTATTCCAATATACTAATTTGGTGCTCAACAAACATTTCTTATTAACATCAATGTTGAAAAATTTTGTAACAATGTTATTGTCTTTGTCTTTGCACTTTTGATCAATTTAACACAACCTTGCTGAATAAAAAGTATTTTCTTAAAAAATATATATATATCTTACTCCAAACTTTTGAATAGTAGTGTATGTTTGGTAAGTCTATTATTACAAAAACTATATATATAATACCCATAAGTGCATAACTTAAGTTAAATTAACAAAATGCATGTGCACGACACATACCATATTTCTTGAACTGGTTGATTTACATACTATCTATTGAAATGTAATTCTCTTCAAAAGACAAGCGACATTCTAGAGAGCAGATGTTAAATGTGAGTAGACTTACATAAAAATGGCATTTTATTTTAGTTATTTATTTTAGTTATATTTATTATTTATTATGTACAGTACATTTTTGTAAATAAATAAATACATTTGAAAGAAATGATATTGCACTGATGCAAAGGTATTGGACAAGTTACATTTTCTGCTCATGCTTTTCCTCCTCTTTGGAGTGAGCTAAGGAGAAAAACTGGGAATCATGTAGGTCATAGTGTCCCTGTGAGGTGCATCGGGATTAAACAACAGCATTAGAATGCTAAGTCTGACTCGTAAATCAGTTGGTAAATAAGTGGTCTTTCACCTGTACATCTATGGGAGCAAAGCAGCACAAGTCACAGGACAGACTGGGAAAAGAAGGGTCATCCTCATGCTCCAAGACAATGTGACATGCACATGATTTGGGCTGAAATCTTACAGCATTATTGTTGTTTCCCTACTACAACTTTTGACATCAACATGTATATTACATTATAAACAGGACAGCTGTACGTCATAGTATAAACAGTGTCATAGCTGTATGTCAAGCTCAGCTGTTACTAAGTCTTTGTTGGAGTCCAGAGGCTTCTCCATGTGTCTTAAGCGTAATCTTCACTGAGAAGGGAACTCTGCAAATGCGAGGTAACTCTCCAACTCCAACTAATGGCAATGTGAAGCTGATCAACTTAAAACAAGGGAACATAGTTAAGTTTCGGCCTTAAAGAGTCATTTGTTGGTTTTTGATGAAATCTTGAGGTGAAAACACTTTTGTGGTACTACAATGGTATTTGTACTTCAGACATTCTGATAGCATATTTAAACTGCCCTGACAATTGTTTTAAATGCACATTTAATAATCAAAAAAACATATATATATATAATTAAAGGGGTCATATGATGCGATTTCAAGTTTTCCTTTCTCTTTGGAGTGTTACAAGCTGTTCGTGAATAGATAAGATCCCTGAAGTTGCAAAGACTAAAGTCTCAAAACCAAAGAGATATTCTTTATCTAAGTTAAGACTCTGCCACACCCCCCTAAAACGGCTCGTTCTAACACGCCCCACATGTCTACGTCACGATGTGGAAAGATTTGCATAACGCTTTGTAGAAAACGAAGCGTTTGAGAGAGGCGGGGCATAGAGGACCTACAATAATGTACAGTATTTGAAAAAGAATGTGTTTTTTGAACATTAAAGCATGTCAACATATTCTGTTACACCAAATACACCAAATAATGATCTTTAAAATAGCATCATATGACCCCTTTAATACAAATTCAACAAACAAAACACCACAGCAAGCAATCGAAACAAACAAAAAGAATGTTCATTGGCACAATGAAGATGAAAACAATCTGTTCAGACACGATGTGGCGGATGTGTTTGTAATGGAAACCATGTGAGATGCACTTGTGTGTGGGAATACGCTCCTACTTGATATTCTTGAGCAGCGATGTGCGAGCATTAACCACTGCTTTAAAGGCATCCTCACTGCCTGGGGCCACACACTTGTCCGGGTGCAACAGTACAGCCAACTTCCTGTATGCCTTGTTGACTTCCTCCCTACAAGCACAAAATGAGAAAAACCTATTAGTCTCAGTTTGCACACATCAAACAGGCCTTTAAAATGCTGATATGGCAAACCACTGTGGTCCCACTAAAGAGGGATCACAGTGAAGAATCAGCTAAGGAAGAAGGATTGTGATTGGCTGGGAATGAGAAATGACACAAGCTCATGATTGGTTTCTCAGGGTGTTGGGGAAATCTCAAAGAGGTTAATTAAGCTGGCAGGAGAGAATTTTGGGATGGTAATTGGATTGAAGGCATTCTCTAATGATCTGACCCACATGATTAAACCAGCCAAGCTAACACAACCGGCAGTGTTGCATCAATAATACTGAGACAATATAATTAAATGGGAAATAACAGTACCAAACTGTATCAACTATTTGTTGCTTGCTTTTAAGCATCTGACATTTCAGAGAACAGGAGAGTAAATACTAACTTTAGTTTCCTTAATGGTTATTAAAGCAACATCAAACACATTATGTCCTCTGTCACTGGTGGGCATTGTGTATGTGTTAAAGATGGGAACACACTAACCTATTAACATCAGTTGACTCTTATAACTTAAGAGAGGTTAAGTGGGGTTTAATAAAACAGAGCCAAATCAACATCCTAATCCAAATGCAACACAAGGCCTACACTAGTGATATCTGCTATTTTTAAATGATCGCCCAAAAACTTATAGTGGGCAGATTAGTGCTGCAATCCTGATTTTTGACGGCATGATGTCTGGAGTACATAGTTTACAAACAACACAGCTGTTTATGGCTGGTTAAAACTTTAGAGAACAAAGCCCTGTGGCCTACTGTATATAATATAGTAAATTTAATATTTACATTTATTTTATTATTATGAAATTACGTGATATATTACATGTATGGCATTTTATCGACCATCAGCCACCATGCATGCTCTTTTAGATATCCACACTATTTTTTTCAGTCCATCACCAGATCACCATTAAATAAATTTATATTATACAAAAAAATCTGAAATTATAGAATAGATCAGTTGTATAACATCGTCAAATCACTGCTGTCAGGCATTAACAAAAATGTGATACTCTGCATCAGACAAATTCATATATACACCATATATACATACACTAATGTTTAAAAGTTTGGGGTCAGTTAGATTTGTTTTTTAAATAAATGAATACTTTTATTTAGCAAGGATGCATTAAACTGATCAAAATGGACAGTAGAGACATTTATAATGCTACAAAAGCTTTCTATTTCTATTTACAATAAATGCTGTTGTTCTGAACTTTCTATTCATGATCCTGAAAAAAAAAAAGATCAGTTTCTACAAAAATATTAAGCAGCACAACTGTTTTCAACATCGATAATAATAAGAAATGTTTCCTAAGCCCCAAATCAGCATATTAGAATGATTTCTGAAGGATCATGCGAACACTGAAGCCTGGCGTAATGACTGCTTTGCCAACACAGGAATAAATTACATGTTAAAACATATTATACAAGAAAACAGTTATTTTAAATTTTAATAATATTTCACAATATTACCGTTTTGACTATTTTTGATTAAATAAATGCCGTTTTGGTGAGCATAAGAGGCTTCTTTCAAAAACATTTTAAAAATCTTTCCGACCCCAAACTTTTGAATAGTAGTGTATATTGCATGGATTCAAGATGTTTAAATGCCATGCTGTAGAGTGTAGGAAAGCTATCATTTAGTTCATTAACCTGATACTGTGCAACAGAGCCAATTATACAGAGCAATAGTCAATATCTAAATAGATATTAATCCAGAGTATGATATAAAAAAGTTCAGCAGCACTAGCAGACACACTTAGCATGCAATTTACCTTGTGGCCCCAGGTTTAACCCCCAGCATATCCCAGCTGTCTTTGCTGTTGCGGATGCGTCGGATGGTGTCGGCCTGCTCTTTAGTAAAACCTACATTGACCTCTGAAGTGGGTCTCTTCCCTCCATTTTCACACATGTCAGTAATGGATGAGAAAAAGGCCTGTGGAGGTGGACACACATTAAATAAACAACAGTCAACAGAATGACAGGGCTGTAAACTGTAGAGTCACGTGAGAGAGCATATACCTGAAACATTTCATTGATGCCTTCACCACTCTGGGCAGAAGTTTCAAAGTAATGAAATCCTCTGCTCTCTGCCCAAAGTTTCCCCTCACTCTCATCCACAACTCGTCTTTTCGTCAGGTCAACCTTTATTGGTGAGAGACCACACTTTATAACAGTCTCTCTCATGTAAATCACAGATTAGACATTTAAACGCCAGAGGGACCTTGTTGGCACACACGACGAAGATGATGTTCTCCATGTTGGCCTGTGAGCCCATTTCCTGCTTCATCTCTGTGAGCCAGCTGTCCAGAGCGTCAAAACTCTCCCTCAGACCAACATCATAGACCAGAATCACCCCCTGAGAGTCCTTATAAAACTCATTGCGGACCTGTAAAACACACAGCATCAATTCCCTCCAACATCAGACTCTCACAGCCATCACAAGCCAATAACCGGTGATCAATTTCTATACATGGCAACAAGAAAAATGCTTAAACGCTGATGCCATCAGGTTCTTCAGGGAGGACATTACATGGACAGCAGCTCAATACTACCACACTGTGGTAAATTAGATGTACTCATAGAGCAATAACAAAAAACAATTCTTAATTACATTGTGTAATAAAAAGAGACATTTGTTTACACATTTTTTAATAATAATTTGAAACACACTTAATCATGTGCATACACATACAAATATAAAATAAATCAAGCAATACCTCATAAAAGAAAGGATGTCCAGCCATATCAAAAATGTTTACTTTTATCTCCCTGTCTCGAACCTGAACCCTTGAGGTGAAGAAAAAACAAACAAACAAAAAATTAATTTACATTCCATCAGTGAATCGATCTAATTGTGCTTTATTAATAGACAAAACTGTCTTTTGCATCTAAAAAATATGTGCCATTGCACCAATAACTGACAAAACAACCACTTCAATCATATGCTTGAAAATTATTATAAGGTTATTATTGCTTTTTTAATATGAAACATTCCTGCAAAATGGTAGATACAATCAATGAATTCATAAATAAATAATACAATTAAGCGATAATATTTCCAGCCAGTAGAACCAGGTGTTTATGTGCCATGAATATGATCAGAATTGGATGAAATTCTTGCTTGCTGCCTTTTGAACCTCATATTTGAAAAAAAGAATGACAAAGAGAAATAATTTATCAAACCCACATCACTTACTTGGTTACACCATAATCTATCCCAATAGTGGCTAGATACTTGGGCACAAACCGCTTCTCACAGTACCGTTTAATAATGCAGCTCTGAAACAATAAACAGAAATATTATGAAATATTACGTGCTTTAGGTAACCTAGTATGCTACTGTAACGTTACCTACTATGCAGGATAATCTAAAAACAAAATAATACTGAATGAATAGCTCCTAAATGAAACAAACAGATTAACGTTACTAGCAAAAAATATTTACAGTATCAGTAACGTTGAATATCCATGCACATCAAATACACAACAAAACATGTATAAGGGGATAGCAGTTAATTCTTAGAGAAAATGAAGTGAACATCAAACTACTGATACGTTCAAACATACGTATCATTAACACAAGATCATGTTAATAAACAAATGTAAAGAACCACCTGATCTTTGAAGTTTGATGTCTGTATGGTTCATAACAGTCCATTCTTACCTTCCCCACCTCTGCATTTCCCAGACTAATGACCTTAACCCGTAACGACTTCTTGTTTTCTCGCCTCTTCTGAACATTCGTGTCCATATTGCACTTATTCGCAAACCTCGTCCAAAGGAGAAGATGAAATATCTCTAGAATTCACGTATGTTTATGTCTGAGTCGGTCCGTAGACACAGTGAGCAGCTGGCTATGTGGCTAACAGAGAGCCAGTGTGTCACGGAATATTACGGATAACATTTTTCCATAAACCGAAAGTACATTTCACGCATGTTTTCCCGCGGACAAAAAACGCAAATATTTTAGGAGGTAGAATTATTTAATTTCGACATGCTAACGGGCTAGTTGCCCTAGCAACGACTATTTGCTTAGCTACACGATTAAAAACAACAGACTCAACAGAAACTTGTAAAAAAAAAAATCTATATATATAAACAAGTGGTTTTAAAACAGCGTTTTACATTATATATTTCATAAAGACGTTAATGGCAATTATGAGAAATAAGAATAATCTGTGTAATCAAAAAATTGGGGCAATTTATAGCAAACAGATGAGGGTTTCTATGGCGACAGCAACCCTCATACACAGATTCGACAGAGGGGAGTCGATTGGCGATGTCCGATTCGTGAACGAATCATTAATATGAAGAGGATGAATCAGTTGAATCGGCTCACAAGCGGTTCTCGACTCACTCACCTACTGAATCAAAAACACTTCTAGCATGTGCGACTCATATTGTGTCGAGAAACGATGAGCAAGCTGATTACGAGAATTTTCAGTGAACCGAAAATTTGACATATGGAGCGAAAAGTAAGCTAGGTTACTTTTAAAGCTCATTTGTGTGCTTACGACTTGATATGGTCGTTTGATCATCATGCATACGAAAAAACGTGTTGTTTTAATAAATTGCGTTTTATTAAATCGCCAAGCCAAGCTTTTAGAGTTTAATATAAGTGCAATCTGGGACACATAAACACACTTAATAAAACAAGCATTAACAAGAATATTTGGTTACAAATTGCTTTATTGTAATGTTTTAGACTAGTGAATATGCGTAGAGTAATTAATTACATGGATAATGTAATGTCAAGAACCATATGATTCAGGATTTTTTTTTTTTTAGGTTCTTAAACGAATTGTTCAGAAGAACCGATTCGCGGAAATCACTAGAGTCAATTAGAAGAAAATAAAAACTACAGTTTTAAAATATTCTATAAAATTGACAATTAATTTAATGTCCTAAAATAAGATCTAAAAGGCAACGAGAGGGATATAAAAAAAATTGCTGGAACTCTATAAAAAGTTCCTGAGCCAAGTGAGTGACAATGGGATGGAGAGAGAGTGCAACAAACCTTAGACAGGAAGGGAGGGAGGTGGTTGTAGGCTCTTATTAACATAGCATACAGTGGATGTAACTCTAAAACTAATAGTCAGGCACTCCCATGCTTTCCAAAAAGGATTCAGATATATAATAGATTTGATTATAAGAGTATATATTATTCTCATTAGTTATTCTGGTGAGAATAGTCAAGAAGATGCCACTTCCAAGTTTTCCAAATTTTTCAGGTCTCCCAGATTTTCCAAGTCCAAGACGACTACTCATGGATTGCAGTACACTGTTGGACCATCAAGTCGGAGGTGGTAAGCTCATTTTTAGGCTATATAATTCTGTTTTGTTGTTTGTTTGTTTTTTCCCCATGGTATTGTTTTCATTTATAGCACTTTCATTTTGATGTTTTGAAATAGCCTGATTAGTCAGTAATTTGATCCATGAATTTTTGATATAGGAATGCTCATACAACATTTAGCAACTGCAAAAAATAGTAAATGGTCTTTGGTAATATGCTGCTATTATTCAACCATCTTTATGTTTTCATGAATAATTCACAGTTGCGTGTCTAAAGCTGAAACACGGTCAGATTAACACTGAGCCATTTCACTTGCCATGGATCATAAGACGCTAGAGCTTCTCCCATCAGGCCACACAAGAAAATGCACAGTATCCTGATGTAGATTTAGGTTTCTTTTAAATAAGGATTTATTATTATTATTTTGTTAAAAATAGTACATAATAGTAAAACTAAAACAACATGCATTATAATTTAATAATTTAAAATGGAATTTTCTTCTGTATAAAATATTCCTTTTTCTCTTTAAATCAGATAAAATATTAAAACCTCTAGACAAAAATCTATCTTTTATTAGACTCTCTTTATAGCAGTCAAAAAAAAATCATGCATGCTTTATTCATTATAAAAACCAAAAAGGCAACAGAAAATAACAGGCAACAATCAAATACTGCTAGAGAGAGTGGGCAACGGGAGGCGGGGTTAGTTGACTGACGCATGGCTGCACCAATTGATTCCTTCCCTCTCTCATCCTCTCGTCTTCACTCTTTCCATCTCTCTAACACTCTCCTCTATGGCAAGCCGTTTTAGCTTAAGTTAAAACGGCTTGCCATACTCCTCATGTCCCTCCCCCTCTGCCTTTCTCATTGTTGAATGGTCAGGAGGTGTGTGAATTTATTCATCTTTGAGGAGGGGCTGTATGCGTGCAGGAGTGCGTGTGAGTGTGCATATATATTCGTATGCGTGTGTGTGTGTGTGCACCTGTGTGTTAAACCAGCATTGTTCCTGATAGAAGGAAAGCTGTGCCACGCTGTTTGGAAAATCCAAGGTCATTGGAGCCCGGTCACATGCGCCGTATGAGAGCGTGCGTGTGTGATTGAGTGTCTGTGAGAGCGTGTGTGTCTCTCTCTCCCTCTCTCTCTGGCTATGTGACAGAGAAAGAGGCTTCAGGCAAAGAACAGAGAATTTCATCAGGTTTTCAATGTACGGTAAGGGCGATTGTGTGAGTGCATGATTATGTGCATATATGATAATTCCCTGCCTGTGTTTAGGAAGGAAAGATGTGCATCACAGGAGATTATGGCAATGACAGCAGAATGATGCTGAAGCAACAGATTGCATGCAGTATTGCAGCTCTACTCTATTTATTGTGCACATTTCATTTCATCTTTCATTTCAGGCATCACCGATTTAGCTTCATCCACACTACTTTGCACCGAATACTCAAGCACACACTACTAAAACACACAGATCTACTGCAACATTCAGTTATTTACTCTAACTGTACATTTGCATGTACACATATTATATTTTCTGCTGTATTCATGTTATTTAATCTGACCAGCATGTTTAGGATGTTTCAAACGAACTACAGGCAGTCAGGCTGCGACTTTGATTTCTCACAGCGTGGATGCCTTAGCTGGCTTTAGCGCTTCAAAACCAGATCGATGACATTTTTTAACAGCCTGAGTATTTTTCAGCCAGATGTCTCCACTCATGCCAGGAAAAACAGCTTTTTGAGAGAATATAGGACTAAGTCAGTTACAGTTTGACTTTATATACTGAATATATAAAGTATAATATACTTATATGGATTTGTGGCCTAGAATCCTATATTCTACCAATCACAATTTTAGGGTCAGTAAGATTTTTTTTTTTTGTAAGAAATTAATACTTTCATTCAACAAGGATGTATTAAATTGCTCAAAAGTGTACAATGTTTATAATGTTACAAAATATGTTTATTTCAAATAAAAGCTGTTATTTTGAACTTTCTATTCATTAAAGAATCCTGAAAAATATGTATCACGGTTTCCACAACAATATTAAGTTGCCCAACTGTTTTTAACATTGATAGTAATGAGAAATGTTTCCTAAGCAGCAAAACAACATATTAGAATGATTTCTGATTATGTTGAAAATACAGCTTTGCCATCACAGGAATAAACTTAAAATATGGCATTCTAATCTTTAAAATACAGTATATTAAATATATTAAATATATTTAAAATTATAATAATATTTCACAGTGTTATCTTGCTTTACTGTATTTGTGATCAAATAAATGCAGCCTTAGTAAGCATAAGAGATTTCTTTTAAAAACATAAAAAAATCTTACTGACCCCTAAACTTTAGATCATTAGTATATCTTAATTTTATGCATTAATGTTTAAAACAATTTTTTTCTTAATCCTACATTTTTCTGTTGATACAAATTTAATTTTTTTTATATATGTATACATATATTTTCAGACATTTGGACCTCACTGCGTGTTATTTAGATTTACATTTTGGCTTCAACTGCAAACTATTTTGGCAGATGATATGTAATGTTTTAATAGCAATACTGAAACACTTTAACTATACCCTAAAACTTCTTCAAAAAGGCACAACATTATTCTCAAACAGAGTCCTGAGTATGCAAATGATAGTTTTAGATTAACTAGATGCTCATGGAAGTAGAGCTGACAGTGACAAGGTTAAAGAAGTAAATGAATAGATTTCATTGACTTAGCATGAAGTTCCCTCTCTGTATTTCTGCTTTTTCCCTGTGACACTAACATATATGAGTGAGTGTCTTTGATATTGTGTCCCGTTTTGGTCAATCTGAAGGGATATGGCATCTTTGATGGCTGATGTGCTAAATATAGCTGTCATAAGCCCTCATAATTCAAGGGAAATGTATTTAGAGTGACTGCGTCATGACGAGAGAGACAGTGCCAGAAGTCTGCATTCGGAAAGATTGATTTTACATACTGTAGCCGCCACAACATGGAGTTTGATTCATTCACATGCATAGTGAGTTGTGTGTTATGTAAAGCCCTATTAAAGCTGGATGTCTTCTAGTATCCCTATACCAGCTTGGAGGATATCATATCAGCCACAGTAGTACATCCCAGCACCACTAGTTCTTTATTATGACATAATCTTCTTTGTCACAGTGCCAGCTATAGCCTTTGTTTTGCAGCGTATGCAGATTGCAGATGTGCGTGTAGAGTTGTTCTTGGCAACAAAGTATGCACTTACTTCCCTAGTGTTGATGCTACACTCCTGATTTAAATTATTTAGTTGTTTTTGCTTTCTGAGTGTAACATTTTACATTTATTTATTAACGTTGTCATTAGATGTACAGCATTCTGATATAGCAAGTTAAAATAATAAAGCTAAAAGCAGATATTTTGGCCCCTGGGCTCAGTCAGTGTCAGAAGATTGTGCCAGGTGAATGATAGAGGTGAGTACACAGCCATAAGAGAATTATGAGGGTTGTAAACCAGAGGGAACTGTGAAGGTTATATTTACCACCCTGTCCGAGAAACAGAATGCCAAAGCGCTTGTGTTTAATAAATGTAGCTAATACAGTAGTAAAGCAGTTCCTGTAGCTCTTGCATGGAGCTTGGATTTATGAACTTAATATTTACTTCATGCTGTACTTATGATTATGTTGAAGGGATGCTCATCAAGATATTCGGATTTTGGAGCATATATGCTTGAGAGAGATTATTTTGATTTCTTGCAAATCACTTGGTTGTCTGTTGACAATTCTTTGTCTCCTCCTTGTCTTAACATTGCCTAATAATTCATTGACAGTATATTCATGCATTTAGCAGATGCTCTAAAATATTTGAGGAGAATTTGCAAAAACTCTATACATTTGATCAGAATGAACTCCCTGGAAACTGAGCTAGACTAAGCTAAATGGTTCAGAAATTACAACGATTATTTAATAATGATGATAATAATAATAATAATTAAATAATTATATAAAAAAACTAAATATAAATTTCTTGTTTTAATGCACTGATATTTTACCAATTTTTATTAAATTTCTATGATTATTAAATAAAATATAATTAATAAATAAAAACAAAACCATTTTGATTAGTAGTATTATTTTATTATTACAAATAAATTCATAAAATAATTTTTTTTTAAATGCTGCTGTTTTTTTCCCATGTATTTTATATATGTCTGTTTATTTGCAAGAGATGGCTATCAGTCAAAACCTATTAAATCTATTGTTTTGAAAGTATTTTCCAAACCGACAACTCAACAGTAAAACCACATGTCAATTAAAATGCACAGCAGTACGTGGTTGTTTGTTTGTTTGTGTCATTTTTTAAGTGATTACACATTGCAGTCATTAATGGCCCTCTTTTTTTAACTGCAGAATCACTCTGGGAGTGAGAAACGGGGAGAGCGTGAGAGGATTCACTGCAGTCTTGAGTGTGTGGGTGGAAATTTTCAGTGTCGACTGTCAGGGGTTTTTTCTTTCGCTTCTGCTTCAGTTGCTTTAGGCGTAGAGGTGTCACGCTGATGTGTCAAAACACTAGCAGGTAGGCCGATGTGTGACTCACACTCTAGCTCCTCTACCATCCATCCAATCACAGTGTAATTGACAATCACAATCTTGGTAAACGGCAGCTTGACGGTAGCTAATCAGACGGCAGGCTTGAGTCAATAAACCTACGCTGACCTTGTGTTGCATTTAAAATACAAAGTTGAGTGAGTTTTGTAGACTGATGCTCTTACTGATAGGTAGTTTAAAGGGGTCATATGATGCGATTTTCAATTTTTCCTTTCTCTTTGGAGTGTTACAAGCTCTTGGTGCATAAAGAAGATCTGTAAAGTTGCAAAGACTAAAGTCTCAAATCCAAAGAGATATTCTTTATAAAAGTTAAGAGTCAGCCACGCCTACCTAAAACGGCTCGTTCTAACACGCCCCCACATACCTACGTCACGATCTGGGAAGATTTGCATAAAGCCGCCCAAATGTCCACCCAAAGAAAGAAGGCGTAACTTTTATCCTCGCTGTAGTATTGTTGTTGCCGCCGCCATGTCATGGAGACGCTGTGTGTTTCGTTGTGAAAGCGAAACTACTTTATTTGGTCTTCCAAA
>NW_015666800.1:470596-500563 GCF_001515625.1 Sinocyclocheilus rhinocerous
AAAAAGATGTTTAAAATGGATGGATGGAGTATAGTATTGCCACACTGCTACAGTTTACAATAAGGTTATGAACATTAACCTCAGTGTTGCTATTGTTAACTAAAACAAAATCTATTAAAATCATTTTCGGGCATTGAAATTAAGCTGAAATAAAATTTTAATAGTAGATGAAAAATGTTGCCTTTGCAATTAAATGAAATAAGTTTAAGTTGCAGTGCTAAAATGAATAAAACTAAAACTTAAAAATAATTTAAAGCTAAAAAGAAATAGAGATAAAAATAGATAAAAAATGACAAAAACATAAACAAAAAACAAAATTACTAAAATTTCAACTAAGATTTAAATGTAAACTGAAAATGTAAAAATAAAAGCTACTTCAAGATAATAAATACTAAATTAAATACCAAAATAAACAAAATAAATATCTAAATATTAAACTAAATACCAAAATAATAAATACTTTAATAGTATATAAATAATACCAATAATACAAATAAATGCTGAAAAACTGATGTTCATCGATAGTTCATTCAGTATTCAGTTCAGTATTACCTAATTCAAAGTAACTAATGTTAACATATTCAAACTTATTTAAAAAAAAAAATATTGTTATTCTCCTGAAATCATTTGCAACAAATTGAGGACAATAGATGAATTATCCTTTTTACCACTTTTTCCTGTGATTTACAATGTGTCCCTTTATATGTCTGTATAAGCTTTTTATGGGCTTTCAATTGCCGGTGTAAAACCAAAACAATTCTAAATGCTTTCAACAGATTCTTTTCAAATCCATTTAACCGGCACACCAAGCTGCAGACGTTTCCTAAATACAGATTAATGCCTTTCCCCTGAATCGACTGGCCTCACTTACTAGATTACAGCACACCGGTCTAATTTATTTAATGTGGCGATGCAATAAATAAACCTCACATTGAGTATAATTACAAAGACTCTTGATCAATACTGCCCTACACACCGGAGATGAGGTAAACAAAGGGGTCTGGAGAGATAACCTTCCAAACCTCCTTTTCCTTCACGTATATTATTTCTGTCCTTGTGTGCTCAGTTATTGTGTTAGGGTCTTCTTTTGTATTACTGCCGGTCTAATTAAACTTCCTCCCATTGTTTCAGGTGTTTGTGGATGCTGTGGGGCCCTGAGACCCCGTTATAAGAGGCTGGTGGATAACATCTTTCCTGAAGACCCTGAGGTAAGGTCAGATGAAATAAAAGCCGCTGAGCCAGAGAAAGGGATGCTTCACTAGGCTTCTAGTGGTTATCAGTCATCAGTGATCAATGCAGTGATGTAAACATAGGCTTTCAATGGTGACATTCATTAGTTTTAGAACCACTGTGGCGTAGCAGATCTGCTGCATGCTCACCTGATTGCATTCAGCTGTTTTTACAGACTAGATGTCTGTTTCAGGGATTTTCATACTTGGCTTTGGAAAATATGAGAGAAATAAAGAAATAAAGACATTTCTTGTTTAAGAAATAAAAAAGTGTTTTTTGGGGGGGGATAATTTCTTGCAACACATTTTTTTAATCTTTAGCTTGCTCAGTACTCTGAAAAAAAAAAGTTTGATGTAGGATTTATTTTGAAACAATTTTCACTCAGAATTTGCTAGTACATTTAACAAATAATTTCAAAGAAGTGACAAGTAACACATTGAATTAATCATGAAATTTAAAAAAATGTACTCCAATAATCTTTATTTACTTTAATGACTTGAACTTACTTAATTTAACTTTGAAAAAATATATGTATATATGTCACTATTTTAACTCTTTTCTTTTTATAGTTTTGGAATGATATTTATTAGAAAAGTGATATACGTTTGAGTTGCACTGAAAGTGTTTGTCTAATATTTTGGTCAGAAAAAAATTAATACAAATTAAAATTGGGGTTATACATGAATATAATACTATAATGATAAATTAAAAGAGTAAAATAAAAAATGCACTGATAATTTAGTGCAAAGTATGAATTACGGTAAATATTTGTCCAGTTTACAAATACAAGCCTATTATTTAATTTTAGAAAGAACCCCTCGTCTCGTATTTCACCATGTAAGGTTAAAGCTCGAAACTGGAAAGTATTTGAGTCTGTCTCTCTTCTGAATAATGAGCTTAAGAAACTGTATTAGGATCTGCATTAGACTCTGTATAGAAGATAAATCATCTATGGAAGATTCTTTTTGGGTAGAGGAAAGTTTAAAATTACATTTCATGGTTCATTTTTCTTTTTATGTCCTTCTCTAATAGGCCTCTTTTCAATGTTCTCTTGCTCTCTGTCTGTCTGCCGTCTTGTCTTTTTGTGTAAAGGACGGTTTGGTGAAAGCTAACATGGAGAAGCTTACGTTTTATGCCTTGTCTGCTCCGGAGAAACTAGACCGTATCGGTGCCTACCTGTCAGAGAGACTATCCAGAGACGTTGCCCGGCATAGATATGGGTAAAAACAAAAATTGGAAGAAAGTGCAGTGATTGTTTCTGTCCGGCTCTGTGATATATGCCTGCTATAATAATCTGTGATCATCACTGGGCAGTATCATGTTTGCGTCTCACAGGTATGTTTGTATTGCTATGGAGGCTTTGGACCAGCTACTGATGGCCTGTCACTGTCAGACTATAAACCTTTTTGTGGAGAGTTTCCTTACTATGGTGCGCAAGCTGCTGGAGGCAGACAAACCCAATTTACAGATCCTGGGCACTAACTCAGTGAGTGAAATTTACTGCCTTTACTCTCTAGTGAAATTCATTTACAGACCCTATTGATGTAGTTCCAGATTTAGAATGCCATGTGAAAATGATGACTTGATAAATCTAGCTTGAGTCGGGCGTCTCTGCAGTACGGAGGGAAATGTGGCTGCTGCAACAACACCACGGGTTCAGGTGTCAGTCTTGCAGTGATCTTGGAGGAACAGACCAGAATTAAGAAGTTTCAAAAGCTCAATGCACTTGATTACAAAGAGTGCAAAGCTGTAACGTTTTGGCTTCACCTCAATCAAGCTCATCCAAACTATATTCAATATAAAGCCCTCCTTGCCAATCGAATCCCCATAGTGCTACATCTCCTAAATATACTGGTGATTTCAATCTAGTTAAGTTCAGTTAAAGATTAAGAATTAATACAGTAAAAATAGTAATATTGTGAAATATTATTACAATTTAAAAGAACTATTTTTTTTAATTTCAGTATATTTTAAAATGTAATTTATTCCTGTGATGACAAAGCTGAATTTTTAGTCTTCTCTAGTCTTAAAATAAAAAGTATCATCGGCACGGGTGCATTAAATTACACAAAAGTGATGTTACAAAAGATTTCTATTTAAAATAAAATAAATTAAATTAGATGATAAATTAGACCAAAATAAACTTAAATCTAATTTTTACATCTAAATATTTTTCTATACATTTATTGTGTTTGAACTTATTATATGTACTTTATTTTATTAGTTCTGTATTTAAATATTGCACTTATTCCATTACTTCATGTCAGACCTTCCCATTTACCTGAAATATACAGGCCCTCTTCATTCAGTATAATCCCATTCCAGCTAATGTTATTTCATTTTACATGACAAGCTTTCAAAACAAAGATGAATTTATCTTCTGTACAGTAATGTGAAACTTCAACATGGTCCCTGAAAGCTTAGCACCAGCCCAACTCAATTGCTTATTGGAATATATAGAGTTCTCAAGTTCAAAACCGCTCACATCTGATGCTTCTGAAATATAAGGGTTTAAAGATTAAAAAGAGATTACTTTCACAGATAGAGGCCAGATGGGGCAGGGCTTAAAGCGTGTTGCCCATAAATGTTGAAAGCTGTGTGCATGTTTACAGAATTGATGGGTTATGTAGTGTCTTCATCTTAGTTTAACAGCGTGAAGAAGGTACTCTGTAGGTTTTGTGTTGGTGTGGTCAGTAGTAGCACACTGGATAACCACTACTAATCTCAAATCTTCAGATATCCTAATCAGGAAGATCCTAATCTGTTGTACTGTAATGTACATTAACCACATAAGTACAGATTAACATACCTTACAGCAGTGGTCCTCAACAGCTTTTGCTTCAGGACTACACTGGACATCAAGCGCTGACTCAACACAGTATCAAAATTGACAAAAAATGTCTTGAAACATTGAACTGCATAGGCCCATCAATATGCTCATTTGCGTAATCAATCTTCTGCAATATTGGTTGTTTGGCTTCTAAATGCCCCTTGAATTTTGATAGTTTCATGTTCTTGGCAGCCAGTAATTAACCACACAAAACATGTTGTGGCAAAAACCATGCGAGACAAAAAATATGTTGGTGCATTGTAATTACATTGAAAGTACATGCATTTAATTAACATTTGTAGTTACACTGTCAACATTACACCTAACCGTAACCCAACTCTTAACTAACCATACCTCAAACTCATTAGCAGTAAAAATATGTGACCAGTCTTTCTATATTTTTCTGCTCTTTCTCTTTAAGTTTGTGAAGTTTGCGAACATAGAGGAGGACACACCATCATACCATCGTAGCTACGATTTCTTTGTCTCACGCTTCAGTGAGATGTGCCATTCCAGTTACGAGGATCCAGATATTCGCACAAAGTGAGCACCTCTTTCCATTTTTTTTCAAATGATTTTGACACCCAAAATTATGAATGTTGAAAATCTAGTTTTTTCTGGATTATACACTTTTAACATAAACTAGTAAGTATAATCAGTCACACTTTATTTTAACGTCCAGTTCTCATTATTAACTACGACTTTTGCCTCAATAAACTCCTATTTACTGCTTATTAATAGTTAGTAAGGTGGTTGTTAGGTTTAGGTATTGTGTAGGATTAAGGATTTATGGTCACACAGAATATGTGCTTTATAAGTACTAATTAACAGCCAATATGCTGGTAATATGCATGCTAATAAGCAACTAGTTAATAGTGATAATTTGTCCCTATACTAAAGTGTTAATCTTATGCATGCATCTTATCTAAATGGATGGAAATTATATATGCAATTCAAAAACAAACAAAAAAAAAATTTATATTTGTAAGTGCACTTTATGACTGTCCTCTTGAAATGTCATTGTGTTTTTAAGACAACATATGTGCAACATTTCTGTCAAAAGTGATAAAGCACCAAGAACTTGTAGAATATAATTTTTTTTACAAGAGTAATATCCTTTGTGAATTATAATTTCTTAGACTTGAAATTAAATGTATTATAATATTATAATAATACAAATATGAAATTATATTATGAATAATAAGAATGTTAAATTAATATGCAATTAATTAAACAGTATTATTCATAATTATATGATTTACTGTGAACATTAAGGCTTTGTATATATAGAGCAATAGGGATATTCAAAAAGCAAATGCACGAGTATGTGCACGCCCCTGCACAAGAGAGTGTGTGTGTGTGTGTGTGAGATTTTGCCACATACTGATACAATTTAATATTTTCTGCTAAGGGATTGAGTAGAACAGGATTAGAAATGAAATCTGCTTTTGATATAAAAGGAAACATTTTTTCCTTTGTGATTTATTAATTCATGCATCAGGGGGTGAATTGCACCATGCAGTGCACATTAATAAAAATAGCCATATATATAAATCCACATCTCATAAATGTGACTGAAGTCTGTTTGGGTTGTGTGTATGTGTGTGTGTAAGGATTCGTATGGCAGGGATCAGGGGTCTTCAGGGGGTGGTGAGGAAAACTGTCAATGATGAACTGCAGGCAAATATTTGGGACCCTCAACACATGGACAAAATCGTGCCATCTCTATTGTTCAACCTCCAACAGGAAGAAGGTGTAGAGAGGTCTGAAACACACTTACATGCTCGCACACACAATCACACATGAAGAGAAAAGGACACTTTTAGTCTAATGAAAGTGTGAATTTTCTTTCAGAGAAACAGCATCTTGCTAATAGCTATTAGCCAGTCTGTGTGATTAAAGGCAGAGTAAGTGATTTCTGGTAGCCAATGTTGATATTTGAAATCACCAAAACAAACACACCCCTACCCCAAAAGGGTCTTGCCCCTATTTTGATAGCTCCGCCCCACATATACGTACGCAACCCAGGCAACGATTAGTTCTGTGAAACAAAGCAAAACCAATGTTACACCATGTCTACGGACGTGAGCGGCGCGGCACAACAAATCCCCGACAGAAAACTGCTGCCAGGTTCTATTTATGACGTGCTGACACAAATTTCAAATGGTTTTCAACGGTCGTTTGATCGCGTCCAGTGTAAGCAGACTTTAGCTGTTGTAGACACGGTGTCACTCACCTATTGAGAAGAAACAAAGCAACCTCGGCGTCCGATCGCAGGCCTCCGCTCCTTGAGTTCTCTCCAGCGCTGGAAAGCTGATCCGATATTTACACGGGTCCTACTTCTTGCCTTATCCTTCCGCAGACGTTTTCCTCTTTTGTTTTTTATCCGCCATCTCTATCTTTCTGTCGCTCGGCTCGGCTAATGTCCGTCCCATGCACTGAAAGCTCTCTCCTCCACATCACAAGTAGACACGCCCCTTATTGCTGATTGGCTACAAATTTGTTTTGCGATTCGGCCCAAATCAGTTTTCTAAAGTGTTTTTGAAAAATCACATACCCTGCCTTTAAGCTAATGAACTCCTAATCGAATGCTAATGAAAACTGTGATATAACAGTAGACTGTTAGAAGCTAGAAGTAGAAGCTGCTTTACTGCTGTAAACCTAATAAACCCAAAGCCCGAGGGTCAGAAGCAGGCCACTAAATCTGAATTGAACTATGCGATGAAATCAGAACCGTAAAACTTCACATCTTCACCTCTGTGGAAATAGCTGACCACAAGTAACAATACTGCCAACAACAATCGGCCTATTGATTCAGCCCTGGTTTATGTTTGTCTTCTGTTTTTGATTCCTATTGATAGGTCTCCTTCCCCAGAGGCAGAGAAGGAGAGTCCAGTGGAGCTGACAGAGAGATGCTTTCGAGAGCTGCTAGGACGAGCGGCCTACGGCAACATCAAGAATGCTGTGAAACCCGTGCTCATGTGAGTGTTTATGCACTACCCTGATTAAACACAAGAGGGCAGCACACAGAGACACTTTTATTTTATTTTCAGTTCATTTTATACAAATATTTTAGCATTCATTTGAGACAAGTATATTTTGGCAATTAATTAACGATTGTTGTTTTTTTAATGTCATTGTTTATTTAATTGTTTATTTTAATGAATAAAGGGCATATGTTTTACATTAAATGGCAATATGAATTTGGGATTGTGGTTATTTTAATGATCATGCAGGCGTTACTGGACTACTAATTATAATTCAAAACAATGCACATACACTACCATTCAAAAGTCAGTAGGATTTTTTTTAAAGAAATGAAAACGATTTTAAATTGTAATAATATATCACTATATTACTGTTTTTATCTTACCAACTCCAAATGTTTGTGCAGGGTGTAAACGGAAGGAATAACGACATGCTGCTTGGATGAATTATTAATAATTGATTAAATGTTTGATTAATATAATTTTTTTGTCAGCAGAGGTTTCCATTTATCCATATAAATTAATTAATATGATCCTAGAATGTCAGTTAGACAGTTTTTTTTTTTATTCACACTAATGATGCCCCCAGTAAAAAAGTTATATAATATATTTAAAATACTAAAAAAGTATACAGTGGTGTGAAAAAGTGTTGGCCCCCTTCCTGATTTCTTATTTTTTTGCATGTTTGTCACACTTTAATGTTTCAGATCATCAAACAAATTGAAATATTAGTAAAAGATAACACAAGTGAACACAACATGCAGTTTTTAAATGAAGGTTTTTATTATTAAGGGAAAACAAAATCCAAAACTACATGACCCTGTGTGAGTTTAAATCTATTAACATATTTGCTGACATATCGCTCGAGACTTACTGATCTTGTATGATCTTTGAATAATATCGGTCTTTAAATGCAAGATATTTAAGGTGTATTTAAAGTATACTTGCAATAGTTCCACTTTAGCACAATCAAATATACTTCAGTGTATCTTTAGCTGGACCTCAGCACTACTTCCGCACAAAAAGTTTATTAAGAACAAAATAACTTGTTCCAATTAAGCAGACTTTAAGTATACCAGTTTAGTGTACTAAAAGTACAATTGCAGAGTATTTTTATTAAGTACATAAATATGTAAATGTATTTGTAGTATACTTAGCATGAAATAAATGTATTTCAAATACATTTTAGTATATTTAGTTTTCATAAGGGGCAGTATAGAAATACAGCATTGGAAAGGGAATGAAGAAAAAAAAATGAAACAAGTTGTCCTCATTGTTAGCCTTAAACAATCTACACAGTAAAAGTAACTGTAGTATCTGTTACGCTAGTGTATTTTTTGACCCACTTTGTCTGCTCATTACTGCTCTAGTTCTGTTTGCTCAAGCTAATCATTAATTCACTTGTATATTTCCAGGCACCTCGATAACCATTCACTTTGGGAGAGCAAAACATTTGCAGTCCGCTGTTTCAAAATCATTATGTACTCCATTCAGGTAGATACAAACAACTGTTCTGAAATTTGTTTGTAAAAGTATCTGACACAAAATACAATGCAAGACACACTTTTGAGGTCCTATTGCTACTAAATAATTATGTGTTTGGGGACATATTTAAACATCTTTAAAATATCTTAGCTTTGAAAGTCTCAGAACAGTAGTGAAACTATTTCTATATTTGCATTATTCAAATTTGATACATATTTTCTACAAATTATCTTATCAGCTCAACAATTGGAGTTAAAAATCTCATAAATGCAGTAACATTTCTTATTGACTTTACATTATAACATTTATTTTTTTAACATAAAAAATTGAATGAAAAAATAATTTGATATTCGTTCATCTGTGTTACTGTAATATTAACTCGTCTGTTCCTTCTCAGTCCCAACATTCACATCTGGTGATTCAGCAGCTATTGGGCCACTTGGATGCCAACAGTAAGAATTCATCCCGAGTGCGTGCTGGGATAGTGGAGGTGATCTCAGAGGCAGCTGTCATAGAGGCCAGTGGATCCATAGGTACCAGAACGTCTTTAGACCACTAGAGGGAGCACTAAAACCATCTCATTAGACAAGCACTTTAAATGATTTCTGTCTGACAATACTTGTCCATTTTTGTTATTTTATTATCTTTTTCTTTCGGAAGAAAAGTGATATACACACTGCTTATTTCATATGTATCAGTGTTTATATGTTTGACAAATTTTATACAGTAGAAGTCATCCGCATCGACAGTGTTCCTTAATTTAGTGTTGGCTCTGTGCCATACCTCTGCACAGGGCCCACAGTACTGGAAGTGTTTAATACTCTACTGAAGCAGCTCAGACTCAGTGTGGACTACGAGCTTACAGGATCCTACGACTCTTTTGCAAACATGGGCTCCAAGGTCATTAAAGTACACGAGGAGAGACAACTCCAAGAAGCCGTCATCAAAACTGTCGGTGGGTGAACATTGAATGTTTGTGAGTAAAACAAATATTTTTGTAAAATGTGACCCTGGACCACAAAACCAGTCATAAGGGTCAGTTCAGATCATATGAAAGCTGAATAAATAAGCTTTCCATTGATGTATGGTTTGTTAGGATAGGACAATATTTGACCGAGATGCAACTATTTGAAAATCTGGAATCTGAGGGTGTAAAAAAATCTAAATATTGAGAAAATCGCCTTTAAAATTGTCCAAATGAAGTTCTTAGCAATGCATATTACTAATCAAAAATTAAGTTTTAATATATTTACAGTAGGAAATTTACAAAATATCTTCATGGAACATGATCTTTACTTAATATCCTAATGATTTTTGGCATAAAAGAAAAATCAATAATTTTGACCCATAAAATGTATTTTTGGCTATTGCTACAAAAATACCCCAGCGACTTAAGACTGGTTTTGTGGTCCAGGGTCACAAATGACCGTGGCTAAACTGTATAATTGGCTTGTCTCAGGCAACTGATTTCCTACATAGCTGTGCTCAGTTTCATATCAGCCCACATTTTCATTCCTCAAATTATAACAGTTTTATCTCAGTATTTAAGTCTTTTAATTAGATAGATAGATTTATCAGCTGTGCATGATCCCTCTGTCTTTCTTTGTTTTCAGGCTCATTTGCAAACACACTGCCCCCCTACCAGCGCTCAGAAGTCATGTTATTCATCATCGGTAAAATTCCTGTGCCAGGCATGTATCCGGCTCTGGGCTCGGCCAACACTGGGTGAGACAGGGTTACAACCTAGACTTTATCAATTAGACATGTTTACGATGTATTTTCTGCTGGCCCAAGAAGAAATGCAAATTAGCTGAGGAATAGCATAAACGCTAACGTAGGAAGCGTTTAATAAGATAAATATTATATATTATATATAATATAAAATATATAGCAAGAATATTGTATTTTGTCAATAAGTGTCTGTTTCTGGTTTCAGGGTTGAGGGCAGTAGGATGATCCAGGTTCTGCTGCTAAAGTCTCTGCTGCAGGTGAGCTGGTTTGTGTCAGTCATAATCTCCCGCTGTGCCATGCGGAGGCCATTTACTCCCCCTGCTGTTTCATGATATCCACAGTTGCTGATGCAGTCTAAACCCTCTGATGGTCTTGTGTGCCTTTAAATGTCAGTCTCTCTGTTTCTCCTTTAGGTAACAGCAGGATTCCAGTCTACAAACATTTTGACAGCACTTCCCACCTCATTCCTGGACCCTCTCTTGTCCTTCACTCTGATGGAAGACGCAGAGATCCGTCTACTCGTTCTTGACATCCTCATCAGCATCATTGATCGCCATGACAACCGGAACAAATTCTCCCCTGTCAGGTCAGGTGCACTGACAAACTCAAGAAAAATCTAGCAATCTAGAATTTACTTCTTAATAAATGATTAATGCTATGAAATATAGAATGAACATTTTGTTGTTTTAGTGCCTCTCAAAATTATTTGAAGTTTTCTTTTGCATATCTTTAAGATAAAGCCTAAGGATATGTAACCTTGCATGACCAATTAAATAACTAAATACTTAATGACTTATTTTGACCCTTACAAAATTTTTATATTTAAAAAAAAAAAAAAAAAAAAAAAAAAAAAATTTACAAAACACAATATACTTTTTTTGTGTTATAATGTTTTGGTGGGTTAATTTAGTCATAATATATATATTATATTATATATATAGTATAGTAAATTTCACAATTACAAAGAAATGCAAAGTAACGTAATTTTGAAACCTGAAATAGTATTAATAATCTTCAAAAAAACTAATTTTACAGTGTACCTGACAAAACATTTTACATTTACCTCTGTATTGTAATGCATGAAATACTGATTAAAATGTGGCCAAATGACCCTTAAAAATGGTCTGTGTTAATATATGTGACCCTGGAACCACAAAAACAGTCTTAAGTGTCAATTGTTCGATATTGAGATTTATACATCATCAGAAAGCTGAATAAATAAGCTTTCCATTGATGTATGGTTTGTTAGTATAGGACAATATTTGGCCGAGATACAACTATTTGAAAATCTGGAATCTGAGGGTGCAAAAAAAATCAAAATATTGAGAAAATCGCCTTTAAAGTTGTGCAAATGAAGTTCTTAGCAATGCATATTACTAATCAAAAATGAAGTTTTGATATATTTACGGTAGGAAATGTACAAAATATCTTCATGGAACATCATCTTTACCTAATATCCTAATGATTTTTGGCATAAAAGAAAAATCTATTATTTTGACCCATACAATGTATTTTTGGCTATTGCTACAAATATAGGCTACCCCAGCGACTTAAGACTGGTTTTGTGCTCCAGGGTCACATATTGTAATATCATGCTTACAATAGCTTTTGGTTAGTTATTGGTTAAAAAATGTATTTCTTGCTATCATACATTTCACTGTATGAATTGCTCTTATATATGTTTTAAAAATTGATATTATTTAATTGCACAAAGTGTTTTGCTACAGTATGTTTTGCTACAGTAGGTCCCTGAGAGTTACCTGACAAAAGATTCTACAGTGCATTTTGCTATCGTTTTCAACAGAATTATCTCAGATATCTCCGTACTGAAGCTGAAAGTAGACAAGTGCTCAAGGCAGGATAACCTGTTCATGAAGAAACACAGCCAGAGGCTATACCGCCACATTTACCTAGCCTGCAAAGAGGAGAGCAACGTCCAGCGGCATTTTGAGTCTCTTTATACGCTGCTGGGGTTGATCTGTGTGGAGCTGGCCAATGAGGAGGTGGTGGTGGACCTGATCCGACTGGCTTTGGCATTACAGGTCATTTCTCTCACCTCTGTGATATGTACATGGCTGTGGGGCTGAATAAATATGCCAGTGGACACATAGGGTCAGCATAATGATATATGTTCATTAATAAACATTTTCAAACCTAACACAAGTCGACCTTTACGTCGGCATCTCTTTACATTATGCTCAAGTACTCACTGTATAATATTCAACTATAAGTCATAAAAGTGTCAGTACAATAAGAGTACAATAACAATAGTTCTCAGCCTTTTTTCATTTCCCCTGATGCGTCCTCTTCCTCAGGACCTGGCCTTGACTGAAGAGGCTCTTCCTGTATATACCCGCTGTGCCATCCACGCTCTGTCAGCTGTGTACCTGAACCTCATCTGTCAGCTGACCACTGTGCCTACCTTCTGCCAACACGTCCATGAGGTGAGACCTATCTGTCTGTCTGCCTGCCCGTCTGTCTGTCTGTCCGTCCGTCCTTCCATCGATCCATTTATCTGTCTGTCTGTGAATCTATCTACTGTATCTATAGATCTATCTATCTGTCTGTCTGTTTTTTCCCACAGGTGATTGAGTCAAGAAAGAAACTCGTCCCTTTCCTGCTGCCAGAGGATGTTCTTGTTGAGAGCTCAAAGTAAGCAACACTTACATAGACTGTTCAAACTACCATAATGTTTTTCTCACCATTATGAGAGACACTGCTTTTCTGCCGTGGTTCACACTAATAAACCAACAGAAATGCCTAGTTCTGTCTCAGTTCTTACAAACGTATGTACTGGGTAGAGAACATACTGTACAGTTTCTACTCAGCTCAATGTCTTTCTGTTTCACTATAAGATCATCCTTGGGACATTTTCAGCTGTGATGTGCTGAGCAAATGGTTATGTAAGGCATTAAACCCACAAAACATTCAGAGTTCTCTTATCTGTCTGGTTTCTACTACCTCGGAAAAGTGTACCCGAAGGGAATTAACCCACAAAACAAGCATTCTCTTATCTGTCTGGTTTCTACTACCTCGGAAAAGTGTACCCATATAAAGCTGAAGAATATCTTTAGCCTCTTTCTCTTTCAGGATCCCAGAGAAGCTGGAGAAGGTGGAGGGAGAGGTGCTGTTTGTGCAGACTAAGATAGCAGAGATGCTGGGCGGCAGCGGATACAACACAGAGAGACTGGCCACTTCATACATCCCACAGATCACAGGTCTGACCCTCAGCCTGAGGTTTAAATACATTGAAACTGGATGTCCTGTCGTATTTTTGAAATACAGTTATGTGTCATTAGACACATACAGTGAGGGCATTTCACATTTAAATGTTATAGTACAGCTGAGTTTTTTTCTGGAATTCTCCATAACACAGTACGTTACGAAAATATTATTTTTGTAACTAACGCAGATGAAGACCGACTGTCCAAGAGGAAGAGTATTGGAGACACGGTCTCTCTGCAGTTAGAGATGGAGTCTAGAAACAGTCCAGAGAAAGAGCAGGTAAAACATCCTCGTCTTCATTACACTGCTGAGCGTCTGTACGTGTGTGTCCACCTCTTAGAATTGTATCTACTATCAGCTGTATTTTTTTTAACCTATGTTCGGTGTCTTCACAGAGATCCACAGCAGAGCAGATAACATTTGAAACTCTTAAGCAAGCCATTGGTAAGTCTTGCATGATTTGAGAGTTTACTTGCATGAACATTGTATATTCACTACCGTTCAAAAGTTCAGCAAGGATGCATTAAATTGATCAAAAGTTACACTTTTACATATATATATATATATATATGTATATGTGCGTGTGTGTGTGTGTGTATATATATATATATATATATATATATATATGTGTATATAATATAATATATTCTATACTATATATGCACAAAAGAATACTGACATTGAAGGCTTGAGTAATGGCAGCTGAAAATACAGAATACAATTTTAAAGTAAAAGCAATTAAATATATTAAAATAGAAAGCATTTATTTTAAATTGTAATATTATTTCACAATATTACTGTATTTACTGTTTAAAACATCATTTTAAAACATTTTAAAAAATCTTATCAACCCCAGACTTACGTTACTGTCATTTTTAAGTCGTTCTTTTATATTGACTTTTATAGTGTAGTTATAGTATTGGTGCAGAACTGTCACTTTGATTAATGATCTCTGTAAAATATGATTTTAAATAATCCTTATTCAGTAACCACAAATGACTGGAGAAGACATGGTACCAAAAAAAAAATGTTGTTAGTAGCAATATCCATAAATTGAACTTAAACTGAAAACATATTCTAGGCTGGTCTATGTCACTTAGCACAGAATCACCTGTTTTTGTTTGTGTGTGTGTGTTTGTTCAGTAGACAGCGTGAATGTGGAGGAGCTGGAGAGAGAGCGCAGAAGGCAGGTGGTGGAGAGGTTTCAGACCGCCCCGTTTGAGGAGATAGCAGCCCACTGTGGGGCCAGGGTGAGTCCAATGCCTAGCTAGCGTACACACTCTAATTTTATCATCAAAAAGCACAAACACAGCTCTTCTGTTCAGTTCCTACATCTGTTCATTTCTTTTTACTTTGTGCATGAACTCTCCACCTGTACTGTTTCTCTCTAGGCTTCCCTGTTGCAGAGTAAACTCAATCAAATCTTCGAAATCACAATCAGGTACATAATATAAAACTGTTTTCTGTAACATTTTATAAATTAGCTTTCCTAATCATTCAATTGTGCATAAAGGACAAATATTTTATGTAATAGCCATATAAAAATGTCGAGTAGGAAATCACTACAGTGGAAAAAGGCTGTATTGTCTGTCTCATGTAATTGACACTTGTTCCATCTGTCTTTCGCTCTCTCTCTGTTGGATAGGCCTCCACCGAGTCCATCTGGCTCTGTCGGAAACGGTCACGGCCGGAGCCGCTCCATACCAGTCTATGAAATGACGTTTCCAGACCTCTGTGTGTACTGAGAGACCCAGGAGCCCTAGTCACCACATGCAGCTGTTTTCATCCCACTATTATCACTCCTTCTCAATGTCCAGGTGCAACTCTGTTTCTTCTAAACTGTGTTCTCTAGTGTAATATCTGACTTTAGATAAGGATTACGGCTGTACTTTATCCTGAAGTCTATTTATGCCAACAAAGACAAACAAACCAAGAGAATATACCATATGTTGGTTATATATGCACTTAAAAACTTAGTCTAGATGAAAAAAAAAACAGAATTTATCAACAAATGATCGTATCTTGTCTGATAGTGTAGAGAGCAGAATGAGGTTTTCATGTTCAGGTTACTGTGTAAGTGTGTACAGTCTGTTGTTCAGAGCAAGTGATTGGCTTTCTTGTTCAACTAAAGAGTAAAGCTGCCTTAAGTTTTGTATCTTAAGTTAAGTAAATTTGTCCAAAAATGTCCCAGATGTGTTTCCAAAAACTGTTTTTTTTTTTTTTTTTTTTGTGTGTGTGGGTATGGACAGTTTAACTAAATACAAGCTTTGATCGCATGTTTAAACCGTCTCTACATGCTGCAATAACAGCTGTATTTAAAGCAATAATTATTTAAATTAAAAAATAAAACCTCTTGGGTAGAAGCTGAGGAAACATACAGTAAATACTTAGTTTCTAGTTTAACTCAATGCAGTATTCCAGTCAGAACTGATGGCTTAATGTCACTGTGTGTAAGAAAGTGAACGTGTTACATTCACATAGTAAAGTCAGACCTGTATCATTATTCATTATACTCTTATCGATGCAGTTTCATACGTGAAGGGTTTTCATTTGCTTAGTGTTGGTTTGATTGCATAATTTTATTTTATTTTCTGTACCATGGTGTCATAATGTATAAAGCACAGTACACACAGAAATCACTTTCAAACCAAGCAGCTTTCTGCGAATTTGCATGGCCAACTTGAACCCATTGTGAAATCTGATTGAGAAAATCTTTTGCCCTGGCATGAAATTCCAGATTGTGTGTATTCCTATTGGTATTTTGCTATATTCACTTTCAAACCAAGCAGCTTTCTGTTGGTCAACGCATGCCATCTCACGGGAAATTCTCAATCACATGGATTCCTGTTGAGATAATGGCATTTTGCCTGCAAATGTGACCACACCTTTTCAGACACTACTTTTAGGGTCTAAAGGGATCGATTATCTACCTTTTTTTGCCATAATTTGTGTGTTTCATTTGTCACTTGTACAGTAACATGTCCTTTATTTTACTTAAATGTGTAAATAATTTTAAGTTTACATCAAGATTTTGTTATCCTGGATTTAAATGCAGCACTTTAAAGCTCACTGTGTAAATGTGGTGTATGCTGAAAAATGTGATGGTGTGTTATATCTGTCGTCATGTCATATTGTTCCAGTTCCACATAAAAACATGTTTACTTTTTCTGTCATAAAAGCCCATGGCCTTTCTTTTTGTTGTTTGTTTTTTAGTTCATGAAGTCATTTTTCATGTTGTATTTTATTTTATATATATATTTTGGTGATACCTTGAATTTATTTGCAAGCATAAAAAACAAGTGGGTTTTATCTTCTCTGTCAATATGGCTATGATGTTCATCTGACTGAATATTCTAGACTGCTTACATGTGAGGTGATTTTGCATGTATGAAATATCAGAGTTTAGTCTTTCCTTGTCAGCTGCTGCATGCACTGGGTGTTTTGTCTGTGCTTTTATCATTTTTCATTTAAGTGAGATCATTACAACACTGGACCACAATTAGTCAACTTCGTTCCTGTTATGTGTTTAGATACTGTCACTGTAAAGGATGAGACTTCAGAACTGTGTTCTGTGAATGTTTGCCTACATGAAATCATTAAGTGATGTACATATGTGGTGTGAATAATAAGAATATCAATTAAAGACTACTTTTATGAATTCAAAGTCTGACCTGTGTTTATAGCTTTATTGGCAACTGCACATACTGCTGAATGATTCTGATGTCTGCTTGTTTCTCAGAAAGGAACGATTTTGTTCTTTTCTGCTTGAAACAATCATTTTATATCACATTTTCAAAATTTACAGTATAATACATTTCAATAAATAATCCAAAAATGCTGTTTTTGTAGCCTCTACATCAGTATTTAATCACCACAGCATTTCTATGTACAGAATTCAGAATTTATTGTTGTTATACAATGTGAATAAACTAAGCGTCAAGAATTATATCAGAGTTTAGTCTTTCCTTGTCAGCTGCTGCATGCACTGGGTGTTTTGTCTGTGCTTTTATCATTTTTCATTTAAGTGAGATCATTACAACACTGGACCACAATTAGTCAACTTCGTTCCTGTTATGTGTTTAGATACTGTCACTGTAAAGGATGAGACTTCAGAACTGTGTTCTGTGAATGTTTGCCTACATGAAATCATTAAGTGATGTACATATGTGGTGTGAATAATAAGAATATCAATTAAAGACTACTTTTATGAATTCAAAGTCTGACCTGTGTTTATAGCTTTATTGGCAACTGCACATACTGCTGAATGATTCTGATGTCTGCTTGTTTCTCAGAAAGGAACGATTTTGTTCTTTTCTGCTTGAAACAATCATTTTATATCACATTTTCAAAATTTACAGTATAATACATTTCAATAAATAATCCAAAAATGCTGTTTTTGTAGCCTCTACATCAGTATTTAATCACCACAGCATTTCTATGTACAGAATTCAGAATTTATTGTTGTTATACAATGTGAATAAACTAAGCGTCAAGAATTAAGTGCTACTGGCAACACCACCCACCCTCTTTTTGTTGACTATGCATGATAAGTTTGCTGGGAAGAAAGTATATTAAAAACAATCCCCTACCCACTCATCCCATTAAAACCCCCTCACTGGTCCTTCATCTGATGCTCTTTGTTTATGACGTTTTTGAAGAGTGTGAGAAGGGGTTTCTGACTGCGCTCGTCCCAGGACTTCATGAAGCCTCCGTAGCGCTTGCCAGCAGGTGGGCCGCTCCAGCGGAAATGGTTCATTTTGTAGGAGCCATCCTTCTTCTCCTGCTGGTTTAAAACACTCTCCTCTTGAGGATAGTTGACCTCGTTGGTGGCCAGCTCGCGCCTCATCTCGGCTGGGAGAGTCTCGGCAGATTCCTCCTCCACGCCGTTCGTGTACACCTTGATAGGCCGGCGTTTGCGACCCACTGGTTTTCCCCAACGGAAATGCTCCATGGAATAAGAGCGCTTGTGCTCGTGCTGAGTGCTGGACTCAGGGTCCATTTGCTCAGCAGGTGCGAGGGCAGCAGGGGACAGGGGTGCGAGGACCTCGGTTTGCTCCAGTTCAGAGGGAGGCTGCAAATGGCTTTCTCCGGGGTAGACTGGGGTTTCATCTGTCAGATCAGACCTGCATAGCTGTATGCAGTTCTTAGGAAGAGCAAAAGAAGAAACTAGAGAGTTTTACATTTTCTAAAGAAAAGGCAAATGTTGTGGTGTTGCGTGTGCCCATTTTTCAAACCCAAACTGTAACCTATTTACTATAACTTTTCAGTCATGTCTTCATCGGCAAAAGTAAAATACAAAAAGACCAATCAGAGAAGCTATTTAAAGGGCACCTATCATGTTGCGTTTTTTATTTTAAGCTTTTCTATAGCTGTAAATGATCTGCAAAGTTACACAACACAAAGTCCACACCAAATGGAGCTCATTTCTCCAACAGAAAACACACGAAATGTTTGGTTTGTAGCCCTGCCATTATTTCTGTGACTACCGCAACATGTTAAACATTTGCATAATGCCTGCCTACTGGCTGCTTTGGTCTGCCTTCAAAGAAAAGCTGGGTAAGTGAATTCGCTACTTCACGGAGATGCTGTTTTTTTTTTTTCTCACTGTGAGGGCAAAAAAAGATTGTATGGACTTTCAATACAGATGCCACAGGTTACAATACTGTTACAGCTCCTCATGAAGCCTTGCCAGCTGAATGAGCTCAATTACTGTATGGTTAGAGCATTACATTTCTGGCACATGGTCTAAGCAGCTGACCAATCAGAGCAGACTAGTTTTTTTTTAAAGAGATATGAACTTATTTTTTTTAGAGGCAGAGGGTGAAAAGATGCTGCAACAATGTACAGTATCAGCAAAAAAGTGTTTTGAAATTATGTGAGTCCCCCAAAAAGCATTACGAGCTTGTAAATTAGCAAAATACGGGCATGTAATGACAAGGCCAAAAAACAAGCTAAGCATTATAACTGAAAAATAAACTGGAAAATGGTGGAATTATTCATAAAATGGTCAATATGAAGACGTAGAACATATCAAATGCAAACAAACTGAAAAGAAAAACCAGCAGAAAATTAGAAAAATTACTAAAACTATGACAAAAATGTTAAACGTGGACACAGTTGCATATGCTACATCACACTGTGCTCTGCTTGTAAATTATTGACAAAGGTCACTTAACCAAAACGTTAAATGAATACTGACTTAAATGTCTTTTTTCTCCATACTAGCTGATGTACCAGTAACCTTTCAGGTAAACAGGATTTTTGTTGTTAAAAAAACATTTTTGTTTCATTAGTGGCTGCTGGGACATTGCTAGATGGTTGCTCGGGTTTTTTGAGTGATTACATACTGACCCAAGTCAAAAAAGTCCAACCAAGAGTCTCTGTGTTATTCTATGATGTCCCCCTTTTTAGATACAAGTCTCTCTAATGTCTAATGTAAAGTATTTTTTGCCCTCTTCTATCCTCTGTTTGGTTACAATCATTAACCTGATCACTTAGTAAAAACACACCTCTTCTCGGCAAGCCAAATGAATTGAGTCCTCATTCTGGGTTGTGGTTCAAATCCCTAATCCTAAGCAATTAGCAATCATAGTAGTGACATTTGCCTCACTATTAATCAATAAGACGTGTTTATTTGAATTTGAATTTGTGAGATAACTTGCAAATTGAGCTGAAAGTTCTAACATTAGAAGCTAAGCAGTCATTTGTGCAAGGAATATTGTAACTCACCAAGATGTTCTCGTCAGTGGTGAGGTCTCTGCAGCGGGTGTTCTCCCAACACTGAGCTCTGACTTCTGACCCACCCGCACATAGAACAGCCAGAGCCAAGAGCCAAGCAGGACACAACATCCTCACTCCCCTCACCATATCTGACAGAACACAATGATTCATGTCAATATTAATAACATAGCAATATTCACATTTATGCACACTCAATCACATTTTATGCATGCATAGTTATGCAAAGCATTATTTCATTGCATGCCAGAATTATAAGAACAAAGAAAATATTGTGAATGGAATGCATATTTGTGAAATAACACTTTAAATTAATAAAATAAACATGAATACATTAATTATTAGACATTGCAAAAAAAAAAAAAAATGTAAAGCTAAACCTCACTGGATGAATTTCTTACCCACCTGTTGTGCAGAAAGAAGTCAGCCTGCCAAGGTTCTTCTCTCTGAGGATCTCTGATCTGTCTGGTTATGTGTGCGTTTGCTTGTCTCTGATGTCTGAAACCCTCATCTAGTCTTCTTTTATAAGCTACCTGTGCGTCAATTCCTCAAGGTCACCAAACTCTGTCACTTTTAATGGGTGGTGCAGGTAGGAAACCCGGCGCATCATCTATGGTACGGATGAGTAATCCATCAAAGACTGTCAGTCAACAGTGAAAAGTCAGTTGTGAATGAGTGTGGGATTAGGATGAGATCTTCACTCAGGTGTCTGGCTTATCAAATCATGATGGTCTTTCTCATTATGTTTAAGGGCATACGTGTCAGTTTACATGACTTAGGTGATTAAAGGTTTAACTCACTTCAAAAAGGTTTCATTCACTTCAAATCAATTATGGGGCATGTTTTTTGTCTGTGTAAGGGCACATAGGTGCTAATCTTGTTTTGAAATGAATTGGAAGGTGAGGGATTTGAACAAGGAAGCCATCCGGGTGTATTTACAGTTTGCGTGGAAGAGGCAGAGCAAAAGCTCATAATACAAAATGACCATGTTTTGATAGGATTGAATGCCAATAACAGATCAGGTTGAGCAGAAAATGCATTGCTGTACCTTTGCCAAAATTAAATATTTTTCATGGAGAAAAAAAAATCATATTATAGCAGAAAATATTAAATAAAAATATACAGTAATAAATAGATGACTCACACTTTGTGTGAGCTAAACAAAGTTTTTTTTTTTTTTGTGGTAAAGAGATTCCTGGGGAAGCTACACTGTAAAAAAAGTAAAAGTAATTTGAACAACAACAACGACAACAGCAACAACAACAAAAATAAAGTAATGTTTTACAACAAAATATATTTTACTATTTTACTGTATATATTTTTGATATATTTATATTAAATCTTGTATTTGTTATATTTATTTATTTTTATACATATATTTTTACGTAACATGGCCAATAAAAATAGGGTAAACATGGTAATTGAAACAATACACTGAAAACTGGTGGAATTATTAAAGGGGTCATATGATGCGATTTCAAGTTTTCCTTTCTTAAATACAGTAAAATAAATTATATTATTTATAATTGTTCAACCCAGCCACTGAGGTTGCAAAAGCCAGTGCACTCTCAGTGCCCGTCCCAAGCCTGGACAAATGGGGAGGGTTGCGTCAGGAAGGGCATCTGGCTTAAGACCTGTGCCAAATTAAACATGCAGATCATAAACCAGATTTCCATAACGGATCGGTCGAGGCCCGGGTTAACAACGACCGCCACTAGTACTGCTGGCCAGCAGAGTACCAGTGGAAACTATGCTACTGTTGGGGAAAAAGGAGAAGGAGAGGGGGAAGGCGTCTCCAGAGACAACGAGAAAAGAGGAAGGGTAAGAGAGTGGATGTGAGAGTCGGAATGTTGAATGTTGGCACTATGACTGGTAAAGGGAGAGAGCTGCTGACATGATGGAACAGAGAAAAGTAGACATACTGTGTGTGCAAGAGACCCAGTGGAAGGGGAGTAAGGCCAGGAGCATCGGAGGCAGATTCAAACTCTTCTACCATGATGTGGATGGAAAGAGCAGTGTTAATTTTGACAGCAAATTTTGATTTAGTTTTAGTCATTAGTCATCTGAACTGTTTTTAGTTTTAGTCTAGTTTTAGTCGACTAAATATCATAAGATTTTAGTCTACTAAATCTACAGTAAATTTCGTCGGCTAAAATCCAATGGGTTTAGTTACAGTGTAATGCATTTATTTAGCATTTCTCTAAAATTTCCAAACTCATTATATAGGTTTGATATTAAGGTTTTATCATGATAGACACCGATTTAATTGCTGTGACACACAGCATGCCTTTATGTTAAAATTTAATAAAACCACTTCTCATAAAGAACAAGAACATTACTGAGACACGTTCTCCCTACTGTTTACGTGACTGGGTGACCACTGCAGAAGTGGTGAGGGAGACAGCTAGGAAGGTACTTGGTATGACATCTGGAAAGAGGAAGGAAGACAAAGAAGCTTGGTGGTGGAATGAGGAAGTACAGGAAAGCATAAGGAGGAAGAAGTTAGCAAAAAAGAATTGGGATTATCAGAGAGATGAAGAAAGTAAGCAGAAGTAAAAGGAGATGCGGTGCAAAGCTTAGGAAGAGGTGGCGAAGGCTAAAGAAATAGCGTATGACAAGCTGGATTAGAAGTTGGACACTGAGGAAGGGTTAAAGGACCTGTACTGATTGACTAATTTACTGAGACACGTTCTCCCTACTGTTTACGTTCACTTAAGACGTAATCAACCGTGTTTACGTGAATACTCGTCAAAACGGACATTTTGTGTGCAATTCTCCGTTCATGCGACACGAAAGAGTACTCGCGTGCTGTGAGACGCACTTTCTGTACGTGTATGCTTCAGGGTCTGCGCTCAGAAAACCGGAGCGAATTGAGTTCTCTCTTGCGTCGTCAGATTTATCCATATGTCTGCTCTTCTCTTACTCCCACATATTGACATTTTTTTAACGTTTTATGCGACGTGCAGCAAGTGTATGTTAGCTCATGTCCCGCCGGTTCATATGTACGCATCTAACCTCCGAACCACGCAGCAGATTCGTTCTGAATGAATCTCTTCCCAAATCGTCCCTCCCTAACATTTTCGTCTCGTTTTGATTCGTTGATGAAAATGTCAATAGATTTATGTCATAGTTTTTGTCATTCAAAAAGAGTTTTAGTTCGTTATCATCTCATTGTCGTCGGTGAAAAAAATTTCGTTGACGACAATTATGACGAAAATTATTCGTCAACGAAATTAACACTGGGAAAGAGAAATGGTGTAGGGGTAATCCCGAAAGAAAAAGTATGTAAAGAATGTATTGGAGGTGAATAGAGTGACAGAATGATAAGTGTAAAGTTGGAAATTGAAGGGGCAATGATAAATGTCATCAGTGCATATCCCCTGCAAGTGGGTGTGTGTGATTTCAATGGGCAAGTTGGAGAAGGTGAACAGAGGTGATGAGGAGGTGATGGGTATGGTGTCAAGAAACAGAATGGGGAAGGGCAGATGGTGGTAGATTTTGCAAAAAGAATGGAAATGGCAGTGATAAATACTTATTTTAGCAGAAGCAGAAGCACAGTTTGACGTATAAGAGTGGGGGAAGGTGCACACTATGGGACTATGTTCTACACAGGAGATGCAACCGGAATGAGATCAAAGACTGTAAGGTGGTGGCAGGGGATTGTGTAGCTAAACAGCATTGGATGGTGGTTTGTAGGATGACTTTGGAGGTGAAGAGGAGGAAGAGAGTAAGGACTGAACCAAGGATAGAATGGTGGAAGTTGATGGAGGAAGACTGTTGCGTGAAATTCAGGAAGGAGGTGAGACAGGCACTCGGTGACGGTGAAGAGTTACCGAATGACTGGGTGACCACTGCAAAAGTGGTGAGGGAGACAGCTAGGAAGGTACTTGGTATGACATCTGGACAGAGGAAGGAAGACAAAGAAGCTTGGTGGTGGAATGAGGAAGTACAGGAAAGCATAAGGAGGAAGACGTTAGCAAAAAAGAATTGGGATTATCAGAGAGATGAAGAAAGTAAGCAGAAGTAAAAGGAGATGCGGTGCAAAGCTTAGGAAGAGGTGGCGAAGGCTAAAGAAATAGCGTATGACAAGCTGGATTAGAAGTTGGACACTGAGGAAGGGTTAAAGGACCTGTACTGATTGGCTAGACAGAGGGATAGAGCTGGGAAGGATGTGCTACAGGTTAGGGTGATAAAGGATGCAATTGGAAATGTGCTGACAAGTGAGGAGATGGTGTTGAGAAGGTGGATGGAGTATTTTGAGGAACTGATGAATGTAGAAAATGAAAGAGAGAGAAGGTTGGATGATGTGGAAATAGTGAATCAGGAAGTACAGGGGATTAGTGAGGATGAAGTGAGGGCAGCTATGAAAAAGTTGACGAGTGGAAAGGCGGTTGGTCCAGATGAGATACCAGTGGAGGCATGGAGATGCTTATGAGAGATGGCAGTGAAGTTTTTAACCAGGTTGTTTAATAACATCTTGGAAAGTGAGAGCATGCCCGAAGAGTGGAGAAGAAGTGTACTCGTACCGGATTTATAAGAACAAAGGAGATGTGCAGAGCTGCAGTAACTACAGGGGTATAAAGCTGATTAACCACACCATGAAGTTATGAGAAAGAGTAGTGGAAGCTAGACTGAAAGGAGGAGAGGTGATAATCTGTGAGCAGCAGTATGGGTTCATGCCAGGAAAGAGCACCACGGATGCAATGTTTGCTTTGAGAGTGTTGTTGGAGAAGTACAGTATAGAGAAGGCCAGAATGAGTTGTATTGTGTGTTTGTGGATTTAGAGAAAGCTTATGACGAGAGAAGAGTTGTGGTATTGTATGAGGAAGTCAGGAGTGGCAGAGAAGTATGTGAGAGTGGTGCAGGATACGCATGAGGACACTGTGACAGCGGTGAGGTGTGCAGTAGGAATGACAGACTGGTTCAAGGTGAAGGTGGGATTGCATCAAGGATCGGCTCTTAGCCCTTTCTTGTTTGCAATGGTGATGGACAGGCTGACAGATGGGATCAGGCAGGAACCCCCATGGACTATGATGTTCGTGGATGATATTGTGATTTGTAGTGAGATTAGAGAGAAGGGGAATGAAAGACAGTAGGAGCAAGACAGTGTACATGTGCATAAATGGGAGAGAGGGCAGCAGAACTGTACAGTTACAAGGAGCAGAAGTGGTGAAGGTGGATGAGTTTAAATACTTGGGGTCAGTTGTCCAAAGTAATGGAGAGTGTGGTAGAGAAGTAAAGAAGTGTGTGCAGGCAGGGTGGAGTGGGTGGAGGAGAGTGTCAGGAGTGATTTGCAATAGAAGGGTACCTGCAAGAGTGAAAGAAAACGTTTACAAGACGGTAGTTAGACCAGCTATGTTGTATGGCTTGGAGGTGGTGGCACTGACAAAAAGACAGGAGAAGGAGCTGGAGGTGGCAGAGTTGAAGATGCTGAGATTTTCTTTGGGAGTGACAAGAATGGACAGGATCAGAAATGAGCATATTAGAGGGACAGCACAGGTAGGACAATTTGTAGACAAAGTGAGGGAGGCAAGACTGAGATTTGGGAATGTGCAGAGGAGGGATGCAGGGTATGTCGGCAGAAGAATGTTGAAGATGGAGCCAACGGGCAGGAGGAGAAGCGGAATACCAAAGAGGAGGTTCATGGATGTGGTGATGGAGGACATGACAGAGGACACAGGTTGGTGTGACAGAGGAAGATGCAGAGGACAGTGCAAAATGGAGACGGATGATCCACTGTGGTGACCCCTAATCGGGAGAAGCCGAAAGAGGAAGAAGAAGATTTCTAATTGTTCCATTTCACTTTGCAGCATGTATAGCTTTACAATAAATTATGCGGATTTATTTTAAAGGTTTTTTTTTGTGTTTTTAAAAAGTATTTTAGAATTGCAATTATTTTAATAATACCTCTTAGTTCAGTTATTATATTAACATTATATAATTTAATGACAAAATACAAAATGCCACACTGTGATGTTTGTAAAATCTTCTGGAAACTCTAGCTGTCAGTTTTAGTGCAAATTTTAATCTTATCTTGTGTGCCTTAAACTGCAACATGAACGTATTTATTCCTGCTTTTAAGTCATTAAATCTTTGTTATACAAAATACCTTTTTTGAGATCTTAGGAATGAAACAATACATTTCAATCACACAGGCTCGCTCTCTCAGCTGAGTGATTCTGTTCATTCAGAATAGGGTTTCTAAATTGGTAACTACCGCCTGGAGCAAAACGATTCTGAGGGGCATTTTCCATTAAGGCCACATCGTTATATTGGAGTCGTGACCTTGCTGGCTTTTATGTTTATGTTATTGGTTGTAGCATTCTCAGACACAGAAAGTAATAGATGAGTATACTGGGGTTAAATGGGAAAAAAGAGGTTTTAGATTCAGAAGTGTGTGAGTAAGCTTTGCCCCTGTATTTATTAATAAAATAAGTGTTCAATGAAATGTTAGTCATTATCATATGTAATTTTCCAGATATCTGTTATTTATAGCTATTAACAAATAAACATAAATGGTGTAAAGAAAGTGGTCATGTCAATTATAAAATCACACATTTGGACACAACATGATATTAAATTTAAGGAAACGGTAACATCCAATTAGTAAATTGCAATCTTATCTCTATTTTATCTTTATTTTTTTATTTTCCTGTCTCTTTACAGGCTATTCACCCACATTGCACAGTGAATGTAATCCTATTAGACGAGATTTAGAGAATAAGATGTCTGTCAACCCATAGTGACACTGTTAATAGCGCAGCATTTCCTACTAATAGTGAGTGAGCGAAAGGATGATATACTTTCTTGCCACGTTCATAATGACAAAGGGATTTGCCTGTCTGGTAAAAGGTAACTTTGCTTATCTCATTTGTTAATTTGCCTTTTCATTCATTTAATCTTTTTTTTTTTATTTGCTGACTTTACAGAGGCTTTTATTTCAGCCTTTGGAATTTCAGGATTTATTATGCACATGCTTGATGTGTGCATCTGTTAAGTTGCATCTGTTTTCCTTGAATGTCCTCTATATGCACTTGTAAGACAAAATGTTTGATGACTATGATTGTGTTATCCTTGACAAAGAAGTTGTAACACAGTTGTATTGCTACTTTTTATGTCAAATAAACTCAAACTCAATATAGACTCAGTGGGCAACATGAGTCAGTAAATATGGAGTGAGCCTTTAGATAATATAAGAATATTTTTAATTGACAAACAAACCGTAAACTAGTCTAGAAAATGGCAAATAAGAATGTTCAAGATAAAGAAATGTCATGTGTCCAGTTTTTAGAAATGTATACTTTGTATTCGTGGTTTCATGACTTTAAAAACCTTTTTTACCATTAATATCATTTTCAAGAATAAGAAATTTAGTGAATTTAAAAATCAAGAAATGCTGTAATTTAACAATGAAGAATCAACATTTTTTTCTTCACACCATGAATACATGTGAGTGTTTATTTATTTATTTATTTTTTTTTTTTTACAAATATTACATTTTGGGGGAGTCACACCACGGCGTTTTTCAATCTGAACTAACCTCACCATAAAAAGGCTAAATTATTTGATATGTTAAGAGACTTACTGATATTGTTATAAGGGTCTGCAGCGCAGAGGTCCTCTCTTACACATGACAAATATTAATAAGATTTTTTTTTTTTTAAGAAATAATAGTAAAACCTATGGCTAACTACAATAATGTGTTTCTTTTAAAGAGACTTTTTTTTTTTTTATCATGATTTACATTTTTTTAGCTGTGACATTTTTTGACATTATGCCCCACAAAAATGTCAAAATGAATTTTAATTCAGAAATTGTACCGTTTGTTAAAGACATGTATGAGGCATGTATGGCATGTATGGCATGTATGAACTAAATTTTTTATGTACTGAATAAATTAATGAGTGTCATGTCATAGACCCATCGATTCTATTATTTCTTTATGCAGAATGCTGGGTGGCAATTTGTTGAGGATTTTCGGCAAATGTCTGGCCAATCAGCTTCCTCCATCTCATTTACATCCCATCTGCCCTGGAAAGATCTAGTGACAGCATTAAACCATGAGGAAATAAGCTTTGCCAATCTGAGGACCCAAACAGGTTTCAGGGTCTGATGAGGATTTCACTCTCTAGTCCTTACGTCTTCTGGAGAACTTCAGTCTATTGCAGAATGGTATCTCTGCTGTATGCTTTGTTACTCTGGGCAGCATGGGTCCAATTTCCTGTTGTCAAAACCAAAGAGGCTGTTGAAGAATCTAAAACCACAGACAAAACAGGCACTTCTCAGACACATCGAGTTAGCAGTGGCTTAATGCAGTGTGGTGAATACAGCAATGAAGTGATGCCAAACAGACAATGTCGTTTAATAGCCACATTACCTCAGCTGGAGGAGCAGAGGTGTCCGGACATGTTCCGCTGTACAGATGAGGTCTCCTACTGGCTGCGTGAGAACGAAGAGCGCAAGCAGCAAATGCAGGACCTGAAAGAGACCATCTCAGAGCTTCAAGAAGAACTGAGGAATCACAGACATCGCATCAAAGTGCTGGAGCTGCAGATAAGAGTTCTCCACCTTATTTTTCTTGTAAAAGCGGGCGCGGCCATTTTTAAATTGAATGGGTCTGGCTTCCGGTGTCATCTGCTTCCAGCTATTTTTAGCTGTACAAAACAGCTAATTTTGCTGCTTGATATTGCAAACTGGTGTCTTACCATATTATTTTAATGTATTATCTTAATTATGAACACAATGGTTTGTAGTGTAAACCGTTTTATTGTGTAAACAATGACTGTTGCGATATATCGTCTTTTATAGCATCCCATGCATGACACAGCATTTTAAATGTATTCTAATAACCTGAAACAATTTGCATAAAGCACATTTTTACATTCTGCTGTGCTGCTTTTCCATTGTTTTTCTATGTAAACATACAGGGGTGCCATAATGAGGGGGGGGAATGTTAGGACAATTCCAAGGACCCAAAGAGGGAGAGGGGGCCCGGAACACGATTTTTACCGAGGGGGACCTCCCTCCGTCCCCGGAGTCAATATGCTGTTCAGGGGGCCCAGAAACCATAGTGGCGCCCCTGCAAACATATGTTAGACAGACGTGCTTGACCTTTGCTCTGGCAGCTTTTGAAGAGTCTTGCTCATCACATCGCGTTCTAAAAATTTAGCACACACCAAAATGTACAGTATATGGCTGACAGGACAGGAAAATTGTTTTTTACTGACATAATGGCCTGACAACATCTCATCTGACCACAGTTCACTGTTGTTCTACTGAAGCTCCTCGTCACCTGTAGCTTGTCCGCGCTCGTTTGACTAGCACCTGGCACTGAGGTGAAGTTGTAGTGCGCATCTGAAAAGTCTCCCGTTTAATGTGGCCGTATAAAGATGTTCTGTGTGTCTAAATAAACGCAATTCTTGTCAAGAAAAAGAGACAGAAGCAGCAGTTGTGCGTGGGGTGGCCAGCCCTAGCTCCGCCCCTGCGTTAATTGTGTTAAAGGGGTCATATGATGCGATTTCAATTTTTCCTTTCTCTTTGGAGTGTTACAAGCTCTTGGTGCATAAAGAAGATCTGTAAAGCTGTAAAGTTGCAAAGACTAAAGTCACAAATCCAAAGTGATATTCTTTATAAAAGTTAAGAGTCAACCACGCCTACCTAAAACGGCTCGTTCTAACACGCCCCCACATGCTACGTCACGATGTGAGAAGATTTGCATAACGCCGCCCAAATGTTCACAAA